>NW_022146979.1:33391-633391 GCF_002938485.1 Sitophilus oryzae
CTGGAGCTGTTATTGCTACGATACACGCTATTAAAATTACTATAAAATTATTCTTTTTGTCAATAAAAGAATCTCTGAAATCAATACTTTACTTAAAAATGTGTAGCTCATAAAAGAATAGAGATAATGGGAAAATTCAAAAAATGAAATGTTGGGAATACATCTAAGATTACAGGAAAGTGTTTTTTGTCCAAAATGCCCGTCTCATTTTTTCCAGAGGGGTTTTTGAATTTATTGCAAAAACAACGTTTTGATTTACTCCGGTATAAACCCATCTAACCGAAGAATATAAGCCATTAAAATAATAAAAAATAATGGCAATAAATTTATCTTCACACTGATACTATAACCATAAAAATCGGATTACAAAATAAAAAGTTATAAAACATCAAACTTAGCCAAATTTTTAGGGTGGCCGAATTTTATATTAAGAGAACATTTGACTTTCGCTCTTTCCCAGAAGAATATGTCAATAGTCGATATATTAATTTTTTATTAACTTAGCGATCATTATTTATTTGGAAGTGATAGTAGTGATGGAAAATATGAAATAAAATATCTTCTTTAAACTGACATTGTCTTTAATTTTGAAATTTTGCTTAATGTATGTATCCCTGACGTTCTATCAAGTTCACACTTGATAACGGTCAAGCAGGTCAACTAATACATCTCACCGAAAAGTTGTGAAAAAATCAAAATTAAAGACAATGTCAGTTTAAGAAGAAATTTTATTTCATAGCTATATCGTTAGTTTACTGAAATGTACAAAATATTATACAGGGTGAGTTTTCTACGATGTTCTCTATGGGTATCTCGGAAACTACTGGAGATAGAGACTCGGATAAATGGGGAAAAGATTGGAGTTTTGTGCGTCTTTCAGATTTTTGAAAACATTCATGGCTTACTAGATATTTCGAAAAAAACAAATTTCGGCTATTTTAAAAGTGGTCTCTAATTCCATTATAATCTATTTTAGACAAAAAGTTTTCAGATAAAAGTTGTAGATAATCACATCCTTAATGAGACTGTTTTCGCCGTTTCTTTTTAAAGCCTGTCATTTTTGACACAAACTTATGTTTTTTAAATGGAAACCATAGTTGGCCATGACTTCATAAAAAACGCCATTTTTTAAGCTTTTCAGCGATATAAGCTATAATATGTTTTTTTCAAAATAATTACTGAGTTATAGTCAATTCTTATCTTTCTTGACTCATTTCACTTAGTTGGCAATGTTGGTATGGTATTCTTATTATGCTATTTATTTAATTATTATAATTTATAAGTTATAAAAAGGCAGAATATTTTATTCAACAGTTCTTTACAATTTACATTACACAAACTAAAACTAAAACTTAAAAAAATAATATCACTACATACATACAAAATAATATCACTACATACAGTCAATAGGTTAAGTATGAGTGGCTCATAGAGCCAGACTTCGCCTCTTAATAAGGGAATATGTATGTATTTTTCTTGTTAATAAAGTTCTTTATTATTATTATTATTATTATTATTATACACTTTAAGTTATTTTAGAAAATATTCAAAAAATATACCGCATAAAAAATCTAAAATAGATAGGTTAGGTGATCGAGGAGGTCCATACAATTGGTCCACCTCTTCCTATCCTTCAGTTTAAATAATTATGAATACCTGACCATAGTGTCATAATGACAGTCATGTTGGAACCACTCTATTGATGCGCGAGTCTCTAAATTTAACTTCTCTAACATGTCTTAAAAACCGTTCTCTAAAAAGCGTATGTAAGGTATCCTCGAAAATGTATGGCCAAGAAAAGTTGAACTAATAATCCTACACGCTTTTCTTCATTTGAAAAATTCATATTGACAATTTTTGGTTATTTTAATTTACAAAGTTTGGATGTGACAGTTTGAAATTTCTGAGAGCAACGACGATTGAACTTCTTTCCATGGCTAACTAAGTGAAATTGTTTAAAAATGATAAGGACTGGCTATTACTCAGTAATTTTTCGGAAAAACCCTATTATAGTTTATATCACTAAAAATCTTAAAAAATGGCGCTTTTTATGAAGTCATGGCCAACTATGGTTTCCATTTGAAAAACATAAGTTTGTGTCATATGTCAAAAATGACAGACTTTAGAAAAAAAAGTAGAACACAATCTCATTAAGGATGTGATTATCTACAACTTTTATCTGAAAACTTTTTGTCTAAAATAGATTATAATGGAATTAGAGACCATTTTTAAAATAGCCAAAATTTGTTTTGTTCGAAATATCTTGTAAGCTATGAACTTTTTTCAAAAATCTGAAAGGCGCATATTTATGACCCGACAAAACTACAATTCTTTTCCCCATTTAACCGACTCTCTATCTCAGTAGTTTCCGAGATACCCATAGAGAGCATAGAAAACTCAATCTGTATATTAATCCAACAAAATTGGTTGGCTAATGTTATCATCATGAGCTGGTCATTGATTTTTAAATAACTCTACTGCTTATAGTATTTTTACTCTAATGTAATATTTATTTATATAAACAAAAACAGAGCTTGATTTGTCAATATATCAATAAAATATAAAAACATTAACAAAAACTTATATTTCGCATTTTGTTTTTATTTTTTTTGTTTACATGGCAGTCATACCTGTAATTATTTTACGAATTAATTAAAATCATTAAAAAATCGGTGTTCATATCTCAGACAGACAATAGACAAAAACCGGAAAACACTTATTAACACAACATTCCTCTAAACTCTGACCCCATCTCGCCATCTCACTTACCAACAACAAAAAATTGGTCGCGCCAAGATCACTTTGCTCCCGACCAACGATATCATCGCCATCTCGATAACACCGAAACACTACCAGCAACACTACTCGCACGACACTAACTGACACATCTCTCCTGACTATATTGTTTGTTATTCAGGTCCCACGCACTTTTTGCCGTTGTTTTAAATCGCTCTTAATTTCAACCGGGCATAGGTCTGGTCAGGTGGACGGACAATGCGTGAGTAAGTACGTCCTTAGTTGAAAATCAACAAGGCGCTTGATGAAATAAAGAGTATTCTACTGTAGTAGACAAAGCGGCGGTGTATGATGTGTGCGCGAAGAATCTGAATATTCGACAACAATGGAATTTTAACAACAACTCTCGAAATCGTTTTGGAACGCGGAGCGGAAGGAAATGGCCATTAGCGGAGCGTGAAACAGGTGGTGAGGAGGGATATGGCTGTAAAAGAGATAGGGGGAAGTAATAAAGTTAGTGTGTGAGAGAGAGAGGGGAAACGTGGAGATATGACGAACTGTTCGAATAGGGAGACGAGTGAAATTTCAATGACCATATCGGTGTCGGTCTAAAAGAAACATTACAAGTGTATAGGGCTTTAGTATATTCGTTTTTAAAATAATAGGAAAACTGTTAAAATATTCAAATTGTATTAAATGAGAAATATGTTTTTTATTCAACAAATCTTGTTACGAAATATACAGGGTGTTTCAAAAAACATGTGAATGTGTAAACAAGATTTATTTTTCATATTGACATAGGCTTGATTCTGGTTTGTTTCGTAGCTACAAGTAGCGAGACAAGTAGTTAAAGTATTCATCTTTTTTCAATTATTATTTTCTTCCAAGTGCTTTTAATGATTCGAATGAAATTTTAAGGGTAAAAGTTACTTTAAATGCGACATATTTTAATACTAAAAAATATGTCGACAGGTTCACCAGGGACGTGAACATAGCTTATAACTGGAATATGTTTCTAAAAAAAACATGTGCTCCACTGATATTCTTCCTCTCATTAGTCAAATTGTGTAGGCCATTTAATGCCGATTAAAAGTTGCATCTTGATATTTTGTCCATTTCGGTCTCCTCGATAATATAAACCTAATTTTATAATTTTATTTTATTAATTGTGATATTATTAAATCACAATAATTAATAAAATTAAATTAAAAATAAAAAATGTATTTAATCTAATTTATTACCAAATTTTATTAAAATTGAAAGCACTGATGTGTACAGTGCTACCTACACTAAATCTATGCCTACAGCAAATTCCTCCCAAAAATAATGGTATTTAAGATTATTACAAAAGGCCTATTTTTTTAAAGTTTTGACATCCTGTAACTTTAAAACTATGAAAATTAAAAACTATTTCGACACCCATGTTTACAGGAATTTTTTTAATTATTTTTTAATGTGGAATCAGTGAGTATTGATTAAACATTTTGGCAAGTTAATGACATTAACATTTTTTAAACGTTAATTGCTATAGTAATCGCAAAACAATTTCCGATGCACGTGATTAACTTCGAGTGACAAGCGATGGTGACAGAGCTGCCAGTGCTGGATTGTGATGGATTTATGAGATGAATCTTAATAATTTAAAAGCGACAAACGATATATTTATTATATCATTTTTAAAGATTTTTACGTTTTATTTTTAATTTAATAATTAATTGATTTATTTGTTTTATAACTTTTTTACGAGCTTTTTTACTTATTACATATTGGTAAAAACTAGTCCATTATGAAGATTATTCTAAGCGTTATAATGGTTTATTTATTTATTTATTGATGTATATCTTACAAGGCCATAAATGGTAATAACATGTAAGAAGGTGCTATTAATGCACAAACTAATAATCACAAAATTTAATAAAAACTAACGTATAGAAATAACTTTGAAAGTGGTGTAATGTGCTTATCAATCAAACTTACATCTCTGACTGCAGGATAATAAAGGACCTTTATTGTCACGTTCTCGTTCAAAATAGTTTATCAGGGAAGGTACAAGTTACAAGCTCTTTGCTTCGACTGTTTAAATGAAATTAAAAGTTTAAAAAAAAGTTTAAAGAGTTAAAAAACTCGAAAATTTAGGTTTTAAAAGAACTGTTTGTGCTTAAAAGTACAATTTAAAAAAGACTATGAAAATAAGCAAAAAAAAGAATTACTCACAAAGATTCAACAACAAAACGATATTATAAAAAATAATGACTGACATTAGGATAATTGTCAAATAATAAACGACAACCTTGCTGAAAACAGCCCAATATTAACAACATAGCGATAATAAAATTCGATTTAAACTAATTTTTGCAGCTTTAATCTAAATAAAATATCTGTTACGATAATTTGCTCTATAAAGTAAAATGAAGAGCTGCTCGGTATCTTAAATTTTTGCCAAAATTTCATTTAGTCAGGATTATGGGCTTTATTGTCAATGTCGATATGATTGATGAAATGCATCGGAAAATGTTTTGCGATTACAATACTAGAATTGTTTTAAGGCAAATTAACTATATAGCGGTTATTTCAGCAAGGAAACTAAAATGTTGAAGGGACAACTTTTAATCAGCAACGGTCTACACAATTTTGCTAATAAGATGAAAAAAAGTCTGTGGCGCATATATATTTTTTAAATATTCAGTGATAACCCATGTTCACGTCCCTGGTGAACCTGTCGAACGCATTTTTTAACATTAAAATATGTCGCATTTAAAGTAACTTTTGCCCATAAAATTTCATTCGAATCACTAAAAAGCACTTGGAAGAAAAATAATAAATTTGAAAAAGATGAAGACTTTAACTTCCTGTAGCTACGAAAACAAAGCAGAATCAGATGTCAATATGAAAAATAAAATCTTATTATTACAGATGAATCTCCCCACGAGAGATAGCACATGTTTTTGAAACACCTTGTTTACATACAGAATTTTTTGGAAATACTTTGCACGGGAAATTAATTTTAAGATGTATAATATTTCACCAAAACACTTGCTAAAACTACACAATAATAATAGGTCAGTCAAGTTTGCCCCCCGTATTAGAGGAAAATCAAAAATAAATATACCACTATTTTGCACACATTTGCACAATTTTGCACACTATAAATGATATTTTGCACACTTACCTAAGAGAAACCAGGGCCGTTTTTTAAACGGGGGCAAACTTGACCGTTCCCCCCATTTGTTAAGAAATTGATTTATTTCTATGTACATCGATTCGGCTAATTTTGCACACCTGTTTTGAATTTTGCACACCCTTCTGACGAAAGTTATAAGCGGTTGAAAATTTGAAATTTCCCCCATCTGTGACTAAATTGAATTATGTTTATATCAAACGAATCGGCTAATTTTGCACAATTTTGCACACCTGTTTTTGAATTTTGTATTAAAGTTATGAAGGTTTAAAAATTTGCAATTTCCCCATCAACTACGAAATTGAGTTTTGTGTATATCAGACGAATCGGCTAATTTTTGCACAATTTTGCACACCTGTTTTTGAATTTTGCACACCATCCTGATTAAAGTTATGAAGATTTGAAAATTTGCAATTTTCCCCCATCTGTCACGAAAATTGAATTTTGTGTATATCAAACAGATCGGCTAATTTTGCACAATTTTGCACAGCTATTTTCGAATTTTGCACACTCTCCTGACAAAAGTTATAAGGATTTGAATATTTGAAATTTGTCCCATTGTGTGTGAAATGTCCGCAAAAATATATAAGTATGAGTCATATTTCGAAAATGATAGATCTCAGCGACGTGAAAAGCTGCACGGAACTTAGATTTCACCTTTTCAATAATTTATAGCTTGCATAGAAGAACATTTATGAAACTAAGATTCTACACACAGATTTGTCTCAGCCCTCTTACTTCCTGAAATACCTAGCAAATTTGAAAATTTTTGCATTTTTCCACCCTCATATCTCGGTTATCCTATAACTTATCGAAAAGGTGAAGTCTGGGTTCCGTACAGTTTTCCACGTCGCGTCGCTGAGATCTGTCATTTTCAAAATATGACTCAAACTAATGTTTTTTTTAAATAAAGTTGAATTCACACACAATGGGACCATTTGGAAATATTCAATCCCTTTTAACTTTTGTCAGAGGAGTGTGCAAAATTAGAAAGTAGCTGTGCAAAATTGTGCAAAATTAGCCGATTCGTTTGATATAAACAAAAGTCAATTTCGTAGCAGATGGGAGGGAAATTGCAAACTTTCAAAACCTCATAACTTTCGTCAGGAAGGTGTGCAAAATTGTGCAAAATTAGCTGATGCGTTTGATATAAACAAATTCAATTTCTTAGCAGATGGGGGAAATTGCAAATTTTCAAACCCTCATAACTTTCGTCAGGAAGGTGTGCAAAATTGTGCAAAATTAGCTGATGCGTTTGATATAAACAAAATTCAATTTCTTAGCAGATGGGGGAAATTGCAAATTTTCAAACCCTCATAACTTTCGTCAGGAAGGTGTGCAAAATTCTAAAATAGGTGTGCAAAATTGTGCAAAATTAGCCGACTCGTTTGATATAAACAAATTCATTTCATGTAGCAGATTGGGGGGAAATTGCAAATTTCAAACCCTCATAACTTTAATCAGGAGAATGTGCAAAATTCAAAACAGGTGTGCAATGCAAATAACCGATAGATATAAACAAAATTCAATTTAGTCTAGGCTTCAAATTTTCAACCCTCCGTCAGGAGGTGTGCAAAGTAAAAACAGAGTGTGCAAGAAACAAAATAGCCAGATCGATAAATCAATTTCTTAACAAATGGAGGGGAACGGTCAAGTTTGCCACCCGTTTAAGGCAACTCAATTCTCTTGGGTAAATGTGCAAATATTTATGGTGTGCAAGGTATTAAAATGCAAGCTGTATATCTTTAATTTCCTCTAGTACAGGAGACAACTGTCGGCTGTAATAATTAATTCAGAAACTTTTCTAATAGTGCCACGGTAATGACGCGGAGGGCTCATCCTTAGATGCGGGAACTCTATAAAACATTCGAACTAATTGCAAAATAATCAAAACAACGCTAAATTTTCTGATACTTAATAGGTTTAATAAATTTTAATAACCTGCACATACATAATTAATTTTTACAGTTAATAGACACAAACAATTGATTGAAACATTTGAAGGATATAACGTATTATAAGAATGTACATTTACAAAATACATATATCATTAATAACCTAAACTGCATTTATATTTATTTTTTATATTTTAAAAACCTTCTATAATTCTAGTTAATAAAAGTTATAAATTTTGATAACGATATTAATTAAATAAAAATAAGTTTAAAAAAAAATTCTGTTAAAATTCCAAAAAAAAAAATTATGATTATTACTGAGTATATTAAGGGTCCGGCAATAGTGCGTCAGCATCTGTAGCTCTAGAATAAAAAACTTTTTGGAATTTGTTTTAAGTAAACTTAAAGCTTTGCCTAAAGTATGTACTAAGATGTATTTCAGGAAAATATTTTAACTTCTAGAGGATGGCTCAAAAAGTGTGAGTGGATAGGGATGATTTTTTAATGGCTCCTGTATATTATTGCATTTTTTCTTCGTTTCATAATTCTTATAATCCTAAGATATGAGTAAATATATTTCCAGTAATTTCAGGAATATTAATAAAAAAAAACCATATATATATATATACAGGGTGAGTTCTACGATATTCTCTATGGGTATCTCGAAACTACTGGAGATGAAGTCGGTTAAATGGAAAGAATTGCAGTTTTATTGGGGTCATAAATATGCGCCTTTCAGATTTTTGAAAAGTTCAAAAAAAAAAAAAAATATTTCGAAAAAAAAACAAATTTCGGCTATTTTAAAAATTGTCCCTAACTCCATTATAAGCTATTTTAGACAAAAAGTTTTCAGATGAAAGTTGTAGATAATCACATCCTTTATGAGACTGTGCGCCCTGTTTTCTTTTAAAGCCTGTCATTTTTGACATATGACACAAACATATGTTTTTTTAAATGGAAACCATAGTTGGCCATGACTTCATAAAATGCGAAATTTTTTAAGCTTTTTAGCGATATAAGCTATAATATGTTTTCTTCGAAAAATTACAGAGTTATAGCCAATTCTTATTATTTTTAAACAATTTCACTTAGTTAGCCATGGAAACAAGTTTAATCGTCTTTGCTTTCAGAAATGTGAAGCTGTCACATCAAACTGTAAATTAAAATAAACAAAAAATTGTAAATATGAATTTTTTCAAATGAAGAAAAGCGTGTAGATACTCCCGCATCATTAGAGTGATTCCTTCCCCCCCTCATAATGAAAATGTTAAAATTGTTTATATCATAATTATGCAGATTCAGGGATATGAAGAGGTGGACCAATTGTGTGGGCCTCCTCAATCACCTGACCTATCCATTGAATTTTTTTAGTGGCAGTACGAGAAGTTTAATTAAAGTCGACCGGTCCTTCTGAGAGAATAGGTAGTAATTCAGTTTTACAAAGATGCAACTCAAAACAATGGCGGATTTTTGAACATTTTTCTAAAATAACTCTAAAGTGTAATGCAGTGATATTATTTTTTAAGTTTTAGTTTGTGTAATGTAAATTGTAAGGAACCGTTTAGTAAAATATTCTAACTTTTTATAAGTTTTATAAATCATAATAGAATAAGAATACCATGCAATCCAATTGAAATTAATCAAGAAAGATCAGAATTGGCTATAACTAAATGTAACTTTTCTAACATGTCTTGAAAACCGTTCTCTAAAAAACGTAACATTCACCGGTTAACGTATCCTCGAAAATGTATGGTCAAAAAAAACAATAATCCTACACGCTTTTCTTCATTTGAAAAATTCATATTTACAATTTTGCTTATTTTAATTTACGAAGTTTAGATGTGTTTTAACTCCCTTCGAAACAAGGCAGTGGCATTTCCATAACTGCTGCGAAGTGTTTAAAAATTATAAATTGACTATAACTCAGTAATTCTCGAAGAAAACCTATTTTAACTATATCGCTAAAAAGCAAAAATGGCGCTTTATGATGTCGCCAGCTATCAGTTTCCATTAAAAACGTCATGTCAAAATGTTTCTGAGCTTCAGAAAAACGGAGGGCACAATCTCACTAAGGATATGATTATCCAGCATCTGAAAACATTAAAATCAGCTTATAATGGAGTTAGGGACAATTTTAAAATAGCCGAATTTTTTTTTTTTCAAAATATCTGGTAAGCCATGAACTTCCAAAATGAGCCCCACAAACAATTCTTTACAACTCTCAGATGCCTAGGCGACATCATTGGGAACCACCCCACTGTATATATATATATTTTTTCCAACCTACATAAAAAAATTATTACGAATACAATATCTGTCCTGAAATAAAAACTATATTAGGTTTTTACTTTAGATCAGTGATTCCCAAAGTGGTCCAGGTGGACCCCCAGGGGTCCACGGGAGACTTGCTGGGGGTCTACGTAGGCGTGAACAAAAAATGGGGGTCCATAAGATGTTAATGGGGGTCCACGAAAATTTATCTGCTTTGATAGTAAGGAGCAAAAATGTAAGCATAGTTTTTATAAGGGCCTACCTACATTGTTTTAAGTACCCATCTAAGCAGATAATATTTTAATAAGGCAAGCGACTGATACTTGTCCAAACTTGCGAATTCGATATTACGTACAATTTCGTGTACAGACTTGCAAAGCGCTATCCGCCCGACAATGCTTAATACTTGTTCAGACATGAACTTGATCACCACTTTAAATACTTTGATGCCAAAGGCCAACGCATTCATTTGTTTCCGGAAATTCGAAAAAAAGGCGGAATTTGGAAAAAGTTGTGTAGAAAATTTATATCTGTGTTTTCTAGTGCCGGAGAAAAGTAAGCTAACCTACCTTTTTGTTATAGTACTTAAGTATTTTGTTTAAGTGTACTAGTCGGTTGATCACAACGGCCTGTATAGATAGTTAACTTAGTAACTTACAGATATTTTAATTGTTCTCTTTCGATTTGAAGACAAACACAGCACGTTTTTATTCAATTGTTTTTTTCACGAGAGAAAAACTGCCTCTCTAAAAAGGCAGAATAAGCAATATTGCAGAAGAAATTAATTTTTGTTAATTTTTCTTCAAATAACTATAATTTTATAAAACAGTAATTTCATAATCATTTTAAATTGGTTTTGAAAAGTAAACTATTTTATCAAAACTATTCCTTTTCGGAAAGAGCGATCGGTGCGCGGGCGACGGGAAAAGGGCGGGGCTTTGACTTCGATGCCAGTTTGTCACGTTTTAACAATTAAGCCGCAGACAAAAAATACGCAAATACACGGGGCGCGTTAACTCATTGATTTAATAAATGTTAGTTATCGTTTTTATGGACAATTTTGGGATTTCGACTATTTATTTTTATCTACACAAAATATGTGATCAGTATTCGATACTGAGTACACCAAGTTTTATTTATACTATTAAAAATAGTGGTTAAAATTAATGTACTTTTTAAAAATTGAACCGTTTTGTAAACGTCTGTATTGTCTCAGCGGTTTTATTAGTTGGTTCCCTTTACAAGCCAGTAATTCTATTTCTGCGTGCTGACAAAGGCTGCGGTGTGATACCTATATTCAGAAAAAAAACTTTGGTTACTGATAACATTTTTTTTTTTACAAAAAAAAAAAAAAAAAAAAAAAAAAAAAAAAAAAAAAAAAAAAATGTCGACAATATTTTAGTATCGATTATGTGAAATATGGTTTTGCCACAGAGGCAGACAAACAAATGCCCATGTGCCTATTATGCAACAAATTTTTGAGCAATGACTCTATGAAACCATCAAAGCTCGAAGATCATCTAAAAATACTGATAAAAAAAAATAAAAAAAAAAAAAAAAATAATGAATATTTTTCAACATTTTTTTTTTGAAAAAAAATATGGAAAGAGACCCACCATGCACAGTATGTTCGCTTTAACATCTCAAAGACAGATGATGGCTGGCGGGCATCTTACAATATCTCAATACTTATAGCAAAATCTGAAAAACCGCACACTATCGGAGAACAATTAATTTACCCGCTGTTGAAGAGGTTTAAAAACTGTTTTGCACAAATCGCCATTTGACGTACTAAAAATAATTCCATTAAGTAACAATACTGTACAAGACGCATTGATGAAATGAGCTCTGATATCGAAAGCTTATTGTGCAATCATCTGCAAAAAAGTCATTTTTCTATACAACTGAACGAGTCAACGTTACCCAGTAATGAAGCATTACTATTGGCATATGTCCGATTTATTGTTGAGGAAGAAATTCACGAAGAATTGCTATTTGCCAGAACTTTGGAGACTGACAATAAAGGCGAATCAATATTTAATGTCCTGAGTAATTTTTTACGGAAAAAATCGATCCCATTTACAAACATTATTTCAGTGCAACAGACGGAGCTCCTGCAATGGTCGGGCGATATCGTGGGGTTATAAGTCATCTCAAAAGAATTATACCAGGACTTACAGCTTTTCATTGCGTAATCCACCGACAACATCTTGTGGCAAAACATTTAAGTGACAGGTTGAACCAATCTCTTCATTTTGTAATAAAAGCTGTCAACAAAATCAGAAGCAATCATTGAATACGCGTTTATTTGCACAATTGTGCGACGAAAATGATGAAAACTTCCAACGACTGCTCTTACATACTGAAGTACGCTAGTTGTCGAAAGGTGCATGATTAACGAGATTTTACTCTGTTTTCGATTCCATATTAGAGTTTTTAGAAAGTAGAGATTCCAGTATTAAAAGAAAACTTGATCAAATTAAAAGCAGACATGGCAATTGTGCGCGATTTGTGTTACCACACATCTGATATTGGACATAATAACATAGCCCAAGTTAACCGAACCGAGTCTCACGGCTCGCATTACACCGAGGCACTCTGATGCAATATGTGTGCTCGCGTGGCCTCTCTCCTCTAGAAGCTAATTTATGAAGCAAAACATTAGCCGGCGCGAATTCTCTCAATATCCAAACTTGTCGCAGGTATAATGTATTGATGAGGATACCTACAGTCAACATTTAAGTGCTCTACATGATGACTTCAAAACCACGTTTGAAGATATACTGACGATGGATATACCACCATTGATCATAAATCCATTTGATGAAACGGAAGTGGCCAATGTATTACAAGAGGAGCTGCTCGAGCTAAGCACTAAAGAGGAGCTGAAGGTGAAATTTAGAAAAGGCTACCCAACATTTTGGTTGCAAGCAGAAATACCCGAAAATATCCTGGACTGTGGGAAATCGCAATGAAATTTTTAATAGCTTTACCAAATACCTTGTCGAAAGGAGTTTTAGTGCCGTTAACGAAACCTTAACAAAAAAAAAGGTAAGCAAATTACAACCATCACAGAGCAGGGGGATTTGCGGTTATTGATCACAAAAATAAAGCCAAACATGATCGTTTGTACTGACACACTCCATCTCTACGCTAGCAGTCTGCTTCACTGATTAATTAAAATTATGACCTGAACCTATATTACCTTTAATATTTTTTCTTGTACATTCTATTCCTGTTAATAATAAGTGATATAAAATTAGCCATTTTCTTTTTTATTTTACATATCGGGATATAGGGACAGAACTCAGAATTGACACAATTTTTATTTTTTGGCGACTTTAAGAATGTGGTAGAAATGTAGCAGCAGGGGTCCACCGAAACCAGTAGAATTTTGAAAGTGGTCCACGAGAAAAAAAAGTTTGACAACATTTATTTTTAAAAAAAAAAAAAAAAAAAAATGTTCAAAATTCTATACCAAAATTTCTAAATTATAAAATTAATTTTTGTAAATTAAAAATATATTTTTTTTAAATGGAACACCCTGATATTATTATATTTTCAAAACAAAAAAAAAAAAAAAAAAAAAAAACAAAATATGTAATAATATACAGGGTGTTACATTTAAAAAAAATCATCCCGATCCACACATACTTTTTTGAGCCACCCTATAGAAGTTAAAATATTTTCCTGAAATACATCCTCGTACATACTTTAAGTTTGCACTTAAACAAAATTCTCAAGTTTTTTTTACTCTAGGAGTTACAGATGGCCGACGCGCTATTGCCGAATCCTGTATATCTGATATACAGATTGGAAAGTTGTCGCCTGGGAAGAGTGCCTGTGTTGGCTTTTATTTACTCTTTCAATTTTGTAACCGCTGTGTATAATGTCCTTCGCCGTGGGTGTTATAATTTCTTCGTTTCTGTCCGTCTAACAGAATGTGTTAAGTAAGAAATTCCTGACAAATTGGTTTATATACGAGGGATGTGTGAAAAGTTGTGAAACTTGTATTGATAAAACATTTTTTGTAGGCTGTTAAATTGATTTAGCATGCATTAACTTCCAGGCTGTATACGTTTAGAATCTATCATTAGTAGAAGTCCATTTTCATTTTGTCCTTTACTCCTACGGGGAGCATAGGGCTTCAATAAACGTTCTCCAGCGGGTTCGGTTGTTGGCAATTGATTTGACATCTCGCCATGATCGGTTTACTGCTTCAATCTCCTTTTTAATTGTCCTTTGCTGCCTTGTTTTCACTTAATAGCTCTGCCAGCGATGTTGTTGCCGCTTCGTCTTAAAGTGTGACCAATCTACCTCCATTTCCTAAGTTTGATCTCGTTATACACCTGCCTCTGGTTGGTCAAGCTCCATAAATTCCCATTTCTGATAGTATTTGGCCAGAATATTCCTACAATGTTTCGCAGACAGGGGTTTATGAAAACTTGGAGTTTGTTAATTAATGGCGATGTAATTTTCCAGGTATCTGCACTATACAGCAATACTTACATTCGAATTGAAAAGTTTAAGTATACTAAGTTGAATGTACTGCCTAGATCTCCAAATATTGTTGAGCATTCCAAATGTTATTCTGACCTTGTTTATTCTATTATGTTATCTTGTATCTTGTTCTGTGCCTCTGTTGGTTGATATTGTACTACCTAAGTAAGTAATAGATATTTACGATACAAGTGAGTTAACAGCATCATTAAGACACGCGTGCACAGTTGTGTAACCACACAAGTATCCTAATGGAGTTAACTCGTGTGTATTGTAGGTACTGGCCAACTAAGAATGGACGCCGGCTGTATCTCAGAAACTACTTATTGTATAACTTTGGGAAAACATTTTTATAAGTAAATCGACCAAGAGACATCTGTGGAAATTATTTTCAAGAAAATAGGGGTTTTCTCAAAAATATGCAGGTGAACAGGTATTTTAAATATTACTATTGTAATCATCGAGATATTTGTAATTTTTTTGATATAGAGTATTTTGCTCTATCTCGTGAAATAAAGTGGTGGGGGAAGGTTAAATTTGCTTTTATTAAAATAAGGATAACTCTGGTTTAGGTTTCGCGATTTAAACAAACTAGGGCTCGTTTAAAAGACCTTTTCTTCCTTAATGATCTCCAGTATAAATTTTGTTTCCACAATTTTCTTCGTGGTAGCTAGAGGGCGCTGATTTTGAGGACATCAGGTTAAATTTGCTTTTATTAAAATAAGGATAACTCTGGTTTAGGTTTCGCGATTTAAACAAACTAGGGCTCGTTTAAAAGACCTTTTCTTCCTTAATGATCTCCAGTATAAATTTTGTTTCCACAATTTTCTTCGTGGTAGCTAGAGGGCGCTGATTTTGAGGACATCATAACAGATATTGCGCTTTTGCGTAAAAAAAATAAATAGGAGGCTATACTTCTCTTTGCACAGTTAAATAGAGCACAAAATTTCCAAAATATCAGCGCAAACCGCAACTTTCTATTTTCTCTCTAACCGGAGATATTGAGAGAAAAAATCATGTTAGGCTGCCGCTTAGGATTATATGGTCTAAAAATTATAGTAGTAGGCTAGGAAACAAAAAGAGGTAAATTGGTTACGTCAAATTATCAAAACATATATTTTAATATCATTCTAATACCATTCGACGATCTTCCAAGCTGAGCTATATGCTATTGAAACCTGTGTGCAACTGCTGGTAGAACAGCAATACACCGGGAAAACAATATGCATATTTTCGGATAGTCAAGCTGCGCTGAAAGCACTTGAGGCAACGAAAAGCACGTCTATGACGATTCTTCATTGTAAGAAACTACTCAATATACTGGGAGATAGAAACAAAGTGTCGCTAATATGGATACCGGGGCATGTCGGCCTAGAGGGAAATGAACGTGCTGATTCCCTCGCCAAAATTGGTGCAGGCTCGCCATTCGTGGGCCCAGAACCGACACTCAGCGTTCCTAAAAATCTCGAAAGAGACAGGCTCTGTGAAAGGGTTAGGGGTGCGACGTTCCGGGACTGGAATGACAGTCCCGGAATGGAACATGCCAAGAAAATCCTAGCAGGGCCATCCAAACATAGAACAGGAGAACTCCTAAAGGCCGGTAGGAATTGAGCGCGTACGCTCGCTTAGTGTACACGGGCCACTGCCGGCTGAGATCTCACCTACAGAGGACGGGACTGGTGGAAGACGCCGAATGCCGACTCTGTATGGAAGATGATGAAACAATGAAGCACGTTATGTGTACCTGCCCCGCTGGGAGCAGGACCAGGTTTGAGATGTTTGGCAAACACATGCTAGACCTAGCAGACCTAGGAGACATATCGCCCTCAAACATAACGGCCTATATTAAGAGGCTGGGTCTTGAGGATGAACTTTGACGCTCTTGTAAATTAGAGCTTGTAGAAACTGAGCCACAATAGGCCCTCGCGGCCTCAGTGGAGGGTCCCCTATGGGACCCACTCTTAGTCAAATACAATACAATACCATTTAATTATTATTATTTATCCATGTTCGTTCTTGATTCGACCCCATAAATTAAAACCCAGGCATATTGAATCCGATGACCCAGCTGGCCATGGAAATATGCCGCTCCAGCGTCTCTATCTACTAAGTAAGTGGTATCCAAGAAGCCCCACACATTCATAGCAAAATTAGCGGCACCACTGCCTCAACTACACCAACTGCATTCATGCATGATGGATACTCTAACAAAATTGGCAATTCATTTCTTAGAAATTATGGATAGTTAATTTCATTCAGATAATTAAAAAAGTCCAATCATTCGCCATCCTAGAATTCCTGCGTAAACATTTATTTACCGTCCAACGGTCTTGGTGCTAAACTACTTGCATCAAGGGTAGATTTGAACCAATAGTGCATATTGTTAAGATTCGCACCTTCGTTCGGTGCTATATGAAAAGTGACCCAAACGACATAAACTTTATAATATAATGATAAATAACACAAACAACAGGTAAAACACGAAAACAAGTGAAATCAAGGACGAACTTGGATTAATAACTAAATGACGTTACATGAAATAAAAAAAATAATCCTTAGTTTTCGACAATACGAAATTCGGCCGTTTTCTGTTAAAAGCAATATGGTGGCACAAAATTCCTAAAAATTTTAATAAAATTATTGATTTTCCGACTTTCGGCCATTTTAATCTGACAACTACTTACGTATAATTAACCAAGAAATTCGTAAAAATTATATGGATGGATGATAATGTTACATAAACACGTTTAAATAATTATGACGTCATTTTTTTAAGAAAACGCCCGAAATTCGAATGCATGAAAACTGAACTTAAACGTTTTGATATTTTGACGTGACCAATTTACCTCTTTTTGTTTCCTAGCCTACTACTATAATTTTTAGACCATATAATCCTAAGCGGCAGCCTAACATGATTTTTTCTTTTAATATCTCCGGTTAGAGAGAAGATAGAAAATTGCGGTTTGCGCTGATATTTTGGAAATTTTGTGCTCTTTTTAACTGTGCAAAGAGAAGTATAGCCTCCTCTTTAATTTTTTTACGCAAAAGCGCAATATCTGTTATGATGTTCAACAGCGCCCTCTAGCTTCCACGAAGAAAATTGTGGAAACAAAATTTATACTGGAGATCATTAAGAAAGAAAAGCTCTTTTAAACGAGCCCTAGTTTGTTTAAATCGCTTAACCCAAACCAGAGTTAGCCTTATTTAAATAAAAACAAAATTTACCTTCCCCCACCACTTTATTTTATGAGATAGAGCAAAATACTTTATATCATAAAAATTGCAAATTTCTCGATTATTACAATAGTAATATTTAAAATACCTGTTCATCTGCATATTTTTGAGAAAAACCCTGTTTTCTGATTTGCTCTTAAATAAACGCCCCCTAGCGGGCGTTTTTCGAACTTGAAAATAATTTCCAGCGATTTCTCTTGGTCGATTTACTTATTAGAATTTTTTTCCCAAAGTTATACGATAAGTAGTTTGTGAGATACAGCCGGCGTCCATTCTTAGTTGGCTACCCGGTACAATATTTTATCTATGTCTAACTATGAAAACACACAATAAATTTTAAAAATTATTATACTTAACTATATACCTATCCTAAAAATCAATTACCTTAATACCTTTGTTCAAATAACACCATGCATGGCAATGTCAATATGACAGTAAATAATATTGATGTCACTAGTTTAAAAAATGGGCGATTCGGAAAGTATTCCCTCTGAGATTGAAGAAGAGGCATTCAGAGCCATTTCTGGATTGCATCCAGCAAGATCGAAACAGTAGTATGAATATACATACTCTAAGTATGAAAAATGGTGCACCGAAAAAAAAGTACACAACTATGGAAATGAAAAGGTACTCATAACATATTTTTCCAATTTAGTGCAAAATAAATGTTTTACAAAATATTTTTTTTTCTCTTTGGTAGTCATCTAAACAAGGAGTGCGGTAATGAAAATGCGTGAGTTAAGAATATCTTAACTCACTCAAAATTCGTGAGTTAAGAGCTTCTTAACTCACCTGACGTAGATAAAATATTTACCTCCTCTATAGGGTCCGGCAATAGTGCGTCGGGAATCTCCTAAAATAAAAAACTTGAAAATTACAATAAAAAACTTGAAAAAAACAATTGTTTAGACTTCAATACTTTTTATTGTTAATTTATATTCTTACAGATGTTTCGAATATGCTGAATGTTCTCTCTGAATAAAATCTCACGGATGTGGAAATATCCAATTGGATTGAAAATGATGAGGATTTGTTACCACTGGAAGACGTAGACTCGGACGTAGATGGTATAGATGAACAACGCGAAAGTGATAATGAAGGTGCCGAGATGAATAATACAAACCAGACTGTTAAGGTTGTTAAGAATGTGAAGCAGTTAAGAGTTTTAATGAGTGCATTAAGTGGGCTGAAGAAAATTATATTCCTTTGACTGAAGTTCTTGTCCTCCAAAGATTAAAGGAAGCGGCCTTTATAATGAATCAAAAAAAGAACAAGCAACAAAAAATTACAAATAATTTTACAAAATAAGTTAGTTTAATAAAAAAAAATGTTTTTGAATGTTTTCATGTATGTTCGATTTTTTAATCATTTTTTAATAAATATGTCAATTTCCAATACAAAACTTGTCTCGCTTCAGTAATCCGAATTATTCACTAATCCGGATCACCGCGGTTTTAATTAGTCCGGATTATCGAGGTCGCACTGTATAATATTGAATCCATTTTATGCAGAAGTCGAGACAACACAATTTATTGCAAACATAAATTGAACAAAAGTAACTTTTCATATAAAAAAACAAGAGTGTCTTAACTAATACAAAAATACCGTATGATTGAAAAAAACGGCGTCGAGTTGGCTTGGAAATGAACATCGATGATATTCCCCATATAATTTTACATATAAAATGACAGCTATCTTCATTTCATAGCCATCGCCGACGCCATTTTTTTTTCGATCTTACGGTACTAGGTATGTTTCGACAAAAAAGCTTTAATACGAATATATGGCGTATTATTGATGGCTACCATAAATCTACTACACTACTACTACCATTACTCGCTGACGAGTATTTGACACGCATCAGAAGATGGTTACGCAATGCGTTTTATTTCAAGAGCTTTTCTGTGGTTGAAAACCCCGATATGTGATGTTATCTCTCTTCCTCACTCCGGACATTCAAAAATCTCGCTTTGTTGCCTCTTTACTTTTTGGTTGTCGCTGTTAACTGAGTTTACAATTCTTCTCCATTGCGTTCTATTGTGCTCTGTTTCTTCCCACTGATTCTGCATGCTTATCCCTTTTAAGTTTCCGTGAAAAATATCCATGTACCTTTTGAGTTGTCCACTCGGTTTCTTCTTACCGTCTACAACCTCACCGTAGAGAAGAAATTTTGGTAGGCGTTTTTGGGTTTTCTTGCATCCTGCATACGTGACCGGCCCATATATCATAAATCACATATCATAAATGACATGCGCTGTTACTGGGTTTTTGAGGAACTCTTTCTAATTTTTTTTTCAATAAATTATAGGGGTTGTATATTTTTTAATTAATTATTATCTATACAAATTGACGAAAAAAAGTAAAAAAAAGTAAAGCCACATGAGTCTGGCATGCTGGATCTTGGTGTTGCTTTTCAAAAGGCGACAACCAAAGATTACACCTAAACATAACAAAAATACAGAAAACGGTACCTACAATATATTTATGAACTGAAAATTAAACAGACGAAAATTATCATATATCCTTTGATTGGAAATATTATACTTCCTTCCGTGTACGATTACTTTATTGTTGACATTAAAGTTGACATATGATATGTCATTCTATTCAGAGTGTCATTTTCTATCAAATAAAGTAAAAAAATACCGATGATGCTATTTAAAAATCAAAAGTTGTAGCAAAGAATATTATAATTAACACAATAGAAAACCCATCCCGTGTTAAATTTTTGGAACCAAAAAGGAGCCCGGCTTTTTGAGCCGGGATCCATCGAGGCGCCGCAACGTTAAAAAGCGATTCCTTCCTTGTCTATGTTGCCAAATCGTACGCCAAATGCTACCGGCACACGCGGCGACCCGACGGCGATCATCAAAGCGTTCCGTATTCCCCCGCACCTC
The DNA here is from genome assembly GCF_002938485.1 of Sitophilus oryzae. Lineage (NCBI taxonomy): Eukaryota > Metazoa > Arthropoda > Insecta > Coleoptera > Curculionidae > Sitophilus > Sitophilus oryzae. The sequence goes on from NW_022146979.1 coordinate 54,103, forward strand.
GTTGTGAAAGCTTCGTGGTGAGCACACCACGAAGTTTTTTTTTATATTTTGAAATGTGGATTTTGCTTTATTATTTTGAATTATTATATTTCGATTTAAGTTTTCGTGTTTTAAAAATACGTCGGACAATGTATGTCAATATTACAATTGCAGACTATCAAGGAGGGACAATCCTTATTTAAAAATGTTTAAGTTCCCTTATAAAAATCGAAGTATATGCGAACGTTGGATTTTAAATTCAGGTAAGCAGAGGCGTGACTGAATATTATGCTGGATATCTTCTAAAAAAAAATGCAACGTAAGTTTAATTGTTTAGAGTGCAGTTCAAAATTTCACAACCAAGACCTTATTGCTCATCAGCTTGATCCAAAAAAAAACTTTTTACTGAACAAAAATTATGTGGATAGACTTTTCCTAATTGTGCCATGTACAGAAATTTCGGACTTAGTCCAAAAGATGTTTATTTTGTTGAAAAAATGTTTTAATGAATATAAAGAACAAGAATAAATAAATAAATAATAAATAAATAAATAATAAATAAATAAATAATCTTTATTTCAAAAGTATGTTAAATAACATAAAACGAAACAGAGTCAAAAACAAAAATAACTTAACCTAGTTTTATGATTGATTTACATTAATTTACAGATAGGTAATCCTTTAAATTATATGGTTCCAAATATATTAAAAATTTATACAAATGATTTTTGAAAGGCACGATATTATCTATTTGTTTCATATAATCGGGTAGGTTATTAAATAATTTCAAACAATAATAATATGGTCCTAATTCTGTTAATTTAAGCCAGTCCACAGGATAATTATAATCAGAATGCCTGGTGTTATATACTATCTGTAGCTTATCAATTTTAAATAGGTTTTTAATTTTAAAGAAACATAAAGTGCACTCCTGAATTAAAATAGCTGTCACTGTTAGTATGTTATTCTCTTTAAACTTATTTCTACATGATTCCCTAATTTTCATGCCTAACATAACGCGTAGGGCTTTTTTCTGAACTAAAAATATTTTATGTAGTTCATTTGTACTTCCGTATATTACCATTCCATACCTGATGTTACTCTCAAATATGGCGTGGTATACACTTTTTAAAGTTTTAAAGTCTAAATATCTTTTTAATATGCGCAGGTTGTAGACCGATCTAGAGATTTTCTGAACAACATGTTTAACATGTAAACTCCATGAAAGATTTTTGTCTAGATATAATCCTAAAAATTTTACGTTGTTTTCTGGTGTTAAATGTGTATCGTCTGTAAGACTAATATCAGATTCTTGTATATTCGTGCGTTTCGTTTGAATATTTAGGTCTTAAAATAAAAAGCAAAATTATTGCGAAAAGTGAGATTTAGGTTTGGTTAGGTAGTAAGGAAAAAACATGCTACCCACACAAACTTTTTTTAATGAATTATTTAATTATTACTAATATCTTAAAATTTTGCAAATGGGAAGAAGTTAAAAAAAATGACAAACAAAAACTAAAAAGTTTAAAAAATAAGTAGAATTTTAGCATATCTACCCTACAGAAATAACAATTTTACTAGTTCATTTGAGCCCGTCAATGAGATATTTTAGGGCCTTTTTTGTGATGGTTCTGCTGAAAAAATAATAAAATACTAAATAGTGAAAACCTCATCTATGTACCTCTACTCATAAATGAGAAACCCTGTAAAACACACGAAAATGGGACACTCTGAATATACTATAAATATCAAAATGAAAAATGCATAATTTTTTTTCTCCTCTATAAGTCAATATATTTAAAACTTCTTTTCATTTAACTAATTTTTAGATTTGACTCGACAAATTTTTATTTTGTTTCTTTGATTGTTAAATGTTGTTATGTAGCTTTTTGTAAAAATGAGTGTTATCTATTAAAATATGTTTAGTTTTAGTTTTTTTTTATTTCAAGTTAACTTGTATCAAAAATCCAAAAAAATTCTAAAGATAAATGCTAAATTCAATATAATTTTCTAACTAAATATAGATGTCTTCTAAAATACAGTTATTGGCAACGCCGCGTCTCGTTCACGAGGGTTTCCGCACGAAATACTAAAGTTTACGTGTGCATTGATGTCTTTTGGCCGGTTCCAGCCGTCCCATTTACGTGGGTTATCTATTCGTAGTAGAATTATCTTTGTTGTAGTAATTTCCGGTGAAACTGGAAGTGACCAAAAACAATTGAATTCGTCAATCAATCCTAATTTATGTTATGACATAATAATAAGTATATAAATATGTATATGAGTGATATACCAAATCTCGTTTTTTTTATCTGAAAAAATAAAAAAGTTATAGGGGGGAGCCACTTTCGAGTCGCACCCGGTATAGCAACTAATACCACTATATTTTAAAGCGTACCTACCACAGGTACTACCTACTTTGTCACTAATCAGATTGCATTTGCTTATTTGTCTTTATCTATTTATTACTTATTGCATTATTTATTGTATTGATATCAACATCAACAACTGCAATTATCATAATTTAAGCTCATAAATTAAATAATAGTTGCGTACGTTTTACGTATTTAATCTTTATCATACCGTACGATAATATTTAAAGCGGCTACAATTTTGATTGTAGAAATTTATTATATCATTTTAACTAAAAATTGGATGTTTGTTTTTAATGTACCCAAAATAATTTTGTTAAAGGAGTTACATATTATTATAGGAAAGCTATATTTTATTAAATAATTGCTAAAGAAAATTCTTAGTAAATCGATTTTATTATTAACACTAGCGTGTACCCGCGACTTCGTTCGCGTCGAATTAATCATTTGTAATGGTGATGATAAAGCAAAGCAAGAATTTCGATTAACATACAAACTGGATAAAATTTTCTCACATTTATGTTACCATGAGAAAAAACAATATGGCGATATTATTATATAATTTGGAAATATTTGAGGGGTAGTTTCATCTCGTTGGAATTTGACTTTCGAAAAATCCGTTTGGCAAAAATTAACTTTTTACGTCAAGCAGTTTAAGCAGAATCGTGGTTAATCAATTATCCAATTTTTCGGAACACCCTGTATAATTTTCAGAAAAAATGCGTAAACATCTAGAAATAATAAGAAAAAACAGCAAATTGGTCGAAGGAATTTATCCTTATCATTTACTCTAATAAATGTTTAAATAAACTTTTCTAATTTCAATCCTTCATATTTTCTCAATGACTCGACCGATTTTCAAAAACGAAGCGGGAAAGTATAGAGAATAAAAAGCCCTTTTCATTGCGGTACCACTTGACCCCCCTTCCCATTTGAAAAAAGTTGGGGGATGACACCCCCGCTTAGAGGGTTGAAGAATTTGCAATCATTTTTGGGGCAAAAGTTGTCACCCTCACAAACAAAATTGACGTGTTTTTGAATTTTCTAATTCCCCTGGCCGTTATGCCTTGCGGGACGTTTTCGATGGGTCACCCTGTATATTCACATACAATGTTTTTTTTTAAATGTAATACAATAATACAATCTCATTAACTTTTATCTGAAAACTTTTTGTCTAAAATAGATTATAATGGAATTAGGAACAATTTTTAAAATAGCCGAAATTTGTTTTTTTTTAAATAACTAGTAAGCCATGAATTTTTTTAAAAATCTGAAAGGCGCATATTTATGATCTTACAAAACTGCAATTATTTCCCTATTTAACCGACTCTCTATCTTCAGTAGATTCCGAGGTGCCCATAGAGAACATCGTAGAAAACTCACCCTGTATATACTTGGGACAACTAATACACAGCTCTGGATCTCTACTACCAGAAATCAACAGAAGAATTAAATTAGCATGGAGTACTCATAGGCAAAACTCAATCATACTCAAATCTAGAATGCCACTCTATCTAAAGAAGAAAACATTCAACCAATGTGTACTACCAGTCATGACCTATGCATGCAAAACTTGGATACTTAAAACCGGCATCATAAGGAAACTGTAGGTCGCACAACGTTCAATGGAACGAAATATGCTGAGAATAACCAAGAGAGACCGTAAAAGAATAGAGTGGTTACGAAAAAAGACCCAGGTAATAGATGTCATTCACAGAGTCAAATCACAAGGAATTGAGAGACCCAGAAGAAGCCCGAACCTGAGATGGGATCATGATATTAGGAAATTAGCAGTGATAACATAGGCCCGCATAGCCAACAATAGACAACAACGGGTCAATTGAAGCCGAGGGGTTACAAAAAGCTGTGATGGTAAAATGCGGTGTATCACAGGGAATCAATCTTGGGACCTATGCTCTGGAACGTACTTTATGATGATCTACTGAGGATAGAAATTCCAGATAAAACAACTCTAGTCGCTTTCGCAGACGACCTTGCCATTATTGCATGTGCAAGCGATGAAGCTGTACTGATGAACACCGTCAACTTGGCAATCCAGCGAGTTGTAAATTGGATGGAGGATGATAGACTCACCGTAGCTTCACATAAAACAGAAGCAGTATTATTGACCAAAAAAAGAAACATATCCCCAGTGCATTTTTACATACCTACAAGGAGCTGTAATTCATCCAAGTAATTCTTTGAAACACTTAGGAGTGTGGCTGGACACCAAACTGAATTTTTCGGACCATATTAATAAAACGATCACCAACGCTGAGAAAACTGTTACCGCTTTAGCCTTACTCATGCCAAACGTGGGAGGAGCTAGAGCATCCGAAAGGAGGGTGCGTGCTAGTGTGGTACACTCGCAGCTGTTGTATGCTGCACCGGTGTGGTATAAAGTCATTAACAATCGAAAACTTACACAAAGACTACGCAGAATCAGGGCCGGCGGAAGGAAAATATTGAGACCGGGCGAGTACCCTCTCTGGCGCCCCCCTCCCCCCTTAACAGTTATAACTTTCTTTTTCCTTCAGTCCTATACTTTAACTACAACTAGGCATATTTATGCTACTTTAACAATAAATTTCCACTTAAAGATATATTTCAAAATTCTTCTCTTTGTTCAATCTTAGTCTGCGATTGTTGTTTTTTCTACACCGGGGCGTCGCGAAAGTGACTCATTCCTATTATTTTTTTATTTTTTTTTTTTAGATAAAAAACGAGTTTTGATATGTTATTATTTTTTATTCTTAATCTAAGGGTAGTATATGACATATATTAGGTTTGATTGACGTATTCAATAATTGTTTTTAGTGACTTCCTGTTTGACCGGATATGACTTAAACTTTTGATTTTTAAATGCACCCTCGGTATATTTCTACTTTATTCCAAAAGAAAATGACATTCTGAGTAGAATGACATATTAAATGTCACTTTTGACATTTTTGCTTTTTAATCTATAGTGCCATGGCTGTGTTAAAAACACTAATTTATTAGTTTAAATAAGGAGCCTTGGAAAAATAGATTTGATCGTCTAATGTTTTTCGTGTCTTTTTTCGTCCCGGCCGGTTAAAGATGCTTAAATCGTATTTTTAACCATATCTCAATTTTTTTTAAATGGAACAAGGGTAGCTTATTAGCATATTTGGAAAAGGCATTCTTTTACGAATAATTTGATACCACATCACACTTGGTATTTCGAGTCAAATTGTTACAAATTGTTCGCCGTTATGAACCGCATGTTACAATGTGTTACAATTTCAAACAAACCATACGCAAAAATGTCAAAAGTTGACATATATGATGTCATCCTATTCAGAGTGTCATTTTCTATCGCGTAAAATAGAAATATACCGAGGGTGCCATTTAAAAAACAAAAGTTTTAGTAATTTCCGGTTAAGCAGGAAGCGACCAAAACAATTGAATACGTCAATTAATCCTAATTTATGTCGTATACTAACATACCAAATCTCGTTTCATCATCCACAAAAATAAACAAATTATAGGGGGAGAAACTTTTGAGACGCACCCGGTATATAGAGCTATAAGAAATATAATTCCAACTTCCGCAGTCTCGTTCTGGTATAAGTGATCTTTGAAAACATTAGTATTTAATTGAAAGCAGTTGCATTATTTCTTATTATATTTTATTATTAAGAATTTAAGAACATTTTCCTTTCTTTTTCACAAACAATTACATATTTAGTGCAGAATCAGTATTTATGATCAGACAGTTTTGTCGGCTTCAAAATGAGGATCAGCCAGTGTTTGAGATACATTTCTTTGTGAGAAATTTTTCTTTGTGTGATTCCTCTAATGAGAAAATTCTACGATTCTGCTACCATTTCCAGTGTATTACTACATATTCAATCCGGAACAATCAAAACCACCAAAATATTGATATCTTTCTCACTGCTATTAATAAATTAATTTAATTAATGAGGCAAACTTATAAGTTTTTTTTTGATAATAAGGATATCGGGATCCTCTTCAGCTTCTTGCGAATGAATATTTGCCTCATATAATTTTAGGGCATATCAGCCATTAATAACAAATAAAGGGTGTGGAAAGTAGAAAAAGTGCAATTTTGAGCGGTCAGTCTAAATCTGTTAATTTTGCTGGCTCTTGACCCAAAACAGTTTGTTTAGAAATTTATAAAAACGAGAATTATAGAAAGAAGGATTGCTTACAAAAAGTTGTTAAGTTTTGAGTTATAAGTAAAATGCCACGAACAAATGGGATTTATATTTTTTTATTTAATTTTGTTTAATAGTCTTCTACGAAAATGAATTCGCAAATCCCAGTTTCAGATAGAGCACTCAAAAAACATATAGAATAATTAGAATAGAAGAAATCAAAACTATCCCAAAGCTTTTGTGCTAAGGATTTTTTTGAGCATAATTTCAGTAAACTATAATAGGATACATCTAGGATATAGTATAGTGTTTATAATGTTTAGTCAGATATTCTTCCCTATGTGGTGTGGTAATAGCTAATATATGTTAGTGTGGAGATTGACAGTACCGATTAATTATTGGACTGGATATTTGTTACTATTTGTTTAGATTACTGTTTTTAAATATTTTCGTTGCTGTCGTGGCGCCCTTCGAATCCGGCGCCCCGGGCGGCCGCCCAGGTCGCCCTGCCCTTCCGCCGGCCCTGTGCAGAATACAACGTATCATGACTATTAGAGTATGCAGCACATACAAAACGGTATCTGGAGAGGCTATAGGGGTTATATCTGAAATAGCACCTATGGAACTGCTCATACAGGAACGGTACGATAGATACCATGGGACGGATAAGGATCTAGCGAGGACAAAACTTCTGGCAGGACAAATGGAATACCGGAACTTATGGACATAAAAGTTAATACCCGATATTCAATTTTGGTTGAACAGATCATACGGAGAAGTGAATTACTTCATGAGTCAAGCATTATCTGGTCATGGGTGTTGAAAAAAATATTTGTATGATCGTTGTAGGGTTGATAGTGCATCATGCACCTACTGCGGTCAGGTTGATGATGTTCAGCATACATTGTTTGCGTGCGATCGATGGCTGTGCTTTAGGGAACAATTCCGTATGGAAGCCGGTAAGAACTTCGACTTACCCACATTTATCATATACTTAGTTGAAGGGGAGGAACAATGGACGCTAATATATCGGATATTCCGAAATATCATAACCTGTAAAGAGAACGAAGAGAGAGCATGATAAGATAAATCTAGACACCCTTTGCACTGAAGCAATGCGATAGCGGACAACAATGGGCCCAACTACAAAAAGAGTATATAAATAAGGGAGGCTACACCATAATTGGAAATAGTTGAATAAGCTGAAATTGATGATGATGATGATATTAAGAAAATCTCTTATGATACCTAACCCATTACTAAGCTATTACTTGTGTGATTAAATACATATTTGGTCAGATGAATCAGCCATTAGTTTTTTATAGTACATATTTAAAATTAAGTGTGCGTATAGACAAAGTATAGATAAAATAACGATTACTGTACCCATTTGAATCGACTACAAGAAAATTTATTATAATTCTTCAGATTAAAATCTGACTTTTTGGTCGACTTTGACCGATAAATAAATTTCAATAAAAAGTAGGTAGGTAGGATACAGACTATCGACACCACCTACACTATCGCACCATTTTAACCAAAAAAATAAACATTTTCACAGCAGGTTTTCTGTTTTACATCAGTTTTCAAATAGACTAAACCTCTATCAAACCAGTATCGCATTTAAAAAAGACTTAGCAAGTTTTAACCCCTGCTGTGTGATTAAGCGGTAGTCGCTCCCTATAATACGACTAGCTTTAAAGTTTAGTGTGTTTTAATGTAGTTTACTTGAATCAAAACTTGGTGATATGAGAAAATTACTTTATATTGTCTTTTGTGTAATGCTAAGTTTTATATCAACAAGCTATGGTGAAGATTACTCTGAAGAACTAGATGATGTTCCTACGTTTGAAGACCAAATGAGTGAGTACTTTTAATCGAATAAATTTTATTATTTTATTCACAAAGAAAGGTAGATTTTTTAATAAAACTCTATAATTTAAGTGTCTTTTGGTTTTACGAAGAAAAGATTAATTTAAATTAAGTTTCGGAGGATTGGTCATATATATTTTCGCTATTACTATAACTTCTCTGTTAACTTCTATACCTACTGTTTGTTGAGCAACCTTTACGGGGAGCTTGCCTTTACGGTTTAATTTGTCGATAGCAATTATTTTTGTTATTATCATCAAAAAATTTGTTTCAGTTGAGCTACACTCACCGGCACGAAAAACGGGCACCTTAAAATTTTCATGTGTTTCAAAGTTTTGTATATTGTATTCTATTGGACCGATTTTGGTGATTTTTTAAGAAATTTGTAACTAAATTATTAGACTTTTTAGTATCTCTCTCTAAATTAAAAATGGAAGTTGCCATCTGTAAATTGTACGAGGGAACACAAAATGTTGATATTTCGGTGAAAGTTTGCACCCTGCGGAGTACATTAATAAAGCAAGGAATTTAAAAATCATTTTATCACCTAGCAATTTGGTTTTTGATGCATCTCAATAGCGTTATTTTTTTTGGAGATATTCGCTTTTGAAGAAGACACTAACATTTCTTCCTATTTTTTACATTAAAACCATACCTTTGCTTTTGTTCCTACTCAACAGACCTATAAAATTGTGTTTATGATTATGTAATGCCATTGCTTTTAAAAAATCATATTATTATTGTCTGTTGGAGAATTGCTCTAGCAGATATGGTTTTAAGTCCAAAAGTTAATCTCTACCATGATCAATTAAAGCAACAATAGCCGATACTTCAGAACTTAAAACCATCTCTACTAAAGTAAATGTTAATAAACAATAATAATATAACTTTTAATGACAGTGACATTACAAAAACAATAAAGTCTATTTATATACCGGATGTTGCATCGTCAAACGCGACATAGGAAATCCCATGTAAATTTTAATGTGGTCAATTATTGGCTTTCCTAATTATTTTAGAGAATAATTCTATTTAGGTTTATTGAAGAGCACTAAAACCCACATTCAAAAGAATAACTTTAGATATTTTTGATTAGCCCGTTTACGAGTTATCGCCGATTTCTTTTTAAATATTTCTCTTTTCTTATGGCCTTGTATTTACTTATGAGCACCAGTCAAAGTAAAAGATAACTGTTAAATGAAGTTGTCATTTCAGAAATTTATCTATTTAGTGCTTTATTATTATTATTAAAAACTCATACCTACATTGAAAATATTAGCCATGAATTACACTATCGAGGAAAAAGTATTGATGATTAAATGGTATTATCAAGGAAATAGTTATCAAAAGGTGTCGGACATATTTGCTGCTCTGTATCCGAATAGACCGATACCTGAAAAATCTACAATCGCAAGGAATAACCAGAGATTTGAGACCAAAGTTACCCTAATAAATAACTGCAGATGTGAAGCCAGGCAGGAACAAAAAGAAGATGCAAGACATGATACCGACTTGGAAGTTTTATTGTGCGTGGAAGAAAACGATGGAAAGATCAGCACAAGGAAACTTGAGGATGAAATAGGAATAGATCACACTACAGCGTTTCGAATTTTGAAAAGACATAAATACTATTCCTTCAAATATGAAAAGCACCAAGAGCTACCAGATCGGGACGAAATACGGCGGCAGGCGTTTTGTTTTGATATGATGGAAAGAGCACACACGGATAGGGAATTTTTAAAAAACATATGTTTCACTGACGAATGCACGTTTACCTTAAATAATGAACCCAATGTTCAAAATTATCGATATTGGAACACAGAAAACCAACACAAGTTTGTCGAAACAAGGACGCAATATCCACATAAAGTAAATGTTTGGGCAGCAGGGGCGGATACAGGAATTTATTTTAGGGGGGGCCTAAAATAAAAAGCAATGTAGAATATGCTTTTTAGGGCACCATTTTTAACCTAAAAGCCTAATATTTTAGACAATATACAGGTTTGGGCAGGGATATTCGGACACAATATTATCGGACCATTATTTCTTACGCGATTTTTAAATGCAGAACATTATTTGGAACTACTCGAAAATCATATTTTACCTGCTTTACATGATGCCGCTAGGGAAAATCAGGAAGTTTGGTACCAAATGGATGGCTGCCCGGCACATAGTACCCTGGCTGTTCGGGAATATTTAGACAATAGTTTTAACGGAAACGTTATTGGCCTAAATCATACAGTAAATTGGCCAGCAAGGTCTTCTGATATTTTGCCAAATGATTTCTTCCTCTGGGGCCATTTAAAAAACAGGATATACAAGAATAAAAAATACCCAAATCTAGAGGAGTTAAAAAATGCTATTTCTGCCGAATGCAATAGAATTTCAGTTTACCAACTAGCGAATGTAAGAAGAGAATTTTATGATCGCCTGGGTTATTGTCTAGCAGTCAATGGAGGAATATTTGAACATCTTCTTAAATCCTAAAGTTCTAACAATTTAATAGTACCTAAATTAATAAGTTATTGAATATTGTAATAATACTATAATTAACCTTGTAATTGATTACTTTATTTTACTTTAATTCATATTAATTTGTATTTGTAAATACATCTTTAAGATTTCCGATGTAGGAATGAGTTTTCAATAATAATAAAGCACTAAATAGGTAAATTTTCTGAAATGACAACTTCATTTGAAAGTTATCTTTTACCTTGACTGGTGCTCATAAGTAAATACAGGGCCATAAGAAAGGAGAAATATTTAAAAAGAAATCGGCGAATAGACTCGTAAACGGGCTAATCAAAAATATCTAAAGTCATTCTTTTGAATGTGGGTTTTAGTGCTCTTCAATAAACCTAAATAGAATTATTCTCTAAAATAATTAGAGATGCCAATAATTGACCCCATTAAAAAATTTACATGGGATTTCCTGTCCCGTCCGACGATGCAACACCCGGTATAGATAAGTGTGTTGATGAGAACCCAAAATAAATGCTAAAATTCCTGTAAATCGTTACAGTCTTATTCAAAAGCAAATATCTCCAATAAAAATAACGGATTGAGATGAATCAAAAAACAATCTATCGAGAAAAAACGTAGTGAAATGGACTGGTTTCATGGAGACATTCATTGTAGACTATTTAGCAAGATCCAGAAACAAATGCATATTCTCGGTAGTACGTGGCGCTAATATTTAGAATTTTAAAAATACACATTTAACATACAATTTACAAATTCATTCATCCAGAAACTTTGACTCATTCTACTTTCCCTATTATCTACTATAAAAGAAATAAATGGTTGTATGGAACAGACTGGAAAAAATATGCTTCAAATTCATTATTTACAAAACTGGGAAAGTTGTTACTAAAGTGTATAAAGCAAACTGATTGTAATAGCAACAAATTTCCTCAGAATGTTTTTTATAGAAATATATAATATAATATACGGTGGATTCAAAATTAGGTGTATTGTTAGCAATACCCACTTAAGTAGTTTTAAAAGAAGAAAATTTTAAATGAGCAATTTTAGAGTTAAGTCACAGGTTAAGTTTTAGGTAGTAGAATGTTTAGGAGGGGTGTTAATCACAGGGATCTTACAGATCTATTGTGTGTTCCCCGTTTTTTGATTTAAAACGAGTTTTAACTCATCAGGCCCTAAGTCTCAGGGCTTTGACAAAAGCCACTATCTCAGACGGCTCCACAGAGACCAACTCCCCATCTCCGAAAACAGTCGTACCAAAGTTCATAGCACGAACGGTCGTCGTCGCGGCGCACTCAGTGATAAGCTGTTCTGGTGTTTCCCCATTTTTCCCACAGAATCTGCATTAGCCGTTGTTTCTCAGCTTCAGCCTACTGAGGTGTTCGTTAAAGAGGCAGTAGTGTCCTGTTAGAAACCCCGTGACAATCCGAAGATTGTTTTTGCTTAAATCAAGGAAAATCTTTGATTGATTTTTCTCGGTCGTAAGTTCTGAGGAACTTTTTCGAGTGTCTTAGACCGTTGGAGGACTCCCATTCCAGGTTACGGATGAAGTCTTCCAGTTTCCTCAGTCCCGCTTGGAAAACAGAACTTTTCTGGTCCAGTTAATAGTTAGTAATTTGTTCAGTTTCTCTAGGCATTCTTTAACCAACTTCGAATTGATGGTTACTGAGTTGATCGCGTTTAGTGCTGCTTGACTATCGGATAAGATGGATATTTCCTGTTTTCAATAGTTCCTATCTAAGATAAATTCTACGCATCTTTCGATAGCGTAGATATCTGCTTGAAGGATGCTGGGATAGGTGCCCATTGATTCGGAGCATTTAGTTTTCGACCCAAATATTCCTATCCCTGTCCTTGCTTTGGTTTTGGAAGCATCAGTATACCACGTTACGGTATGGTCTTTTACATGCTGAGCAAACGTTTCTCTCTTTCAATCCTTTTTATTACTCAATACTACAGTGAGGTGTTTATCAAAGTTGTAAAATCTTAGTATGTCATCCACTGGGATTTGGAGAAATGGAATTTTCTTTTTGAGGATGTTCCAAGCCCCTGGCCTGAAAATTCTCCCAGTACGGTTTCCGGCAATGACTATTCGAATCATTGTCGCATTGGCAAAACTACTGACAATGTGCAGTGGTGGTAGGTCTAGGATGACCTCCATTGCTCCTGTTGGGCATGTTCTGATGACACCTGAGATACAGGTGCATGCCAGTCTCTGTACTTTGCAACAGTTTTAAGTAAGTAAAGTAATTTTAAAGATATAAAATAAAATACATGTAGTAACTACATAGAAAGTAAGGACGAATATAAATAAATAAAATGTGTCCTGTATAAAATTAATAGTTAACGTCTTTCGGCTTTGTATTTTTCTAAGGAATTTTACAATCATGATACTAAAGCACAATACCATACATATATACATTTTAAAATCTAAGATCATGATCATACATTTATTCCACTGTATTTCTGTACAATTAAGTCATTAAGTATAAAAAAAGCATTGACAATTTTAGATGGTGAGCTTATATTCTTTTTTTGTTGTAAAAAAACTAAAGTGCATTGTTGTTATCTATAGTTACTCTTTAATTTTTATCACAAATTATGCTAACCAGAAAAAAGTTAAAATATTAAATAAACTAATTTGGTCATACTAAATTATTTTTATTTTTTAAATGTTTTAGTAGTTGTGTCGCTTATTGATACTGATGTAAGAAACCTACCTAACACAAAATTTTTGACACAAAGGAATATTAAAAAAATATTATTAAATTATTAAAATTATATTATGTACCGTAACTGAAACCATGTGGTGGACCAAAAAAAGGATGATATACAGGGTGTTTCAAAAAACATGTACCATCCTACGTAGGGAGATTCCTCACGTAAAAATAAGATTTATTTTTCATACCAATATAGGTCCGATTCTGCTTTGTTTCGTAGCTACAGGGGGTTAAAGCCTTTTTTTTCGATTTATTTTAATTTTTTTCCAAGCGCTTTTAGCGATTCGAATGAAATTTTGAAGGTAAAAGTGTGGTAAAAGTGACTATAAGTGCGATATATTTTAATGCTGAAAAAGTGTCGACAGATTCATCAGGGACGTGCACATTAGTAGTGGGAACTATCGAATGAATACTATCGAAACATTCGATAGTTGCAATTCATTCGAATAATTCGATAGTTAGTAAGGAAACATTCGTTGAAAACTATTCGAATAAAAATTATCGAATAGATCCGTCATCTGCCTTGAAATATTGTATTCTAGTAATTCGGCAGCAAAAACCATTCATTTATAAAATTCATTCATTTATGAAATTCATTTATTCGTCAGGATCGATTATAATAAAATATTAACTGAATTTTAGTTGTCGCCCGGCGACGTAGGTTTCTTTCCGAGAAACTCGACAGCGGTCGGTGGCAATGCTATGAAAGAAGCCGGCATCTTTGATTTTTTGCGGAGTCACATATAGATAAGGACCTGTTATTTTTTTCATTGAGGTGCTAGTATTTACACAGAAAATACGTTATGAAGGGCGCTGTTGCCATATTTTGGTATTAGTTGATATTAGCAAAGAATATTATTGCTTAGCTTTAGTTAGTTAGGGATAGTATGTCTATATATTCTGCATTTTTTTTATTAATATTCTGTTGTTACTCTGCAATAATACTTGTTATTTTAGATGTAAGAAAATTATTTTTAATGTTTTTAAGCAAAGACTGGTTTAATATATAATAACAACAGTAATAATTTGTTATACCTATTAACAACAAAATTTAAAATTATTTAATATAAATATTTTTTTAAGTAGTAGCAAAATATAAACAACAAATTAGATGTCAGAATTATTTATATTAGATCCTATTTAAAAATAATATAGTCTCTAAATTTTTTGGCAACTTTGGTTTATTAATTAATAATAATTACAGAACTAATTTGTTATATTAAAAACAAATTTTAAAATCATGAAATATAAACATTTATTAATTTTCTAAGCATGCAGTGTAATGTAACGAAAATATAAATAAAAATTAGAAATCAAAATTATTTATATTAGGTGCTTTATATTTCTATTTAAAAATTATATTTACTTTTACTGGCATTTACTTTAAAAAATAAATGAAATATTTCTTCGCAAAAAACTACATGTAAGAGAATTAGCATAAACAAAATACAAACATCGTTAACTTTTTTTTTTTTTAAATTGGCACGTGTAAAACTTTCATTTTAATTTTCTCACCCCATAGTTTGAGTTCGATAACCCCATTTACTTAACCACATTACTTAAATATGATTATTAAGTTCAACTAATTCATATTATTAAAACATCTAAAATACAAATATGTATTTTTTAAAATTAATGGTAAGTTCATCTCATCTCTCTTAAAATTGCTACTTCTCAAAATTTCCCATTAAAAATAGACCATATACCATAAAAATTAAATAATTGAAAGATCGGACTACGGAAAACCACACAAATTTTCGGAAAAACTTTGACCACCTACACATGCACACAATCGTCAATAAATAAAATTAAAAAATAACTACTATTTTAGTATTTTAACTATTTTAATAAACGCAAAAATAGCACAGTATTTATACGGCGAAGTTATAAAAATTTGGAAGAACTAATAATGCACTGACGCATACAAAAATCAAACGAATACTAAATTTCATTTATCAAAAGCATTCGATAGTCGTGGCTCAACGATAACCATTTAGTCGCACGGCGAGGTTGTCACATATGCTTTAGTATACAAATGAATGAATGATTTTATTCGAATAAAACCATTCGATAGTTGAAATCATTCATTCATTAACCATTCGATAGTCTAATTCATTCAATAGTTCCCATCGCTAGTGCACATGGGTGGAATATTTTTCTGAAAAAATCATGTGCGCCACTGACTTTTTTTTCTTCTTAGCAAAATTGTGTAGGTCGTTTAATGCCGATTAAAAGTTGTCTCTTGATATTTTGTTGATTCCGGTCTAATAGTATAATACGTAAACGTAATAATAGTATAATCATACGGTACTTTGACATACCTAGGTTTGAGTGGACTGTGTTGATGTGTTACTGTTATTATAGGAAGTTTTCCATTTATTGAAATCACACATATATGTTATAGTATATTAGATAATGTAACGGATTTTAAACGCTCAATTGTATCTGGTATGCGTTATTAAATCCGTATTGGCCCTTGGACTATTACTCAGAAACTATTCTTAACTAATTCTGAATTTTTTAATGCATATCTTTTTTTCCAGAAATCTAGGTTATTATATACTTAAACCTAATGGCATTAGTATGGCACGTAATGGCAATCATGGCACGTATTGGCAGTATAGAATAAATATTAGGGTTAAAAAAATAATTTTGTTTCTCTGACAGCTACCTATGCTATAAATACTGATTCAATAAAGATCAAAGTATTATAGCTGAGTCCTTAAGAACACAGGTGATTAAAAATGAGATTAACATTTTGTCTCATCGCGGGTATATTGTTCAATTTTCCGATGTGTCGTAGTCAAAATCAGACAGAAGACGGTAATAATCATAAGAGTGAGTATTTAAAATCTTTATAGGGGCAGTACTAATTATTTTCTCGTTTGATCAAATTGACTTCAGAAATATATAAACTATTACAAAGAGAGCATATATATCTTCTTAATAACATTTTTCAAAAAGTTAACAAATAAGGGAGTGGGGAGACGACAAATTTTATTTTTCTAGAAACTCGCATCCTATGAGAAATGATCGAAAATATACAGAATATGTTAACGATATTAGAAAATATCATCCGAGCCGTAAATTAGGTGCACTAAATAAAAAGAAATAAACTTCACATATACATTTGTTTCTAGGGAAAACCGCTATTAAGTGGACATATTATTAAAAGAGAGAGAGTAAAAAATACTTTATATTTATTATACACATATTTTCTTTGTTTGATTCGTTTTCTTTTATTTTTAATTTTATTAATAGTACATAGTTTTATTTAACATATCATTATAAAAATATTATACATATTATTAAAAACATATTATTCAGTTATCCTATTATTACATATTATTATTCCGTTATCCTATTAAGCCCTTATACTAGAAGAAAGTAGAAACCCCTTATAGGTTAAACCGAGCATGCAACGAAGATCGCCGGGCACAATAAGTAACGAAGTTCCACGTCAAGCTCAAGTCTTCCAACCTGTACACAAAACAACGATTATAAAGTAACGATACTAAGTACCAAAGTAACGAGTAACTAAAGTAACGAGTCCAAAGTAACGAGTCCTATTACCAAAAGTAACTAGTAGTTCATAAAAGTAACTAAAGTTTACATCACTAGTATGCGATGGTATCATCAGAGAATTTTGTTTCACCCCTTGCGGATGCCCCGTAGCTACAAAGATAGATGTACTGTAACTGAAACCATGTTGTGGAAAATATACAGAATATGTTAACGATATTAGAAAATATCATCCGAGCCGTAAATTAGGTGCACTAAATAAAAAGAAATAAACGTCACATATACATTTGTTTCTAGGGGAAAACCGCTATGAAGTGGACATATTATTAAAAGGAGTTAGATTATTATTAATCGATAATGAAAGGAATTAAAAACTACATAGGTTGAAAGCTTCATCAATATGCTTTTAAAATATATTACTAAATTTATTTTGGAAATATTGTAATTGGAATCTAAGTTTGAAAAAAGTTGCTTTTGTCCATTTCAAAACATCTATTTATTGGAATAGACAGTAGTGGTTATGAAAAGGACATTTATGTTAAAAGACATAAAAAAATTTGCTTCAAAAATAACTTTAATTTAAACAGAAACTATCTTAAGAGCAATTATTATAATAAAAATTTCGAATACCCTGAATACCACATGTTTCATGTGCCCAAGAAGAACATAAGAAACACTTTAACCAGTCTGTCTTGCTACATGTCTACATTGATACGCTTCCTTGCAACAGACACAATTATCTTGATTTACTACATTATTGTTTTCGTTAGGTTGAGTGTTGGGTTCTCTGTTTTCTTTTGATGTAAATTGGCATAGAGGAACTTTCTTACTGGACTGTTCACTATCATTAAGTTTCTTCCGGTGGAAGTGAACGAATAATGGTAAATCATCATCACTAGAATCGTGGATTGATAAAGTGTCTGACTCTTCTGAACTTGAAGACTCTTTAATAAGAGTTTTTATGCTTTTTTTTGTAATCTTTGCTGCTGCTTCTTTTTCTTCTAAAAGTTTGTCTTTTTCTGGTGTATCAGTGATTACGTTGAAACGGACATTGTCCAGTGAAACGGACACGTCCATTTCAATACGGCGTCTTGTGTCCATTTCAAGACAACACCCACTTAACCTCTAAATGACAATATAAAGTGTAAATAGAGAAATATTTTATACGATCTAAACCTCCATTTGTGTATTATAATAACTTAGTTTTAAACTTATTAATCTGAATTTGACAAAATTTCAATAGCTTACCTGTGACATAGTTCGATATTTTCACAAAGAAAATTAGTTTTTTAACACCTAATATTAAAATTCTTGCCGCCGAAACACCATCAGCCAGTTCAGCCCGCAATTTTGGTGGTAATGGAAGCGGCGCGCGGGGTTGTCAAATGTAACCGTAAAATTTTCGGCTATTCAATCAAATAGGAGTTAAGACAAATGTCCGTTTCAACACCCCTCCGTTTCATAACGGTTTTCCCCTATATTTTTAAATTTTTATGGAACGAAATTTGCTTAGAAAATGCTTAGACGACAATTATTACCTATATGATATATGATACACAGCGTACTCAGTGTCACCAATGCTTACTGGTCGAATATTCAACCGCTTACATTATCTTTTCGCGCCCATTCGGCCAACGCCACGTATAGATATGGTTGATAAATGGCCAAGGCGCGCATTTAATAATAGCAAACAAACTGGGCGATAATACACTTCCACGCGACTGATTAGTTGGTTAAAGTGGTCGATTTAGCGACCATCAACCAATAAAGCGTTAAGGTTATCCCATATTGAAAATATTTTCAATCAAGAGAGTTTAATGCTTTTTTTAAATAAACTTCGATTCGTCGATTTAGCAACCATCAAGGTCTAAAGGGTTATTTTTTTGTTTCCTGCATTTAAAGAGGTTCTAAACAAATTTGACAATCACCGTTATAGTATTATCGGAATTTCCGACTACTTGGATTGCTAAAGATGTTGTTATTGTTTGTTATAAAAACGGCTACTTTAAATTGTTATTAGAGGTGAATTGGATAAAGAGACAGCTAGAGGGGCCTATTATGCACTGATTGAGTTACAGCTCTGATTTGGGATATGTTTTTAGGGGGCATGTTCCAGAAGATCGTTCAATGTGGTTTTCATAATTCAAAAAAGGGCAATAAGAAATTTGTGTGTTGTTGACGTAAGACAGTCATGTCGCCCTTTATTTAAAAGGGAAGACATCTTATCTCTATTTTGTCTTTTGATATTGGAAACTGCATGTCTAATGCATAAGAAATTCAGAGACCAGCTTCGGAACGTGCCCGCCTTTAACACCCGACAATCCTATGTGATTATACCATCATCGAGTTTGGTGCACGAAGTGCTTTTTTCAGTAGCAAAAAGATATTTAATCACCTGCCCCTGAATATAAGAAAAATATATCCTCATAGTTTTAAAATGTTTCAAAGTGATATTGATCTTTATTGCATTCACTTGAAAAATTATCTAAGCTTTGCAAATTCACCTGAGGATTTAAAACAATATAAATAGGTACTAAACAACAAATATAACATATATTTTGTTAGAAACAAACTAAACACAAAGTACATTAAATTGTTGATGATTTTAAAGTTTAATTAGATACGAATCCAACTTATCTACACAATATTGTTTTCTATTTATTTTATGCACATTTTATTTTATTTCACTTTTGCATAACATTTGTTTAACAGCAATTCTATAGGATTATCAAGTGTCTATAAAATAATTTATGAAGAAAGTGTGATTGTTAAGTATAGATAATCTTAAAGTCTTTCGTAAATAATAAACAATAATAAAACACAATAGAAAACATTCTAGTTTTATTTTACAATGTCATTCTGGCTGATATTTAAAAACCAATACAAGAAGTTAAAAATGAAATTATTAAATTAATATAACATATTTTTAAATATCATCTGTATTTCTTATACAGGGTGTCCCAGAAATAAGTGCAAATATTTTAACTGGTAGTATAGTTCAACCCCAGAAACACGCCTATGAAAAGTGCTTTACTTTTATGCCTAGGTGTTAAAATGACTTTTTATATTGTCAATGACGTAGTAAAAATTAATACTTTTGTGACGTTTGAAAAAAAATATTTTATGGGTATATGTGGGAAGGCAATGTGCATAATTTAAAATTACTTTGAAATGTACAGGGTATGTCAGAACTAAGATCCACACCAAATTATATTTTTTATTATAGAACACCCAGTATTTTATTTCATTTTTGGATCCTTGGACACAAAATAATGCATTTATTATAAGAATTAAATATATTTACCAGCTTTGGTTTTTGAGATATATAAAGATATTTAAATATGCATGCTATAATAAAAAAAGATCCTGCCAACGCCCTGTACATTGCTTTTCAGAATGAATTCTTGTTCTGACTTTTAAGCCAGAGAAATAAACTTTACTAAAAAATTTGATCTCTTTGTTTAATGTAGACAGGGGTATCAAAAATTGCTGGTCTATTCTAAATATTTATTTTACATATTATAAACATCGTTATTTCAAATACAACACCCTGTATTTTTTTAAATAAATCGGAGCAGATTGAAATGGTCTTTTAAACTAAATTAGAGTTTCCTATCTAGTGCAGATTTTAAACAAATCAATTTTTTAATAAAATGGCAACCAAGAGGACCATGGCCAAGGGGTCGTCATGGCAAGTTTCTAGTGACAGTAGCTACGGATTCTTTTGCAAATTTTAGACAAATATCACATTGATGTATTTGAAGACTCTTTTTAATGATGTAGTCAAACATAATTAAAGGCATTTTGAGTTGAAAACATTTCTCAGAGGCTGTTTGATATAATGAAAACTATAAAATTTGACCACCCATGTGAGAAATTTCCTCTTATTTACATCATTTAATGATTTATTAGATTGAAATATTTGATGTATTAAAGTTTACAAATAAAGATTTATATAGTCGAAAAAAGTCCGATAGAACCAATAGAAAGGTAACTATTTTGTCACATTTTTAATTAAATTTTGTTAAATAAATTAATTTTTTATACTATAAATATCTTTTTCTTCCTTATAAATAAACACATTTGCATCCCATTTTAAATAAGATATACAAATTACCAAAACTTAGAAATAACAGTTCAAAAGTTCAACAAAAATCCTACACGCGTTTTTAAAAAGAAACATATAACCACGCACTATGTCATTCCAGCAAGCGAATACGACACAGCATAGGTTTCCGGACTAAACGACTGGTGTATTTACACCACTCAATAGGCGTGTCGGGTTTGCCGAGCGGTTTCCGATGCAGTCGCTTTCTTTCGCATCTGTTATAGGTAATTTGTGACAGTACACTATTACAAAGTGTCTATATAGAAATTTATATTATGTGTATACGTCACATTTTTACAAGGTGTGTGCTATAGGCACAACTATGATACGAAGTATCACACATACATATGGTATATACCGACGATATATACCGACGTCAGATTTTATCATTTTAATAATTATTTGTTACGTTACAAAAAACTCTTTAGAATCTTGAGTGCATACGGTATACAACTAGTAAACACTGTATCACACAATTCTATCAATATAAACCTGCGTGTATCTCATATGTATATGTTAGAACTAGATGAACACTTAGGTTCACTTTAACATATTTGGTTTCTCATGTGTCTCCCTTGTAGAAACGTAATTTCATTTGGACGTGCTGTATGGGATATATTTTGAATCCCTACTTAGATTGAAAATGTTTCAAAGTGATATTGATCTTTATTGCATTCACTTGAAAAATTATCTAAGCTTTGCAAATTCACCTGAGGATTTAAAACAATATAAATAGATACTAAACAACAAATATAACATATATTTTGTTAGAAACAAACTAAACACAAGGTACATTAAATTGTTGATGATTTTAAAATTTAATTAGATACTAATCCAACTTATCTACACAATATTGTTTTCTATTTATTTTATGCACATTTTATTTTATTTCACTTTTGCATAACATTTGTTTAACAACAATTCTATAGGATTATCAAGTGCCTATAAAATAATTTATGAAGAAAGTGTGATTGTTAAGTATAGATAATTCTAAAGTCTTTCGTAAATAATAAACAATAATAAAACACAATAGAAAACATTCTAGTTTTATTTTACAATGTCATTCTGGCTGATATTTAAAAACCAATACAAGAAGTTAAAAATGAAGTTATTAAATTAATATAACATATTTTTAAATATCATCTGTATTTCTTATACAGGGTGTCCCAGAAATAAGTGTAAATATTTTAACTGGTAGTATTGTTCAACCCCAGAAACACGCCTATGAGAGCCTATGAAAAGTGCTTTACTTTTATGCCTAGGTGTTAAAATGACTTTTTATATTGTCAATGACGTAGTAAAAATTAATACTTTTGTGACGTTTGAAAAAAAATATTTTATGGGT
Source organism: Sitophilus oryzae (assembly GCF_002938485.1). Classification (NCBI taxonomy): domain Eukaryota; kingdom Metazoa; phylum Arthropoda; class Insecta; order Coleoptera; family Curculionidae; genus Sitophilus; species Sitophilus oryzae. The sequence continues at coordinate 76,644 of NW_022146979.1, forward strand.
ATATGTGGGAAGGCAATGTGCATAACTTAAAATTACTTTGAAATGTACAGGGTATGTCAGAACTAAGATCACACCAAATTATATTTTTTATTATAGAACACCCAGTATTTTATTTTATTTTTGGATCCTTGGACACAAAATAATGCATTTATTAAATAAAAAAATATTAATTAAATTAAATATATTAGCCAGCTTTGGTTTTTGAGATATATAAAGATATTTAAATATGCATGCTATAATAAAAAAGATCCTGTCAACACCCTGTACGTTGCTTTTCAGAATGAATTCTTGTTCTGACTTTTAAGCCAGAGAAACTTTACTAAAAAATTTGATCTCTTCGTTTAATGTATACAGGGGTATCAAAAATTGCTGGTCTATTCTAAATATTTATTTTACATATTATAAACATCGTTATTTCAAATACAACACCCTGTATTTTTTTAAATAAATCGGAGCAGATTGAAATGGTCTTTTAAACTAAATTTGAGTTTCCTATCTAGTGCAGATTTTAAACAAATCAATTTTTTAATAAAATGGCAACCAAGAGGACCATGGCCAAGGGGTCGTCATGGCAAGTTTCTAGTGACAGTTAGTAGCTACTTTCAAAATTGAAATAACTTTATGGACTTTATTTGCTTCCTTAAATGTATACAGGGGTATCAACAATTTCTGGTCTAATTTAAATATTTATTTTACATAAAAACTTCGTTATTTCAAATGCAACACCATGTATTTTTTTTAATAAGTCGAAGCAGATTTAAATGCTTTCAAACTATATTAGGGTTTCCTATCTTGCTCAGATTTTGAATAAAAAGCGATTTTCCAATAAAATGGCCATCAAGATGGCTGGTGTCGCCATGGCAATTTGCTAGTGATAGTTAGTAGTTATTTTCAAAATCGACATTAGCTTTTGGACTTTATTTAAATTTATAACAGGTTATTTTTATTTAATTTGCCTACAATAAGTTTAATAAGTAAGTATCTATTATTTTATCAAGAAAAATGACGCAGTATCTGCTGGCGCTGGTGAAAGGAATAGATATGTTACTAGTGATTTTATTTTGTGAGGACAATTGCTTGGGGTTGGCCTGAAAGATTTATGCTCAAAGATAGGAACTTTTTTGACAAGCTTTCCTTTGAAAAAATATTTTTTCTATTTGGCAGAGCTGATAGTGTGATATATGAAAAACCTATTAGGCAAAAACCTGTCTCTGGAACTGAAAAAAATGAATTTGCCTTAATTGGTTCTTTTATAGAGAATCCAAAATATCTACAAAAGTCATCGTAATATAAATCAAAGTAAAATAAATCGTAATATAAAATATATATTTAAAATAGATCAGCAGTTTTTGATACCCCTTATACAGGGTGGCGCCTCTCATACGCCGCGGAAGCTCCAAGGAGAACGACAGTTTGTGTTGAAATGAAATTTTGTGAGCATATGTAGGTTAATTCAGAGCACTTTTTAAAAATTAGAGGGTTCTACAGGGTGTCCCCAAAAAAAGTTACATATCAAAGTTGTGTTTTTTGTAATGGAACACCCTATATATTAATTGATTTTCGGATTCTGGGAGAAAAATAAAGGTGAGTTTTATAAGAGAAGTATATGACTAAAATGTAAGGTTTTTGACATATTTAACATTTCCTAGAAATAAAGAACAATTTTTAAATTACAATAAAAGCTACCTAAATTGGAATTTACCCGGTATAGTCTAATATGTAGTTAAATTAACTATTGTACTTTAAATCAAATTAAAATTTGATCCAAAAAGTTATACAGGGTGAGACAAAATTAATATTGAACATTGGAAACCTTTAAAAACATGTTACTCTCTTATTTTAAATGGAACACCCAGTATATTATTCCGATATTCAATGGAGAATTCATGTCTCTACAAAATACTATTAAGGTTGCCTACCCCTCAAACAAATATTTTCCTAGATATTTTCAGTTACATGATTTGATCTGAGTAGATCTTTATTATTTGATAAAATCTAGTTGGCTGTGATATGTCTGACGTTATTTCAACATAGCTGTCTAATTAGTCCAACTTTAACAACTAGTTATCATTTTGTATTAAATAAAACAAAAAAAATTCTCAGAAATTTGCCGAAAATGCAAACTTATCCTACATCAGACAAAATTGATATGATTCTATAAGTTGGTGAATGCAGTGTGTATTCACCAATTATTAATAGAATACTTAAATGCTCCTGATTTTATCTAGTCTGTTTTTTTTTAGTTAATATTGATATATTAAAGACAGTGTTTACAAAATTCAACCAACGTTAGTGTCGACAACATGAGAGAAATTATTTTAGCTGCTTCTCGACGTAGAACTCTACGTATCTGTCTTTTAAAAGGAAAATATCTCTTTGAAAAGACAATCATTTTATGCAGTTAAGAGGAAAGGAAGCATTATGAGCATTTGATTTAATCTAGCTAATTTTTGTCGCATAATTATAGGTTGATATCTAGTTTTAATTCTGTAATACTTAAAATATGTTTTAAACGTGTATCTTTTTATTACCCTTGATTATTTTACTATACCCTCTTTATTTTTTGTTAAATTAACAAAAGGTATATCGCACAGCCACCTAGATTTTTTCAAATAATAAAGATTTACTGACGCAAAATCATAAAAATTTATCTGGGAAAATCTTTGTCTGAGGGGTAGGAAACCTTAATAATATTTTGAAGATTTATAAATTCCCCATCGAACACCGGAAAAATATACTGGGTGTTCCATTTAAAATAAAGGAGTAACTTGCTTACAAAAGTGACTAATGTTCCATATTAATTTTGTCTCACCCTGTATAACTTTCCGGGTCAAATTTCAATTTGGTTTAACATACAATGGTTATTGTAATTAAATATCAGGCTATACAAGGTCAACTAAAATTTAGGTAGCTGTTATCGAAATTTAAAATTTACTCTTCATTTTTACAAAATGTGAAATATGTCAAAATCCTTAGTATATGCTTCTTTAATAAAACTCACCTTTATTTTTTTTCTAGAATCAGAAAATCAATTAATATATAGGGGGTTCCATTAGAAACAACACAACTTTGATGTGTAACTTTTTTTGAGAACACCCTGTATAATTCTATATATTTGTATAAAATGCTTTCAGTTAACCTACATATGCTGGCAAAATTTCATCTCGATATAAACTGCCGTTCTCCTTTGAGCTTCCGCGGCGTATGAGAGGCACCACCCTGTACATTTAGTAATGTACAGGGTGTTGACAAACTTTTTATTATAATATGCATATTTAAATATCTTTAAATAGCTCAAAAACCAAAGCATTTAAACATATTAAACCCTTATAATAAATGTCTTATTTTATGCCTAAGAATCCAAAAATCAAATAAAATACCGGGTGTTCCATAAGAAAAAATATAACTTTGGTATGGATGTTAGTTCTGACACACCCTGTACATTTGAAAATAATTTAAAATTATGCACATTGCCTCTCTACATATACCCACAAAAATTTTGTTTCTACATCTTTCCGTTTTCGTATAATCAACCGAGGCGAATGAGGTGCGCCACCCTGTATATTATTATATCATATTATCAAACGACTATATAATAACAGCTACAAATAAATGTAATATTCCTACCACCACCAGTCGCGCGCTTGTGTCAAGAAAAAAATCCCTATATTATGACTAGTTCGAAATCAAGTGCGTTTAAAAGTGAGCGCTCGAACCCGCTAATTTCTTGACAATGAGAAAAGTATTTTGGGTCATTGCCAGCATAATCTTAGTGAGTTACCCATCGAAAATCGGATGCCAACTTTACTCAGACGATCATCGCGATGTGCCCATCTTCGAGAACCAGCTCAGTGAGTATTTTCGCCAGTAAATTGAGATTTTCTTGAATAAAATGGATTTTTTGTCGGAAAACGATATTACGTAAAGTATAATTTACATGGTCACTGCCTTTCACGTTGATTATCAGTAATTATGAATACTAAAGACTGGAACTATTAATATTTGTATTAGGTACCTAACGATTTAATTTGTCAGCTGAGCGTGACCACGAAGAATTGTTTTGATGACCCTGTTATTAAAAATTTTATGTATTCAAAAATAAAAATATTTAAAAAAAATTAAATTCGAAAATTATGGTTTATTCTAAGAGTATGTGCGTATGTTTGAAGAATTTACTTCTGAATTAATTTTTTTATTATACAGGGTCGGTATTAAATAAGTGCACATATTTTGAAGCTACCAGTATTGTTTTTCAAATATTTAAGTCCAAAGTATAACCGATTTATTTTACATTAAATAAATATATTTTTGGACGAAATTTTGAGAAACCACTGGATTTTTTCTGCCATTTTATTCCTGTAAACTTAACCTACAACCTATGTTTCAGTATTATCAAAATATTACGTTTTTCAACTGAAAACTTAAGAATTTCCAAAACATTTTTGGTAAAATACAAAATTTTCGAAATTAATTTTTCATGAAAAATCCTCATAGACGTGTTCCTGGGATAGAAATATACCATCCCTAAAAATATGTGCACTTATATTTAACACTCACCCTGTATATCGTCTTCAGTAGGGATAATGTTTAATAGCTGAGAAGAATAATAAAGAATGTTTGTAATTGCAACACTTACTTTACAGGGTGTGCCATTTTAGTTGAAATCATACGGTATCTTCGTTATTCGTGAAGATAGAACGGTGCGGTTTCCACAAACTTTTGCCACTTTTTTGTCAAACGGAAGATGCCGTAAACAAAATTTTCATAGCTCTCTTCGTTTCTGAGCTACAGGGTCTTTTTGAAAATTTTGCAATTTGTGACACCTCCTGTATCTCTGTTATTGTTAAAGATATTGGGACGGTGAAAACTGTTTATTGTAGAACTTTTTACGTAGAATATAGTGACGTAGTTGGTCAAAATGTATAGAATTCAGTACAATTGGAATGACGGCCGCCTTCAAATTTGGCCGCCTGGAGCAACTGCTCCTCTGCTCCACCCCTCAGGACGGCCCTGTTAGTGCTCGAACGACACCATAATTAATGTGCAATACCAAAAATTAACGTGCAATTGCCAATCTGTCATAATTACTTTAAATACAAAGATGTCTAATATTGATATACGGTCACTATAAATCAGGGGTGGATGGGGAAGTGGAAACCGGCCCGGGAAAAACAGGTAACCGGCCCAAATCCACAAAAACAAAATGACCATAACGAAGAAACTTATTTTATTTATTAATGGTTAAGTTATTTATTAATAAGTAAGGGTGTTTTCCGCTCGTGCGAAAAAAGCTCTTTTGCCTCCGGTTTAAAAAAAATTAAATTGTCTTGATCAAAATTTTAGTAAAGACCAATATTGGGTCGGACATCTGAATTTTTACTACAAAATGGCTCAGTTTTACAGGGTTCCACTGCTTTATTTCCATTATCGAGAACGGTAATTTGATCTTGAATAGGCTACGATTTTGAGTCACGATTTTGAGAAACTTTAAGACTTCCTGATCAGCTGACCCAATCCTCTGTGAAATACATTACTTTTAGCTTTTCGGGTATATACTTTCTTACACATTGTAGAAAGAAATTCTCTCTTTTCTGCTACAGTAGCAGCCTCCTCGTGTATACGTGTTTTTAACTGAATGAACCGCGGTCGCCATTAAAACTGCAGCATTTTTTAGGTTATTATATAGTTGATTAAATAAGTGCAAATATTTTCAGAGGTGGCGTATTTCGACCTCAGGAACACGTTTACGAGGGCTTTTTTTGCAAAAAAAGATGTTAAAAATCGAGCATTTTCTTTTAAATTTTCCTGTATATTTTAGAAAACTTTTAGAACTTCCTGTTCACCGCAAATTTTCCCACGGTATAGTTTCTTAATCTCTGATATTACGGCACTAAAAAAGATGCAAATACCGAAAAATGGTGGCTCAATTTTTTTTAAAAATAAATATATTTTTTAAATTTCCAAACTTTAATAACTCGATTGGACTTATTTGAAACTCGATAAAGAGAAATTATGTTTAGCAAATTCATCTTAGCAATATTTTAAACAACAATTTAGACTTGGCTTTTAGTCCGTCCCCGTCCAGAGAAAGACATTTTACAATAGTTATTTTACAAATTGGTGTTTATGTTTAAAAGCAACTAACGATTATACTGATGCAAATTGATTAGTTAGTTATGGAGTCACTAAGGATCTTACGTCACTTTAGTTAGAAGATAAACCATTTAATTTTTGCTAATCAAATCTTTTTTGAGCTCTGATCGGGACCGGCCCACCGGCCCATCTTGCCATCGGCCCACCGGGAATTTTCCCGTTTTCCCATATGGCCCATCCACCCCTGCTATAAATGCTGATAGGTAATTGTTTAGATAACATATTATAACAAAGTCGTTGAAGAGGTGCTTCCATAGAAACTAAATAAGAAATAAACTGACCTGCATTTGAGTTGGTTCACATGAAATCTAACAACTTTTTGTAATACCGTATGATTGAAAAAAAAACTGCGTCAGCGATGGCTACGAAATTTTCAGATTTTTACAAACTTATTCATTTTAAAATTAAAAGTCTGAAAATTTTTGGACCAAGGAATGTTTGCCTGGTTTATTATTATCATAAAATATGGCAAAATTCAAACAAGTTCCAAAATGCGATAGCTGTTGATTCTACCTTTTAAATGACCTTTAAATCATCAAAAAATATTAAATTTTAGCCGAGTTAGTAAACAATTTGTCCTATCAATCAATGATATCTGCTTATAAAATCTATCTCCGGACTTGGAGAGAAAATTCAGGGATCTTCGAGGCGGAATATCTCGAAAACTACTAATTCTACGTAAAAAAATAATAAGGGCCATATTTGTAGATAATTACCTAAGCTTCATTTTTTATTCCAAGAAAATGTAAATTGCATATTTTGGCAGATATTTGTGAAAAACTGATTGTTCGGCCATTTGGGACCATTTTTTCGGCTAAAGCTGGCCGAGCACGGTGTTACAATTTTTCCCCTAAAACGACTCCCCAAAAAGTACACAATCCGCCTGAAAAATCCCGGTCGAGGAATTAGGCCGTGGTTTCAACCTCCATTTACTGGACTAGAGCACTAGTATCAGAAGATATAATAATAATAATAGCTCCCGTATATAGCGTTTGACGCCTTGGGAGTAGCAAGGTACAGATTGCCATGCTAGAGCTGTTCGGTATACAAGGAAGGTAATGTGGCTAGCATTACGCTTCAACCGCCTATTATTACCTCAGGATTGTGAATCCCAAGTACTGGGTTGTGAATCCCAAGTACTGGGCTGAGTCGACCTAGGTACCCAAACTAGTATTATTTTAATAAAAATAGTCGGCTGATAAAATGCCGGGTGTGGGATTCGAACCCACACCTTGAGATTTGTAGACGAGAGCCTGTACCCTGTAAGAAGAGTATCAGAAAATAAAAACCAAAAACAATGAAATAAAGAAAAAATTATTTGATAATCTTAAACTAAAATATAAAATTGTTAAATTATGTAGTGTAGAGAAACTTTATAAATTTAACACACCTTTCTCTATTAAACCGTTGACGTTTTGATTGACTGAACCATTGTTTAGCGCTTTTTCCAGAATTGATACCCGGCAAAGTTAGAAGCGCTATTTATATTTAGGTAGATGACAATTTTTTTTTTGTTTTAGAAACATTGGAAAAACAGTTTGCTGGCCTGCTGGGCCTCACAAGGTACCACACCATGGACATGAAGGCATTCGAAGGATTTCTGGACGATTTAAAGATAAAAGACGAACTGAAATCGAGAGGTTTTATACTCCAAGACAGAGTTTTGTGTCTAGCCTGTCAGGCCCTGGTTAGAAATATCCAAACTAACTCCATTACAGTTGAGATTTTGGGTAGAAAAATTTGTAATTTCTATATTACAGTTAACACCTGGACGATCAATGATTTCTGTAAGGAATTGGTAAGAATTAATAAGGTAAGTGTCGAAAGAAATTGTATATTTCTTGAAAATTCTTTAAAAACCAGGTACAACTCTATCGGTTTCTTTCTTTTATAATATCTTATCCGCGACTCGTCTATAATTTGATTATTATACATGAGTTAATGAAATAATAATAATATTCATTATTCACTAGTGAATAATTGTTTCATTATTCACCGCTTCCACGGATATCTCGATTCAAACTCCAAAAAGAGCTATTTGAAGTTTTTAATGTCACTTTTTGCATTCATTTCTGGAGTGTTCCAAAAGTTGTTTTTCTTGTCATAAGATTTTTAAAATATATATTTTTCCTTTTAATAAGTCTCTCATGTTATATCTCGACATGTAAACAAATTATTAAACACCATTACGAAGAAACAATGTTAAAATTCCCTCATTTTCTATTCTAAAATTCGGTTAAAAAATTTGAAGTTATAAATGTCAGTTTTTGCATTCTAAAATTCAATTTAAAAATTTGAAGTTGTCAATGTTATTTTGTGCATTCATCTATGGGGGGTTTCATAAGTTGTTTTTTTTTAATAAAAACTTATATTAATACTGTGTTAATATTATCTAAATTTTTTTGATAGTCCTGGATAAAGTATAGCATTCTTCTTGCATATAATGGCTGTTATTCACTTGGATGATTTAATACTAACCTAACCAAACTTCATCCGCCACATAACAGCCACCATTATATGCTCGTTGAATAATACACTATTTTATAACAGAGCTGCAAGCTTACAAAAAAAACTTAAGTCTTTTCTTGATTTAAATAATTTTAATGACTTAAGTCATTTGATTTTAAGTCAATTTTTGAAAGCTGACTTAATAGTTAAGATTGAAGTCTTTTTCAAAATGATTTGTGATTTAAATCTTTATTCCGAAATAGAAAAAGATTTAAATCTTTTTAGAAAAGACTTTTTTTTCACTCAGTAGTTTTATACAGATACTGACGAAAATTTATTACTCTTTAAAACAGTTAAAACACATTTAGGTGGTGCCCCCTACAAATAGGAGTCATATTGACATCAAAATCAAATTTCTCACATCAAAAAACTGCCAGATACTAATTTTCAACATGTTTTCAACCAAATATTGACGTTACTTCAGAAATTATTTGGAAAATATCGAAGTAAAAATGAAACTTCTATCTCCGAAACTAAGCATTTTAGGGTACACATTTATACGAACTTTTTCACTTATTTTTATCTGCAGAATATGCTGTCGAAGTTTCCGGATACAGTTCGGACTACCCTGTAACCTATATACCTATATACTTCTCTGTTTTAGCCAATTCTGGAGTATATTGTACGACACAGTAAGATACTGAGTCCAGAATATGCGTGTTCCGTTCTTCTACAAAACGAACACTGCTATCACAATCATCCGGCTCTAAAATGGGAAACAGAAATTCCAGCGGGTGGTCCGGTTCTTCATATGAGTGTAAGTGAATCTTCTTACAGTGATATACGAGCGAGGAAAATCAAAGATTTTCTTTGATTTATACAGGGTCGTTCACCACATACGACACGGGGTATTGTAGCTAAACGATTAGATTTTTACAAATTGTAAGTTTTGGGCTGGTTGAAGGAAAAATATTTTTACAAGATATAGAGTGTCCCAAATAAATAAAAAATTTCAAAGTTTTATTTTTTTTAATGGAATACCCTGTATATTATTATATTTTTAGTTTCTGCTATTCTAAAATAAAGGTAAATTTGATTAAGGTTTACCCAAAGGGTTTACCGCATTTTAATCTTACCGTTTTTGAAATATTTAGGTTTTTGTCAAAATACAGTAATAATTTTAATAATGCTTCATTTCTCTAGGCGTACTTATAAGTTCTTAAAACCAAATATTGTACTGAATTATTTCCATTTGCTAAATGTTGTGTTGCAATAATAAAAATGATAATACTTTATACACAGTGTCTAAAAAAATATTTTAAATAATTACTAGCTTTAAACGGCAATAACTTGTTTAATTTAGATAGAACACTCTATATATTCTACGAGAATCAGATGCTCAATTTATTGTCTATCAAATTGTATTATGCTATTTTTTACCTATCTCTTCACGTTTTTGTAGAAAATGCATTTCCTGATAATTTAGAGCTCATTTATCAATATACCCATGGAATATTGACATTTTAGATTATTTTTAAAGATGTAACAAATTTTTAAAGAGTACAGATACTAATATTGTCGATATAGTTCGTTTATTTCATTAAAAAATAAAAGAACTGTTTAAATATTTGTTAACGAGGATCAATTAATATGATTCCAGTATTCAAACTACATTGGCTGTTTGCGTTGATTAATAATATTTGCTTCAAATACTAAAAAACTGAATTTTGTATGTGTATTAGACAGGTGGTAAAAAATAACTCCTTAAAAATAAACTACCGATTCAATTCATTCTATAAATCTCTTCTTGTCGTTAATTATTATTTTTTGCCAGCCTCTATATGTATTCTAGAAATACTACTCATCAAATACCAACTTATTTTACATTATTATTTTCACCTATTTTAAATCTAGGGTCGTAATAATTCAAACGGAAGAACAACGCCCCTGAAAATCCTCCATCTATCCGACTTCCATATTTCTCAGGATTACGAAATAGGTGGTGTGTCCGACTGTGGATATCCAGTTTGCTGTAAGAGGAAACTGGGGAATCCCATAAAGGGAACCAATGCTGGCGCCTGGGGAGACTACAACTGTGACGTTCCTCCATGGTTGTTTGTGAATACGTTAAGCTATATTAATTATACCCATCAAGTAAGTCTTAATTAATTTTTTTTTAAATATTTGTATCTTTCTAGTCAATAGACTATATTATGCAATAATTGAACTGAATATATTAATTTTACTCAATATTGTCGATTAACCTGTGATGGTAATATAACAAAATTCAATTTATTTACAGGATCTCGATTTAGTATACTTTACCGGCGATATCATCGACCACTCTGTATGGAAAGATTCCATTCAAGACAATGCCAATGAAATTACATATGCATTTGATAAGCTTGCAGAATCATTTCCAAACCTTCCTATATTACCTAGCCATCGGAAATCACGAATCTATACCTCTAAACATGTACGTATGGATTTATAATAATTGTAATATAAGAATAAAGTCTTCAATGAGTCAGGAAATATTTCGACAGATGACATAAAAAATCTCTCACTGAATAGACTATACATAATATATAAAATTTAAATTAACTAAACTTTTACCACATATATGGGTCTAATGTAGCAGATCATGCACCAATATGCTCACAGCATAAGTATGAACCTAATTCTGAACTGGAACAGTTTAAATTTAAATATTCTGGATTCAAAACTGAATATCTTTGGTGCAAGAAGTAGTTCATAAAAGCTGCAATTATCCAGAACAACATGAATAGTTTTAATCAAGCCAATGTGGAAACAAAAAAAAATATTATGGAAGCGCCACACTTTTAAATCTTCGATCGTTCTATTCTAGGATTGTGTCGTTCAGTCTTATACCGGAAAACTAGCCTACAACTGTTACAGATCTATCTATCTAATTATCTATTTAGCCTTTTTTGATCCATCGTTGGACAAAAGCTTCCTCCAATCTCTTCCACCCTTCTCTGTCTGTCAGTATGTTCATCCATCTTGTACCTGCATGTTTCTTCAAATCATCCGCCCATCTCATTTGAGGTCTTCGTCTACTTCTTTTATTTTCCCAGGCCCTCCAGTTTATAATGCGTTTGTTCCATCGATCGTCGATTTCTGCTAGCCCTACATAGCTCATACTACAATCTCAGGGCTTTAACAAAAGTCAGTATCTAAGACGGCTCCACAGAGGCCAGCTCTCCATCCTCGACATGAGCCGTACCAAAGTTCATAGCACGAACGGTCGTCATTTCGGCGCTCTTAGTGATAAGGTGTTCTGGTGTTTTCCCATTTTCCCCACAGAATCTCCATTCGCCGTTGTTTCTCAGCTTCAGCCCACTGAGGTGTTCGTTGAGAAGACAGTGCCCTGTTAGAAATCCCGTGACAATCCGAAGATTGTTTTTACTTAAATCAAGGAAAACCTTTGATTTTTCTCTGTCGTAAGTCCTGGGGCACTTTGTCGAGTGTCTTAAACCGTTGGAGGACACCCATTCCAGGTTACGGATGGAGTCTTCCAGATTCTTCATTTGCACTTTCAGTTGGTTCCCGTTTGGAAAACAGAACGGCTCTGGTCCAGTTAGTGGAGTGTTCGCTCCTTTTCTAGCTAGATCATTTGCTTTTTCATTGCCTTCTATCTCTTGGTGAGCAGGCACTCAGAGTATGAGGACTTTATTTTCTTTGCCTAATTTAATGAGCTTCTCTAGGCATTCTTTGACCAACTTCGAATTGATGGTTACTGAGTTGATCGCGTTTAGTGCTGCTTGACTATCTTGACTATATATTATTTAGTACAAAATCATCGTTCCCTTGTACTTTCAAACTATTGAAAATGACGCTTGAGTGATGCTCAGAGTCATTAAATGCACTACTTATTTTGGTAAAATGTGGTAAAATTAAACACTAATTCACCACAATATACCAAAATACTTTACATTTTAAACACTAGAAACACATGTTAACATCATCAGAAGATGATTAAAAATATTTTTGATCTATTTCTGAACAATGTTAAGGAAAGTAAAGTGTTTTGGTGTATTGTGGTGAATTAGTGTTTTATTTTACTGTTATAACATCAAGGTTTCAACCCCCAACTGTAAAATTCTAGTAAATGCTATAGAAGTTCTATTCATAAATGTTCTATTTAATAGGTTTGCACCACCTGAAATATCTGATCCGCAGTTTTCCCAGTCCTGGTTGTACGAGTTGATAGCAAAATTATGGGCCAAATGGTTGCCTCCAGAAGCAACATCCACCGTGGAAAAACAAGGATACTACTCCGTATTGGCGAACAAGAAACTGAGAATAATCGTGCTGAATAACAACGTTTGCTATATATTTAACTGGTAATTTCATTTCATTACGTTTCGAGCTATACATTTTTAAGCTTTTACGAAACACTAGGTCAGTCTGTATTAGTAATGAGCAAGAATTGTTTTTGTCTTGGTCTTACACAAACAGTAAGACCAGGGCTACTATTTTGTTTGCAAGACTAAACCAAGGCCGATCAGTGCAAGCCTTCCGCAAGACCAAGACCAAGCCTCTTTCAGTCTTGCTTTTTTCACATATAAGAAATTTCTTATTTGTTCAAAATGATTGTTTTATTTTATTACAAACAGTGTTTTCCCATGCAATTATCGCATAAAATTGTAAATAAAGAAATGTATATAATATTTTGAAAAATAAAATTTTCGTCAGTCAAATGAGGGGCAGACTTACTAAATGCATTTTGTCCATTTTTTAAGATTTTCATTCAACGGTGGCATTATAAACTACATACACAGAGTTACAATATTATGTCAGAAACGACGTTCTAAATTCATTTTATCCCATTCGAATTAAATGGCGAAAATACCTTAGACTTTCTATGTGCTATATGTCCATTGGCGCTAGATAAACAAACAGAAGTATGTCCTTGTGTGCTATGAACATACTGCTGTTTGTTTGGCATTGCCAGATGAAGAGTTTTTTTTGTACTACAACTTCTCAATTTTTGTGTGTGTGTGTGTGTGTGTGTGTGTGTGAATAATACTACTTATTTCTGGTGTTTATCAACGACATTGCAAATCTAGACATTAGCGGTAAAATCTGCCTCTTTGCGGACGATACTAGTTTCACTTGGAGCGGCCCAGATGTTACGGCACTATATGATACTATATCCAGTGACTTACGCACCATTAAATCTTGGTGCGATTCTAATCTCCTATACCTCAACCTTTCAAAAACTAAAGTTTTGTCATATAAAAGTACTATACAACCTTTTGTACTTAATAACACCACTATTGACGTCGTGGACTCTGTGAGATTCTTAGGACTTCTTGTGGACAACTCTTTAAAATGGGACTTGCACATCGAAGCCTTATCAAAGAAACTAAGCTCTGCCTGTTTTGCGCTAAGATCAGTGTCTAAGGAACTTATCTCATCAACCTCTAGAATGGTCTATTATGCCCTTTTTGAGTCGCATCTTCGTTATGCCCTTCCATTCTGGGATACTTGCTGCGCGACAAAATTTGATCGTATTTTCAAGCTTCAAAAGAGAGCAGTTCGATACTTATTGGGACTGAACAGTAGAACTCACTGCCAGAATTTCTTTAAAAATTTCAAAATACTGACTCTTCCTTCCTTATTCATTTTTGAATCCGTTTGCTTAATCCGCAAGTACATATTCTCTATTCCGGAAGGCCTTCTCACAACTATCCACTTAGGAATGCGGAGCACGATATTTATCTGCCAACCCCGAGCTCAGAACTAGTTAAGGGCTCAATACTGTACAATGCCAAGAAAATGTACAATCATTTGCCTTCGAATATCAAGTCACTTTCATTCTTTCCCGCATTTCGCAAAGCTCTAAAATCATACTTACTGGAGAGAGCCTATATGCGGTAAACGACTTTTTTGTTGATGTTTAATCATGAACAATCTAGAATTTTAATTTTAATATTTTGATCATCTCACACACTGGTTAAAGGTCTAGTATTTAATATTTTATAACTCTTGATTTTCTGTTATTATAACATGATTTTATCCATTTACTGTTTTCCTTTTGTAAAATTTTCTAGATACGCCTGTGTTTTGCAATGTCCATATATGTTTTATTTGTAATTTTATGAGGTAATTTTTTTTTGAATTGATTTGTATTGTATGACATTTTTTTATTATTTGTATATTTGTTTTTGTGCTTTTTTTGTTTTGCTTTGTCGATGAAGCTGTTTTGGCTTTTTGTACAATAAAGCGTTGTTTTTTTTTAAAATAATGACTGGAACTACGACTGGAAACCATGTAGTTGAGAATGCGGACCGTGGTAGCAGAAAAATAAAGAGAAATTTCACGTCTATAGGACAGAGAGTTTACTTTATTTTTTTCAGATATCATCAAAACTAGATTTTTCACTAGTAGTAACTCTAGTAAAAATCTATTAAGAAAATGTAAGACTTACAAGAGTCTTGAAGCAAAACCAAGGCCGAGGGGGAAATCACTGGGGTATTTTAGTATACAAACGCAAGGAATTACTGAGGATTTTTAGGTATTTCAAGAAATTTCAGGATATTTCGGGGAATTTCGAGGAAATTTCGGGAAATTTAGAGAAATTCAAGGGCATTTTATGAGAATTTGAAAACTCTTGGGGTATTTCTGGGAATTTCAGCGATTCTTGGGTAATTTTTAGAGGTCAGCAAAACTGCGATTCTCCAATCGAAATTGAATTTGCGATTGCGATTTTAATATTTAAATATTGTACCAGTTATATAATTGCCTGTGTATGTATCTATAGCTTAACAGTTCAAAAGAGTTAATAATAATCAGTTAATTTTTAAGTTTTTTTTAACATCTGCAACCCATATTATAGGTATTAAAACTTTATATATGCTGCAAGTATACATACCTACTGTTTTTACGGTTCTCAGTTATCTAATTCTTTATCCAATCCTTAAAAAAGTTAAAGAATTATTTTTTAAGATTGCATGCTCACCCCTATAACTTGTTTATTTTTTTCAGATAAAAAAAAACAGATTTGATACGTTAGTATAAGACATAAATCAGGATTGATTGACGTATTATTATCACGAAAAACAACATACGAACAAATCTATTTTTCCAAGACATCTTGATTAAAAATTAGTGTTTTTAACACAGTCATGCCATTCTAAATTGAAATTTAAAATGCGATTTTTTAAGCGAAAATGTCAATTCAGAGTGTTATTTTCTATCGAAAGTAAAAAAATACCGAAGGTGCCATTTAAGAATCAAAAGTTGTAGTCATTTCCGGTGAAACAAGAAGTGGCCATAAACAATTAAATACGTCAATCAATCCTAATTTATGTTATAAAAAAACATACCAAATCTCGTTTTTTTAACAGAAAAAATAGAAAAGAGCGTGGTTCACCTCTTGAGAAACACGCGGTATATTACGATCGTAACCCTAGAACAATAATACCTTCTCTATAAATAAATAATATCAGAAAAGAAAATTCAATCGCAGTTTACTATAAAATGCTTCAATAGACCACAAAATTACATTCGCAACAATATCGGAAATCGCAACTTCTAAAAATTCAATGATGAACCAATGGCAGGTTGCGATTTCAAAATTGCTGCGATTAAGTCGCAGGTTGCGATTTTTTGCTCATCTCTAGTAATTTTTCTCGAAAAGGAAATTTCAGTGTACAAATATGGTAGCGACATTTTGGTCTTGGTCTTGTCTTTGCTCCACCACTCGTCAGTATAAAGTAAAGTAAATACCACAACATCTTTTACAGGTGGTTATTGTATGATACGTACTTCCTTCAACAACAGATCGAATTTATGAAAAAAGAACTGCTAGAAGCAGAAGCAAATGGTCAATTTGTGCATATAATTGCCCATGTATTCCCCGGTGAGAAAGAATGCATTGAACCATGGGAAGTGAACTACAATTCGTTGATTACCAGGTAATTGTTTTTTTTTCATCATTGTACAAAGAAAATTTTTATTCTAATTTCTTACTGCCATTGAAAAAAGTGAAAGGATATATTTTTCATCTAAATATAATTATTAAATATGTTTATATACACTAATATATAGGGAGAATCTTAAATAAGTGAAAATATATTTTTTAGGGTGATATCAACCAAACAGATCAAAAATTCAGATTTTAAATATTTAAAAAAACGCAAATGCAATAATTTAAATAATGTATAGGAAAAAAACAGGGTTGGCATTTAAAAATCTGATTTTTGCCAACCCTGGGAAAAAATGAAATTAAAACAATTTAAGGTTTTCCCATATTGAACATATTTTTAATCATAAGAGTTTATTGCTTTCTTAAATAAACGTAACCCTTTTGCTTCCAGGTTTTCTCATATAATAAAGGGTCAATTTTTCGGACACACCCATACGGACGGTTTAAAAGTATTTTACAGTAAAATTGACGGCACACCAAACAACGTAGGATTCAATGGCGCCAGTCTAACTCCCTACACTAAATATAATCCAAACTATAAAATACTCAGTGTAGATCCTAACACATTTGTAAGTAGAAAATAACTAAATTTTAGTGTTATTGTTGTACAGAGTGTTTCAAAACTCTCTAGTGGGGAGATTCCTCACGTAAAAATAAGATTTATTTTTCATATCAACATAGGTCCGATTCTGATATGTTTCGTAGCTACAGGGTGTACTTTTAGTGACTCGAATGAAATTTTGAGGGTAAAAGTAAAAGCCTTGTTTATATATTCTTAAAGTTGCCCAACCGACTAGACAAAATGTGCTGCCAACTGGAGAACAAATCGTGAACTTTTCGGGGCGGAGTCAAAAATATCGATTATTTTCGTTATTTTCCTCAGAGTAATGTAATAATATAGCCCCGGGTTTCTGCGAACTTTAATAGTGATCAGCTGATTAAGAAATTTAAACGAAACTTTTTTTTTATAATTTTATTGTAAATTGTGGATTATTTTTGCCTGTTATTTTAAGAATTCTAAACCGTATTAACAAAGAAATTATTATTTCGATATGTTGGTACATTATTTATAATAATTTATGATAATGCTAATGCTGTTAATTAATATTAAAAAAAAGTTACATACCTATTTTAATTTGATTTAATGCAGGTTTATAAAAGAATAATTTCATTCTTAGATTATTTTATTCTAAATCGAGTGCTTTATGACTTTTACGATATTTTTTTTGAAAACATAAGACTTTTTACATTTTTCATGCCAACTAATTGGAATGGTATTATTGGTATGAAAATTTGCCAAGAAAGAAAAGAATTGGCTATAACTTGTAATTTTTCGAAAAAAACATATTATACCTATATCGCTGACAGGCTTAAAAAATGGCGCTTTTTATGAAGTCATGACCAACTATGGTTTCCATTTAAAAAAACATAATGTTTGTGTCATATGTCAAAAATGACAGGCTTTAGAAAAAAAAAGAAAACACAAACTCATTAGGTATGTGATTATCTACAACTTTTATCTGAAAACTTTTTGTCTAAAATACCGTATGATCGAATAAAAACGGCGTCAGCGATGGCTACGAAATGCCGATCGATGATATTTCCCATATAATTTTACATATAAAATGACAGCGATCTTCATTTTATAGCCATCGTTGACGCCGTTTTTATTCGATCATACGGTAGATTATAATGGAATTAGAGACAAGTTTTAAAATAGCCAAAATTCGTTTTTTTTCGAAATATCTAGTAAGCCTTGAACTTCTCCGAAAAATCCGAAAGGCGCATATTTATGACCCCACAAAACTGCAAAAAATACCCAAATACCTTCACTTCACCTACTACTCATCTACAAAATAAACTAATCTAATCTCTTATAAAAACACTACACAACTACTTGTATTCTACACTGAAAAATTATCAAACTTACTAATTAATCAAACAAAAAGAAAAAATAACCAAATTATCCCTTCATCTACTACTTAACTACAAAATAATAAACTATAAAAACACTACTAAACTATTTCTGGTATTCTACACTAAACATTATAATTAAACTTAATAAAATTAATCTAATTTTACACTACAACCACTACAACTACAAAGAAATAAGAACATTTTTTAAAACTAAAAGAAACAGAACTTCGATACGTGCAACCAGTATAATAGATCAAGCGGACAAAGAATATAAAATACTTTAAAAATGTGCATTCAGAAAGAAAAAATATCTCGAAAATTATCTAAACAAACATTTTTTTTTCTTATCAGTGAAAAGCATCGGCCTCGTCGGCCTTGCGAAATTTGTCGGGTATTTACCTTAGACTAAAACTTCTAGACGGAGCAAGTCATTCATAAATCTACTACAACCGTGTTCCACTTAGCCTGCTTAGAATGGAATCACGGAGGTTAAAATATCAATGAAAAGCCTTGAGTGGGGATAAGAACTTGGGACAGCAAATTTGGCGCGGCGATACTGGCCGGACTAATCCAGTGGCGTACTAGTTTTCGCAATTTCCGAAATATGAATTTAATTAAATTAATATAAAATTAAAATCGATCTTTAAAAAATTGTGTTAGCTAGTATAAATCTCAAAATGTTATTTTTATTTTGATTTGCATTTATACAAGACGCCTTAAATTTAATAGCATAGCATTTTAAAATGTCTTTATTTTAGTAATTACCGATTTAACATAACATTTTTTTTTCAAATTAATTAATGCTTTATAAAATATTTTTTCATTATTTTATAATCCTAAAACTTTGAAACCAAATTAAAAATAAATTTAAATATCTTTTATGCATGATTTAAATCATGTTCAGTGAATCTTGATTAGCACATACCTTGTGTTTTTCAGAAGTGGTTCGCTCCTATAACTTTTTGATTTTTTCCAAATAAAAAAATGAAATTTTGTATGTTACTAAATGACATAAATCGGGATTGATTGTTTTCAATTACTTGTTTCACCGGAAATGATTTAAACTTTTGAATTTTAAATGGTGCCCTAGGAAATTTTTTTCACTTTATTTGATAAAAAATTACATCATGACCATAGCATTCTAGAGTGAAATTTAAAAAATACCAATAAAAAACAACTACAATATAAACAAGCAGGTTTAACTTTGACAATTAATGACAATCGACAGTAATTTTACAATAAGTTTTTACAAATTAGTTGAAGGGTTGTTTTTTACCCTAACTTTAAAACACCCTGTGCAATAATTTCAAGAGCAAATTTTCCTAAAACATTATTTTTTAGTGAGAACCCCCATCCTGAATATCATCAGTCATGTTAACACACGCCTTGGTTAATTTTTAAGAGCAAAATGAACTGGCCACAAACATTTTGCAATGTTTTCGATTATTATCGTTACTTTTTAATGTTATTCTTCATTCATCTACCCGAAGCCCCATCTCGGGATATTAAAATATAACATCACATGCAAATTGTTGGTGGCAATTTCATTTCGCTCTTAAAATTGAACCAAGGCATGTGTTGACATGAGTTAAAAACAAAATGCTCAGGAGACATGGTTCTGATCGAAAAATACTGTTTTACGAAAAGTCACTTACTAAATTATTGCACAGGATGTTTTAAAGCTAGCTTAAAAAACAGCCGTACAATTAACCCTGTATAATAAACCAAATACTGAAGTTAATAAAAAAGTGAATTTATTAATTAAAGTTGATATATAAAGTTTGCCAAGAAAATCATTAAAATAGGGCTAAAAGTAAAAGAAATATCACATTAAATTTGACGAAAAAATTATCCGTTGGGTTTTTATTACATGTGAGTGTATATTAAAAATATATTTAAAAAATACATAAACAGACACATACATAAAATATAAAATATAGGAATTATTAATATATTCGACTATAAGATGGGTATTTACTTTGTAGGAGCGAAAAAAAACGGGTATCCATGACACTTATCATTAATAATTGTTTTTGATCAGAAATTTTGAAGGCAACACCGACGCCTTTTTTTGCGATCATACGATTTTTACGCGAGCATTGCATTAGGCAACATAACAAAGAACAAAATGTAGGTATTTCCAATTTACAGATGATTTACATAGGGCCTACCTAAAGTACCTTTTTTTTGTCTGGGTAAATATTTTTCTTTGTTGTGGTTTATGATTATGATGCAATCTTCCTATCAAATTTCTCATGTAAATAACCATCAAGTTTAAAATAATTTATATTTTATATAGTATATAATTACTAAGTTCCAATGTGGTTAAATAATAATTTCTTTAATTCATCAATCTTGATTTAAAATGAAATGTAACGCTACTGTTTCGAAAGAATCACGTATTTTATGGTAGGTCAGTACTTGCCTGTGAAATGACACATCAGGATTTTTCGAACTATTTTTCTTGCAAACTTGGCACATATCAACCATGATTATACAATATTTATAATTTTTATATCGAATGTCACTTTTTAAAATAAT
Organism: Sitophilus oryzae; assembly: GCF_002938485.1. Lineage (NCBI taxonomy): Eukaryota > Metazoa > Arthropoda > Insecta > Coleoptera > Curculionidae > Sitophilus > Sitophilus oryzae. The sequence continues at coordinate 97,660 of NW_022146979.1, forward strand.
AAATTCACTACTTTTCAGTCAGAAAACACAAAAACACCTACAACGAAATAATCGCAAACACACGTGCCGCCAGTTTACTACGTCCAGATAAGAATTCCAATGTTGCCACGTTGACTGAACTATTTTCTGCTGATTAGATTAAATTATTTATTTTTCTATTTTTATTTAAGAGAACTGTTGTTTTACTTGCTTTAATCACTTAGTAAATGCTTATTATATACCATATAATAATTTTTAAACGTAGCATCAATAAATTATATTTTATTAAATAACTTAAAGATAAGTATGTATAATGAATATTCCCTGTTATAACGATAAACTGCATGATATGGCACATTTGTCCCGCAAGACCATTAGACCGTATCTCATCGAAGGAGCCAAACAATGGATCGGCTCGCGCTCTCTATTGTCTTACTCTAAGGTATTTACAATGGTCGAATTGTATAATTACAAGCTTTTATAGCATATCTAATAGATAAAAAGTATCTGGTCGATTATTAACCAATTGGCACAGTCCGAAAACTATCGATTTTTATTTTCTCTGTTTTTATTGGTCGCTTCAAAATTCAGAGTGACAAAAAATATTTTTCTGTAGTAAAAGACCGTGAAATACGCCCTGCCATCTGGTGCTTTACATCCATAAACGTCTTAGGTTGAGCTACTTTAAAAATTCATATACAAGGGTAAAAGTTACTATAAGTGTTACATATTTTAATGGTAAAAAAGAGTCGATAAATTCATCAGGGACGCGCAAATGGTTTATCACTGCCATATTTTTCGAAAAAAAAACATATGCGCCACTGACTATTTTCTTTTGATATCAAAATTGTGTAGGCCGTTAAATGCAAATTAAAAGTTATCTCTTGATATTTTGTCGAATTCGGCCTCCTCGATGAGATAAACGCAATGTTATTAATCACAATTAATAAAATATAAACAAAAATTAAATTAATAAATTATATATTTTACCTAATTTATTATCAAATGTTATTACTATTAGTTATATTATTACTATTGGTCCAACCTACAGCAATTTCAAATAAAAAAATAATGGTGTTAAAAATATTACAAAAAACCTAATTTTAAAAAGTTTTAACATCCCGTAACTCTAAAACTATGCATTTCCATACCCATGTTTATAGAAACTTTTTTTCATAATTTTTGATGAGGAATCAATGAGTACTTATTTAAAACTTTCTCAAGATAATGATATTAAATTTTTTTTAAAGGTTGCTATTAGACTTAGATCAAGGCAAATAACGTAATAAAACTGCGTTTATCTCATCAAAGAGGCCGAAATCGACGAATTATTAAGAGTAAGAGACAACTTTTAATCGGCATTAAACTGCTTACACTATTTCGCTTACAAGAGAAAAAAGTCAGTGGCGTACATGTTTCTTTTTAGAAAAATATTCTAGTGATAACCCAACGTTCATGGTGAATATGTCGACACGTTTTTAGCTTTAAAATATGTGGCATTTATAGTAACTTTTACCCTCAAAATTTCGTTCGAATCACTAGAAGTACTTGGAAGAAAATAATAATAAATCGAAAAATTATTAAGATTTTAACACCCTGTAGCTACGAAACAAAGCAGAATCGGACCTATATTGATACGAAAAATAAATCTTATTTTTACGTGAGGAATCTGCCTACGAGAGATGGCACATGTTTTTTTTTAAACACCCTGTATAACAAGAGAGTTGTTTTAGGACATTTTAGATGTCGAAACGTATTTCTTTAACTTGACTGAAGCCAATCTGCATCCAGATAGGACACCGAGATGGACGAGACTTTATTCGCTGAAAGAAGCGTATTCTTTTCCGGATTTGTCACCAGAAAACTTTGATTGGTTAGCTAAAAATCTACCTAGGGATAGTTATTTGTTTGATATGTATTGGAGGTAAGCGAAAATAATATACAAAGCAAAGAGATTTTTTCAAATAATAACCTTTTCATTAAGTTTAAGAAAATATTTGTAGTTAAAGGTGATTCTTAGGATAAGTATGATAATGAAAGTCCAAAGATTTCATTCCCAATAGACACAAAATATCCATAATTTCCCGTTACATATACAGGGTGGCGCCTCTCATACGACGCGGAGGCTCCAAAAAGTACGGTAGTTTATATCGAAATGAAATTTTGGGAGTACATATAATAATACCTATGTAGGTTAATTGAAAGCATTTTATAAAAATACATATTATAGTTCTACAGGATGTCCCCAAAAAAGGTACGCATTAAACTTATGTTTTTTGTAATGGAACACCCAATATATTAATTGATTTTCGGATTCTAGGTAAAAAATAAGGCTGAATTTAATTATTACAGAAGCATATACCTAAAACGTAAGGATTTTGACGTAAGGATATTTCACACTTTGTGAAAATGAAGAATAAATTTTAAATTTCAATAACAGCTACCTAAATTGTAATTTACCCTGTATAGCCCGATATACGTATAGTAACAACAACTAGCTAGATGAAATCAAATGCTCAAAATGCTTCCTTTAAAATTATTCTCTTTTTAAAAGATATTTTCATGTTAAAAAGCACATGTGGAGTTCTACTTCGAAAATCAGCTATACTCATTTCTCTCATGTTGTTGACAATAGTTGGTCCCATTGGTTGGTCCAGTTTTGTAAACACTCTCTTTAACCTATCGGCATAAAAAAGCCCCAACATTTAAGTATTCCTTTAATGTAGTGTGCATTCACCAACTAATAGAATCATATCAATTCTCTCTGATACTCTGATGTAGGATAAGTTTCCAGTTTCGGGAAATTTCTGAGAATATTTTTTTGTTTTAGCTAACACAAAAGGAACTAGTTGTTAAAATTGATCTAATTAGGTATGTTAAAGTAACGTCAGACAGCCAACTAGATTTTATCAAATCTAGACTAATATATAAAATCGTTACCCAAGCAGCATTTGGACGTCGGGACAACGTTGTGTCACGCGACCAAACGTCGGGGCGCAACGTCGGCACAACCTCGTGCCAACCCTAGTCTGCACTAGCTTGGGGAATAATTTTTGGGTCGAAACGTTAGATACCGACGTTGGCTAGAAGCCTAATTTAGTACAAACTGCAACGTTGTTTAAAATCCTAATTCACAGAAATACAAAACTAATATGGCGTCTAAGTCGCGTTTTATCCTAAATTGGGATAATTATAGTAAAAATATTATTTTTATGATTTAGTTAGAGACATATGTCAGATGGCAGTGAAGGAAAACAAAACAAAAGTATTTAAGTGTGGAGGATGTTTGAAGATCATAATTATTCAAACACTTTAACCGACTCTGTAACTCGTTACCCCAGGCAAAAAAGTTAAACGCAAACAACTTTATTGATAAATGTATTGTTTCTACTTTGAAAAATACTAATGGGCCTTAAAATTAAAGAAGTTTTAAAAATTTTCTTGATTTTTTTTTAGTAAATTGAGAATAATTTATTCGCAGTCGAAAAAATTGTTTCCGCGTGTTTTTTAGGGTCAAATATTTCAAGTTAATGTATTCAAAAAGCAGGAATTGCTATTTTAGGAACGAAACATTTTCTTATTTAACAACATGGCGGCTTTCACTTTGTTGTTTTGGGAGATTAAGATGGAGTAGTTCGAGTAGTCGCATACTGGACTAATAAAGTCGCAGTTCAGCCTTAACAGGTAGTATACTAGTCGCAAGATTGCCTAATTTAGTCATCCTAGAGTCTAGCTTGTGCCGCCCTCTATAATCTAAATAAACGAGGGAGTGGATAAACTATCGGTAATATATGCCGATGTATATTTAAATTTAGTTTTATATGTACCTTTCTTATGTCCCATTTTAAATAAGTTTTTTTTATAAAAACAAAAACAGCACTGAACTGTCTGACTGAACAGAACAATGAAGTGAAAATTTAAGATTTAAGGTTATGGTTCAATACAGTTGCAAAAAGGTAGTGCCTCGACGTCCTACCAACGTAAGAATAAGGAAATCTAAACAACGTTGGAATAAGTAAAACAGACGACGTTTGCATAACGTTGGAATAGGTCCTGAAACTGACGTCGGAAAACTCTATATTATCCAACGTTGTAACTACGTTGTCCGAATCACCTAAAGATCACTTAAGCAAAAAAGGTTACAAGACAACGTTTATTCGACGTCGCAGAAGCTTCCTACTTTGCTGTAGTACTAGTCCAACGTCGGCACAACGTTATAAAAACGTTTAAATTTATTTTAATACCTAAGGTAGGGAGCTAACTATTTTTTGTAACTAATCCAACGTTGTGTTTAATAAACATGTGGTCGCAAGTCGTGAAAATGCTACTTGGGGGGATTTTTCGAAACTCGAACTCTAAGGGGGTAAAACTATCCCTCAAATATTAAAATATTTTTTATTTAAAAACCGGTGAGTTTTTCGGAAAAACTCTTAAACACGTATATTTTATTTTGTTGTTTTACATATTTTAAGATTTTTTATAAATTTATACAGGGTGTTGTGAGTAATCACGATTCCGCTTAAACTGCTTGACGTTTAAAGCTAATTTTTGGCAAATGGATTGACTGTGGGGTGTAGAGGTTCGATAAGGAGGGGTTTCTCGAATCTCAAATTCCAAGAGGGTGAAAACGCCCCTCAAATATTATATTTCTTATTTAAAAAAAGGTTAGTCTTTCGGGAAAACGTTTGGACAAGCATAATTTATTTGGTTTTTTACATATTTTGAAATTTTTTAAAAAATCATACAGGGTGTTCCAAAATGTTGGGTAATTTCTTAACCACAATTCTGCTTAAACTGTTTGACGTAAAAAGCTTATTTTTGGCAAACGGATTTTTCGAAAGTCAAATTCCAACGAGATGAAACTACCCCTCAAATATTACCAAGTTATATAATAATATCGCCATATTGTTTTTTCTCATGCTGACATAAATGTGAGAAAATTTTATCCAGTTTGTATATGTTAATGGAAATTCTTGCTTTGCTTTATCATCACCATTACAAATAATTAATTCGACGCGAATGAAGTCGTTGGTACACGCTAGTATATAATAAAGATTTACTGACACTAAATCATAAAAATAAAAATATCTAGGAAATTTTTTATTTTAGAGGTAGGCAACCTTAATAGTATTTTGAAGAGACATGAATTCTCCCTTGAATATGGGAATAATATACTGGGTGTTCCAATTAAAATAAAAGTGTAACTTGCTTTTAAAGGTGGCCAATGTTCAATATTAATTTTGTCTCACCCTGTACAACTTTTTGGGTCAAATTTTAATTTGATTTAAAGTAGGTACAACAGTTATTTTAACTACATATTAGGCTATACCGGGTAAATTCCAAAAATGTTCTTCATTTTTTGAAAATTTTAAATAAGTCAAAAACCTTACACTTATGTCATATACTTCTCTAATAAAATGCTCACCCATGGTACAAAGAAAACAAGGTATGATCGATAGCGGCTCCATTTTCGTTAAGTTTGCGCATACCACCTGTGACGTCATATGTCAAACAAAAAAATATCCATATTGTTCAATTGCCACTAATAAAAAAAGACCTAAAATAAGGAAGAATTAGGACATAACTCCAAAAGTTATGTTAAATCATGGAGCTTGACATTTGAAAAATTATTTTCACATTTATTATGTCATCTGTTTGACAATTTGAAATCGGCGCGCGGTGCTTGCCGACCAATGGTGCCGTTTATCACCTGTGACGTAATGACCAACCTGCGCAATATCATACCTTGTATTCTTTGTATCATGATGCTCACCTTTATTTTTGTCCTAGAATCCGTTAATATATTAATATATTAATATATAGGGTGTTCCATTACAAAAAGCACAACTTTGATAAGTAACTTTTTTGTGGACACCCTGTAGAACTCTCTATATTTTTAAAAAGTGCTCTAAATTAACCTACATACGCTTACAAAATTTCATTTCAATACAAACTATCGTTCTCCTTGGAGCCTCCGCGTCGTATGAGAAGCGCCACCCTGTACAGGGACATCATTTTAAGTGTCTCACTCGATTTATAATTTTCCTGTTTGGTATTTGAAGATAGTAGAAAGATTTCCTAATGTAATTTTTCGCGAGGATGCCGATTCTCTACACCAAAATTTTTTAAAACGTCAATTTTGACAGATACGACGCCATCTTGATTTTTTTTTAATGGAAACCCCCACATATTTTAGCATGATCCGGTAGACATATTTTAGCTAATTTCAAAAATATATAGCTTAGTATACTTTGCACTTACCGTTTTCGATATACAGTGGATTTAAAAATGAATTGTTCCAGAATCATTTTAAGTGTCTCACCCAATTTAAAATTTTCCTCTTTTCTATTTTAAGAGAGTAAAAAGATATTTTAATGTAATTTTTCGCGAGGATGCCGATTTTCTACATTAAAATTTTTTACAACGTCAATTTTGACAGATACGACGCCATCTTGATTTTTTTAAATGGAAACCCCCACATATTTTAGCATGGTCCGGTAGACATATTTTAGCTAATTTCAAAAATATATAGTTTAGTATACTTTGCACCATAGATAAAAGACTTATATTCTTTGCACTTACCGTTTTCGATATACAGTGGATTTAAAAATGAATTGTTCCAGAATCATTTTAAGTGTCTCACCCAATTTAAAATTTTCCTCTTTCCTATTTTAAGAGAGTAAAAAAATATTTTAATGTAATTTTTCGCGAGGATGCCGATTTTCTTCATTAAAATTTTTTACAACGTCAATTTTGACAGATACGACGCCATCTTGATTTTTTTTAAATGGAAACCCCCACATATTTTAGCATGGTCTGGTAGACATATTTTAGCTAATTTCAAAAATATATAGCTTAGTATACTTTGCACTTACCGTTTTTCGATATACAGTGGATTTAAAAATGAATTGTTCCAGAATCATTTTAAGTGTCTCACCCAATTTAAAATTTTCCTCTTTCCTATTTTAAGAGAGTAAAAAGATATTTTAATGTAATTTTCGCGAGGATGCCGATTTTCTACATTAAAATTTTTACAACGTCAATTTTGACAGATACGACGCCATCTTGATTTTTTTAAATGGAAACCCCACATATTTTAGCATGGTCTGGTAGACATATTTTAGCTAATTTCAAAAAAATATATAGTTTAGTATACTTTGCACTTACCGTTTTCGATATACAGTGGATTTAAAAATGAATTGTTCAGAATCATTTTAAGTGTCTCACCCAATTTAAAATTTTCCTCTTTCCTATTTTAAGAGAGTAAAAAGATATTTTAATGTAATTTTTCGCGAGGATGCCGATTTTCTACATTAAAATTTTTTACAACGTCAATTTTGACAGATACGACGCCATCTTGATTTTTTAAATGGAAACCCCACATATTTTAGCATGGTCTGGTAGACATATTTTAGCTAATTTCAAAAATATATAGCTTAGTATACTTTGCACTTACCGTTTTCGATATACAGTGGATTTAAAATGAATTGTTCCAGAATCATTTAAGTGTCTCACACAATTTAAAATTTTCCTCTTTCCTATTTTAAGAGAGAAAAAAGATATTTTAATGTAATTTTTCGCGAGGATGCCGATTTTCTACATTAAAATTTTTTACAACGTCAATTTTGACAGATACGACGCCATCTTGATTTTTTTTAAATGGAAACCCCCACATATTTTAGCATGGTCCGGTAGACATATTTTAGCTAATTTCAAAAATATATAGCTTAGTATACTTTGCACTTACCGTTTTCGCTATACAGTGGATTTAAAAATGAATTGTTCCAGAATCATTTTAAGTGTCTCACCCAATTTAAAATTTTCCTCTTTTCTATTTTAAGAGAATAAAAAGATATTTTAATGTAATTTTTCGCGAGGATGCAGATTTTCTACATTAAAATTTTTTACAACGTCAATTTTGACAGATACGACGCCATCTTGATTTTTTTTAAATGGAAACCCCCACATATTTTAGCATGGTCCGGTAGACATATTTTAGCTAATTTCAAAAATATATAGCTTAGTATACTTTGCACTTACCGTTTTCGATATACAGTGGATTTAAAAATGAATTGTTCCAGAATCATTTTAAGTGTCTCACCCAATTTAAAATTTTCCTCTTTCCTATTTTAAGAGAGTAAAAAGATATTTTAATGTAATTTTTCGCGAGGATGCCGATTTTCTACATTAAAATTTTTTACAACGTCAATTTTGACAGATACGACGCCATCTTGATTTTTTTTAAATGGAAACCCCCACATATTTTAGCATGGTCTGGTAGACATATTTTAGCTAATTTCAAAAATATATAGCTTAGTATACTTTGCACTTACCGTTTTCGATATACAGTGGATTTAAAAATGAATTGTTCCAGAATCATTTTAAGTGTCTCACACAATTTAAAATTTTCCTCTTTCCTATTTTAAGAGAGTAAAAAGATATTTTAATGTAATTTTTCGCGAGGATGCCGATTTTCTACATTAAAATTTTACAACGTCAATTTTGACAGATACGACGCCATCTTGATTTTTTTAAATGGGGAAACCCCCACATATTTAGCATGGTCCGGTAGACATATTTTAGCTAATTTCAAAATATATAGCTTAGTATACTTTGCACTTACCGTTTTCGCTATACAGTGGATTTAAAAATGAATTGTTCCAGAATCATTTTTAAGTGTCTCACCAATTTAAAATTTTTCCTCTTTTTCTATTTTAAGAGAATAAAAAGATATTTTAATGTAATTTTTCGCGAGGATGCAGATTTTCTACATTAAAATTTTTTACAACGTCAATTTTGACAGATACGACGCCATCTTGATTTTTTTTAAATGGAAACCCCCACATATTTTAGCATGGTCCGGTAGACATATTTTAGCTAATTTCAAAAATATATAGTTTAGTATACTTTGCACTTACCGTTTTCGATATACAGTGTATTTAAAAATGAATTGTTCCAGAATCATTTTAAGTGTTTCACCCAATTTAAACTTTTCCTCTTTTCTATTTTAAGATAGTAAAAAGATATTTCAATGTAATTTTTCGCGAGGATGCCGATTTTCTACATTAAAATTTTTTACAACGTCAATTTTGACAGATACGACGCCATCTTGATTTTTTTAAATGGAAACCCCCACATATTTTAGCATGGTCCGGTAGATATATTTTAGCTAATTTCAAAAATATATAGTTTAGTATACTTTCTCTTACCGTTTTCGATATACAGTGGATTTAAAAATGAATTGTTCAGAATCATTTTAAGTGTCTCACCCAATTTAAAATTTTCCTCTTTCCTATTTTAAGAGAGTAAAAAGATATTTTAATGTAATTTTTCGCGAGGATGCCGATTTTCTACATTAAAATTTTTTACAACGTCAATTTTGACAGATACGACGCCATCTTGATTTTTTTTAAATGGAAACCCCCACATATTTTAGTATGGTCCGGTAGACATATTTTAGCTAATTTCAAAAATATATAGCTTAGTATACTTTGCACTTACCGCTTTCGATATACAGTGGATTTAAAAATGAATTGTTCCAGAATCATTTTAAGTGTCTCACCCAATTTAAAATTTTCCTCTTTTCTATTTTAAGATAGTAAAAAGATATTTTAATGTATTTTTTCGCGAGGATGCCGATTTTCTACTTTAAAATTTTTTACAACGTCAATTTTGAAAGATACGACGCCATCTTCATTTTTTTTAAATGGAAACCACATCAAATTTTAACACCGCCCGATAGACAAATTTTAGCTAATTTCAAAAATATATAGTTTAGTATATTTTGCATTTACCGTTTTCTATATACAGGGGGTTGAAATCAAGAATTCCTCTAATTTTTATGTATTTGAATATGAATGCCATTCACTTACAACTGAGTGGCATTTTTATCCAAATGCATGAAATTTACGTAAATTGAGCTATCTTATGATAAATGAGCAGTTTAAAACAAAATTTTCATTTTTTTTATATACAGGGTGGTCCGAACTGTATTCCGGAAACTTCGGCAGCATACTCTGTAGATAAAAATAAGTAAAAAAGTTCGTATAAATATATGTCCTACAATACTTAGTTTCGGAGATACAGGGTGTAGAAGTTTCATTTTTATTTCGATTTTTTGCACATAATTTCTGAAGTAACGTAAATATTTGGCTGAATATTCGTGTCTGGGAGTTTTTTGACATGAGAAACTTGATTTTGATCTCAATATGACTCTTATTTGTAGGGAGCGCCACCTACATGTGTTTTAACTGTTTTGAAAAGTAATAACTTTTCGCCCAAACCTGTATAAAACTACTGAGTAAAAAAATATATATTTTCTTGACTTTTTACGTAAAAAATGTCTCTTGGTAAAAATCGCTACGAGCAACCGTTCTCAAGATATTTCGAATGGAAATAGTCAATACATATCATTATTGACAAAAAAATAAACACGTTGAGTAGATAGATATTTGGCTGAAATAATAAATGTGAGAAATTTTTATTTTTTTAAATTAATTATAAATTTTTCTGCGGAAAAATGATGATAAAACAGTTTCTGTTGAACTTTTGGCAAAAAAACATTTCAAGTTTATGATTTCAGACTAGTAACTATTTAGTCCACATGTTTAATATATGTCAATGATGACAGGTATTGATAATTTCGATTCCCAATATCTCGAGAACCATTACTCTTAACAATTTTTATCAACAGACCTTTTTTACGTAAAAATCATTATAAATGAATAATTTTTCACTCAGTAGTTTTATAGTACGTATACTCAGTAGTCCGGACGAAAAGTTATTACTCTTCAAAACAGTTAAAACACGTGTATGTGGCGCCCCCTAGAAATTGGATTTATATTGACATCAAAATCAAATTTCTCATATCAAAAATCTCCCAGAAACCAATTTTCATCACAGTATTAACGTTACTTCACAAATTATTTGGAAAAAATCGAAATAAAAATGATACTTCTACATCCTGTATCTCCGAAACTAAGCATGTTAGGACATTTATACGAACTTTTTTACTTATTTTTATCTGCAAAATATGCTGCCAAAGTTTCCGGAATCACCTCGTACGTAAAGGTCATATTGAAGAAGAATCAAAGTATAAAAAAATAAAAAAAATTAAGCGTAGTAATTGTCAAATTTCACATTTTCAAGAATTTTAAAATTCGAAAATTGTAAATTGGATGAGTCACTTAAAATAATTCTAAAGATTTCATTTTTAAATGCACTGTATATCGTAAACGGTAAGTGCAAAGTATACTAAGCTATATATTTTTGAAATTAGCTAAAATATGTCTGCCGGACCTTGCTAAAATATGTGGGGGTTTCCATTTAAAAAAAATCAAGATGGCGTCGTATCTGTCAAAATTGACGTTGTAAAAAATTTTAATGTAGAAAATCGGCATCCTCGCGAAAAATTACATTAAAATATCTTTTTACTATCTTAAAATAGAAAAGAGGAAAATTTTAAATTGGGTGAGACACTTAAAATGATTCTGGAACAATTCATTTTTAAATCCACTGTATATCGAAAACGGTAAGAGCAAAGTATACTAAACTATATATTTTTTGAAATTAGCTAAAATATGTCTACCGGACCATGCTAAAATATGTGGGGGTTTCCATTTTAAAAAAAATCAAGATGGCGTCGTGTCTGTCAAAATTGACGTTGTAAAAATTTTAATGTAGAAAATCGGCATCCTCGCGAAAAAATTACATTAAAATTTCTTTTACTATCTTTAAAATAGAAAAGAGGAAAATTTTAAATTGGGTGAGACACTTAAAATGATTCTGGAACAATTCATTCTTAAATCCACTGTATATCGAAAACGGTAAGTGCAAATTATACTAAGCTATATATTTTTGAAATTAGCTAAAATATGTCTACCGGACCATGCTAAAAAATATGTGGGGTTTCCATTTAAAAAATCAAGATGGCGTCGTATCTGTCAAAATTGACGTTGTAAAATTTTAATGTAGAAAATCGGCATCCTCGCGAAAAATTACATTAAAATATCTTTTACTCTCTTAAAATAGAAAAGAGAGAAAAATTTTAAATTAGATTCGAGACACTTAAAATGATTCTGGAACAATTCATTTTAAATCCACTGTATATCGAAAACGGTAGAGCAAAGTATACTAAACTATATATTTTTGAAATTAGCTAAAATATGTCTACCGGACCATGCTAAAAATATGTAAGGGGGTTTCCATTTAAAAAAAAAATCAAGATGGCGTCGTGTCTGTCAAAATTGACGTTGTAAAAAATTTTAATGTAGAAAATCGGCATCCTCGCGAAAAATTACATTAAACTATCTTTTTACTATCTTAAAATAGAAAAGAGAAAAATTTTAAATTGGGTGAGACACTTAAAATGATTCTGGAACAATTCATTTTTAAATCCACTGTATATCGAAAACGGTAAGAGCAAAGTATACTAAACTATATATTTTTGAAATTAGCTAAAATATGTCTACCGGACCATGCTAAAATATGTGGGGGTTTCCATTTAAAAAAAATCAAGATGGCGTCGTGTCTGTCAAAATTGACGTTGTAAAAAATTTTAATGTAGAAAATCGGCATCCTCGCGAAAAATTACATTAAAATATCTTTTTATTCTCTTAAAATAGAAAAGAGGAAAATTTTAAATTGGGTGAGACACTTAAAATGATTCTGGAACAATTCATTCTTGAATCCACTGTATATCGAAAACGGTAAGTGCAAAGTATACTAAGCTATATATTTTTGAAATTAGCTAAAATATGTCTACCGGACCATGCTAAAATATGTGGGGGTTTCCATTTAAAAAAAATCAAGATGGCGTCGTATCTGTCAAAATTGACGTAAAAAATTTTAATGTAGAAAATCGGCATCCTCGCGAAAAATTACATTAGAAAATCTTTCTATTATCTTTAAATAGCAAACAGGAAAATTATAAATCGAGTGAGACACTTAAAATGATGTCCCTGTACATGTTCAAAAAGATTATTGGCTATACTAGTTTTTACTAATTTTTGACTAGATCGAACAATGCACATACTTCCCCTGCACAGAGACTAATAGTCTCTAGAGTATACAGGCTCCTGAACCAGGCCGTCGCGTCGGGCATCTGTAGATCCTATAAAAAAGAACTTAGCAATTTTGTTTAAGTACATACCTAAAGTATGTGCTAGGACCTATTGCATGAACATATTTTAACTCCTACAGGATTGCTAAAAAAAACAGCGGCGAACCTTCCATTGATGCGGGTGATGCGTCGCATCCCTTCAAAATATTGGAATACGTTTTTATTTAAAAAAGTCACTGAGATCTCCTAGAATAAATTAAAATTCTCAGTAAATTTATTCAAATAATTAAATTCAATTTTTAATTATTTAATGTGTGTATTGGTCGAGCTTTATAGATAACGCTAAGACCTTCGCTAAACAATAAAAAATCTCTCGACAGTGCAATGATGTGAATGTCCTCGTCACATCTTGAACCCCGCCGAACGTGAGCCGAGGTCAGCAAACTTTTAGGTCGCGATTCGCGATTACGTCTCCCGTTTGCTGTTTTAGTCGATGGGTGATGCGGTTTCATAAAGACATCTCGTTCACGGTATAAAATAAAAGACATCGTCAAGATGAACGATTCGATAGTAGAGAGTTTGCTTTCTTCTTTCTTCTCCTTCATTTGACGAAAATGTAATAAAGTTTTCGCAAATATGCATACCAGAAGAATTATTGATCTTAATTTTAAAATTTAAAATCGTATACAGCTTTGTTTTTAATTCTGAAAAGTAATGTACAGGGTGTTAACAACCTTTCTTTTTATAGCATGCATAATTAAATATCTCTAAATATCTCATAAATCAAAGCTTTTAGACATATTAAACCCTTATATATAATAAAGGCCTTATTTTATGTCCTAGAATCCAAAAATGAAATAAAATACCGGATGTGTGTTCCATAAGAAAAAATATAACTTTGGTATGGATCTTAGTTCTGACATACCCTGTACATTTGAAAATAATTTTAAATGATGCACCTTGTCTTCCTACATATACCCATAAAATATTTTGTTTCTACATCTTTCTGTTTTTGTATAATTAACCGAGGCGAATGAGGTGCGCCACCCTGTATAAATGAATATTTATTTATTTATTCGTGTCAGAAACATCATCAAGATTACATTTCATATACATGAAAAAAAAAAAAAAAAAAAAAAAATATTATTTTTTTGTATAAATGAATGAAAAAAAAATATTTTCAGCTTTTTTTAATATTATAATAATCTCCAATGCGCGCTGAAATAAAAACTATGCTAGGTACTTACGATAGTTGGACTGTACTTTTTTTTACGGCATTATAAATAGGAAATAGGTATCGTAATCTTAGATCATACAGGATGATCAAAATTCGCCAGACTTTCTAAAATATTAAATAATTTTTAATTAAATACGTTTTTTAAATTTTATTTTTTTTTAATTAAAAAAAACACCCTGTATACTATTTTTTTGTTAGATGGCAAATTAGAAAATTAACATTTCTTGTATTTAAAATGTTTTTTAAAAATGAACATTTAAATGTTCATTTTTTAATCATGCATCTAAAAAAAACAATATACAGGCGTGTTCAATTATTATTTAAAAAAGACGACAAATTATTTGAATATCTATTTAAGAAAATTTGACGTAGTATGAACGCCCTGTATGATTTAAGATGTATGATTTAAGCAACCAACAATAGTAAATTCCTAGTATAGTTTTGATTCCAGCGCATTTCTTGAGTGTTTTTTATTTTTTTTTAAAGGCTAAAAAATATATATTTTCTATTTATTTATTAATATTTCTGAAAATATCAAAACATATTTAATAATATCTTAGGATAAGGTAAAATAATCAGAAGGGAAGTCAAAAATACAATAATATACGGTGTGTTCCACCAGAGACTAACCTGTTCTACTTAAAAACTTATACAGAGTGTCCCAGAAATAAGCGCAAGTATTTTAACTGGCAGTATAGTTCAACCCCAGAAACACGCCTATGAGTTTTTTTTCACGAAAAAAAAATTTGAAAATGCGAAATTTTTTGAAAAATATTTTGGAATTTTTTTTTAGTTTTTAGTTAAAAAACATAATTTCTTGATAATATGGCTACATAGGTATTAGATTAAATTTAGAAGAAAGAAAATCCAGAAAAGATCCAGTGGTTCTCAAAATTTTAGCCAAAATATTTTTTTTTTGGAAATTTTCAAAGTAAAATAACTCCGTTATTTTGGACTTATTTGAAAAACGATAAAAAGAAAATATGTTTCTTTTCTCGAGATCTACCACCCCTTGCACTATTGAGATCTACCAATAATGCACTTATTTCTGGGACCCCCTGTATAGATTCACTCACTCTTTTTTGAGTTACGTTGTAGGAGTTAAAATATTTTGCTAAAATATATCCAAGTATGAAATTTAGATTTGCTTATTACAAGTGCTCAGTTTTCTAACTTTTTTATTATAGGAGCTACAAACAGCCCGACGCGACGGGACGCACTGTTGCAAATTTATATAATTTTTATAACAAATGTAAGAAACTTCTATTTTTCATTATTTTCCATAACAAAATTGTTATTTTGTCCCCTTTATATTTCTTTTCTTTTATTAATCCTCCACATTTTAAATTATTATTATAAAATGTAAAGCAGCATTTAACAGCATTATATTGAGAAGTGTGATATTGCATATGCAACCAACAATACAAAAAAGGAATTTAAAATTTAAATGGCCATTATTTTTAAAATTATTTCCTGTCTCGCGGCCACTAAAATTTAAACAAGATCGGCCAAGGCCTAAAAAATCAGTTTTTTTGTTAAAGATAATGTATTGTAAACCTCTAGAACAAGCATAATATTATTAATTTGTCTTAAAATTAATAAGAATTAACAAAATTTATTCAGAATAAATTGATATAAAACTTAAAAACATATTAGATTTGTGTATTTCAGGTTCTATGTTAGAAATGGAGATGCCTCATTAAAGGAAGGATGTAATAATGAATGTAGAAAAAAACTTATAGAGAGCATTACAACAACAGAACCTTTTTAGACACAATAAAGTTTTTTTTTGTTCTTGTGTACCCTTATTATCTACCCTAATCACCCCCCCCCCCAAAAAAAAAGAAAACAAGCTACAAACAATTTACAGGATTTAATAACTTATTAAAATAAATATTTACACTGAACAACTTACACGGGTTCAAAAACAACAGGCTTAACTGCTAGTAATTCTTCTTTGCTTAAACCATCTAACATATTCACCTATAATTTGAATAAAATAAAAAAATTACCACGTGACTTAAAACAATTTTACTTACATGTTTCCTAACATAGAGAACTAATTCTTCTAAGTGATGGGGAGAGGCAGTATTCTTTTGATAGATACGTCTCCATATTGCACCGGCTAAAACAGTATCGTCAGAATTTACACCTTCATCATAAGCTAACAAAGCTGCTTGAAGTTGTTCTGACAACTGCATAAGAGTGTTTCTAGTGCCCGATACACTTGGAGTCTAAAATTAACAATTACTTTTACAAATCAGTACTTGCATACAATAATCCATTTTGACTTTTTATAGTATTATTCAATTACCCCAACTCGTTTTATTCTTTGAGTTACATCGCTCCAAAGGGCTTCTATCATTCCATTTCTTATAGCTTCACCATCAACTTCATCAGCCATTGCTCTTACTGACACCATCCATATATGGAGTTCGGTCAAAACAAACCAGGAATAGAATGTATCTGGAATATCGTACTTCTCAAAGAATTCCAAATAGTTTATTTTGTCTACAATGGCTTCATAGATTAAATAACCAGATGCTTTCGCTCTCTAAAATGTGGAAAAAAGGATCATCTTGTATACCAAAATTGATTCAACAAGAAAATAGCTACCAGAGTGTTTATCTTGAAAAACGGAATTTTTTTAAGGAACTTTTGAATAGCACTTTCTTCATTAGGGACACTTTTAACGTCACATGTAGATGTGAACCTAGTGTTTTGGGAAATTATATCATTTTTTACAGGAAGATTATCTCTGCTTATAGAAGTTAGAGTGTTCAAAAAGGCAGTTTGTTTTGAATATTTCAAGATGCAAAAACGTGACTAAAAAAAACTATTACTTTAATAGTATTAATTAATTAATGAAAACTTACGCCTCCGTGTCGTAGACTGCATAAACTACGCGTTAAATTCATATTTAAACAAAATATTATATCATATTTCTTTAAAAATAGTAATTTAAAAGTAAAAAATCTAAATTATAACCTTTTCATACTTGATTGTGAAACACAGACTTGAAATTTGAAATCTGTCAAAAAATTTGATACCCTCCTAGTGCCATCTATCTACTACTTTCTTAACGAACATTTTGTGTATTTCGCCAATATTCCGCTAGAGTGCTAATGCCAAATGAGAATCCATAAAGAGGTACTTTTATTTCAAATTTTCTAGTTATATTATAAACTTATGCGTATTTATATTATATCTCTCGTATTCCTCAATTTGTTCTTAATATATTGATATATAACACATCAGGATCGTTATTGCCACAAAAGTGTAATTTGAAGGAGAGACTTGGACTTCATGACCTTCCTTATTAGAATAGGCCACCAAGAATTTTATATAACTTTTAAACGTTCTAAGTTTTATATTGAAGCATATTGAATCATTTAGACTACTTATTTAGCTATAAAGTTACTGCTATTTAATATTTGTATTTGTACATTAAATTATTATTTTTTTATTTTTTATAATTTTTGTTGGTTATAATTGTAGTTAAATTAATAAAGAGTAGGATTGTTTCTTTTCTTATGTTTTTCTATAAATACGTTATAAAATGTATATAATTTATATATAGCTTGGAAAGATATAATATAATTAGTCATAGTTGTTTTATTATGTTTGACCAAAGTATTTTTAGTTATACTTTCATCAAGAAATATGGTTGGTCAGAAGAGTCATAAGAAGATAAAGAAACCCTTACAAACAACTTTGGGTAAAGCATCAAAACCCCCAGATCAAAATGATTTTTCCCACTTACGTAAACCAATTGAAACTAGTGTAAATAGCATAACACAAGTTGTCTCTTTATTAGAGAATGCTACAGCTGAGGTAAATATGGTGTTTCTATAATCTCATTTAATTCTCATACTTTAACTAATTTTATCATAATTTTAGGTCAAAAACTTTGTGATGTATGAGTGTGATATTATGTACGAATGTAGAACATGCCGAACCATATTTAGAAGTATAGCCAATTTTATATTACATAAAAGAAATTTCTGCAAGGACTTATTCAATCCTCTTGTTTATAGAAATAATAATATTAATACATACCAGGTAATGCTAACTAGGAGTTTTATTTAATTTACTAAAGTTGTCATTTTAAAATAGGAAAAAATCCAATGCAATAATGAAGAAACCATTCCTAGTACAAAAGAAACTCAGCCCTCGTTAGAAAAAATTGTAGATAAACTTCGTAAAAGGGATCAGCTAAGACAAGAAGCAAACAAAATTTTTGTAGCCGATTTAACTAATGATCCTGATAGTGGAAAAATCAAAAATATGGATGACCGAGAAGTAATAGGTTCAAATCTTAATGATATTATTTTGGAAAAAATTGATACCAACAATTCTGGAGTATTTCAAACAGTTTTAAGGAGATCTAGTGACTCTGACATAAGCGACAAGGATAAAGTAGAAAGCATTAAAACTGAAGTAAGAAGTTAAAAGTTTTAGAGGATATAATATAAAACATGGCTTATTTTTAGATAATGGAAAACCATAAAATTATAGAGAATGATGTTCCAATGTTAAATTCCAAAGGATATGTGTGTGGAGTAACCAATTGTAAGGGGGATCAAATTGAAATTTATCCTAATTATACACTCAATTGTGAACAATGCACTCAAAAGTTTTCCACGCACAAGTCTCTGACTAATCATATAAAAGTAAACAACTGACACATGAACAATGTAGTCAGTGTTTATATAAACGTTGCTTTTGTAGAGTGTTCATAATCCAAGTAGACTGGTCTATCTGTGTCCTTTGTGTAAAGACGGATTCGCAAACCCGTGGTGCGTCTACCGACATTTATCCAAGGTTCATCGAACTAGCAATAAGCAAATTAGGCGCATGCGCGATCAAATTAACAACAGTTTCATTAGTAGGGGTGAAATGGAATCAATTTACAAGAAGAAATCTGTTGAAAGTAGCGGGGAAAGCGTGAACAGCGAGAATCAGGTATATAATTATATGAGAATATACAGGGTGGCGGCCCAGCGTTACGAAAAAGCTATGTCAAGTATCTGGTTTTAGATTTTTACAAAATGTGTACATTTTAAAAATATTTTTGTGATATACATGGGGTTCCAATATTTCGTGGAATCAAAATAAGTTTATTGGACACAATTTACATCTATACCAAATTGCTTTGTTTGTTCTAACGAACAGACAAAGCTTTAAAAACAACAATCAAACTCTAAAAAAATAATCACACTTTTTTAGATATTTTAAGAACCGCTATTCCGATTTAAATGAAATTTTGGGTGTTTATATTTTGATAAGTGCTTTAACATTTGACTTTTACAGAAATCAATAAAACGTACGGGAAGGGTGAAAATTTCCCCCACCCCTATATGAATTTTAGTATAAATATATTCCAACTCAACCGACGATAGATTTTTTTTCGTAAGATGGTCCTTCTAGTATTTACGACGTTTTTTGTCTCTTGTGAAAAAACGCCATCACGTATACTTTTTGAGGAAAAATGTTATCTATTTTTCTGAAGTTGACTTCCAAAAAATGTTTTTTGTCACATATCAAGCTATGGAGGCGCATATTAATTTATTAGAAATTACAACAATATATATTACATTTACAACAATAAGAATTAAACAAAGTTCACCTTCAGATCTTAGTCTAACGTCAACTTGTTCTAGTTTAGTTGTGGAAATAATTTGTTTATAAAAATATATTCTATTTACCTAATATATTGAGTGATTTATTTTAATGATAAATCTTAAAATTCTTGTTCTTGACAGTATAACAAATTATATTTCACAATAAGCTTCATAAAAAGCTTAAAAAAATAATAAATTTTAAATTATTTACCATTTGGGTTTATTTTTGATTGATGCCCTCTAACGGACAAACGAAGGATTTTTATATAAAGGTAAATTATGTACAATTAACTTTTGATTTAAAAAATAGGTAGTTGTTTTATGGCTATGGAATATTGGAACTCCCTGTATATTTTGTAAGTGAGCTTTAGAAAAATACATTTTCCAAAATTGTTTTTCAAAAACTATACGATGTGGCGTTTTTTTATGAAGAGAAAAATGTAGTAAATACTAGAGGGGCCATTTTACGAAAAGAAAAGTGTCGTGAGTGGAGCTGGAAAATATTTATACTAAAATTTATGTAGGGTTGCGGGTAGTTTTCCCTTTTCCTTACGTTTATTTGATTTTTGCAGAAGTCCAATGTTAAAGCACTTAGCAAAACATAGACACATAAAATCTCATTCAAATCGGAATAACGGTTCTTAAAATATCTGAAAAAATGTGTTTATTTTTTTTCAAGTTTGATGCCCTCTAGCGGATAAACGGAGCATGTTTTGTATAGGGGAAAATTGTGTATTGCATAGTAGTTATATGTTCACGGAATATTGGGGATACCCTGTATTTATCAATACTAGACAGAAATGAATATTAACTTCTTATTCCAAAAATATGTCAAAATAAATGTCATTCTAGACTGAATGTCAATTTCATTGTATCGGGTGGTACATCGTCGTTGGAAACAGGGAATCCCCAAGAACGGTAAACTAATAGGATTGCTCATCCTCATAAGACGTACGTTCGCCTCTTCCCGCGCTTCAGCTGACAGTTGTGACGTCATTGTAGCCCTTGTCAAAGCTTTCGTGGCCTTGTCATGATAGTGTGTATTATTAGTTGCCTATGGTAAACTTATAAAAGTAACAGCTGAGAAATTTTGAGTTAATTATTTTGTCAATTTTAAATGTGAAAAAGGTGTCTTTAAAGTTTTTAGAGCTATAGAGTGTATAAATACGTTCATTTTGTGTTGTGGATTGTGACAAAGTGCATACTAAGTGCCCACGATTTTGTTTATTAATTATTTTAAAGCAAAATATGGAAGTACTCTAAAAAGAATGCTTGCAAAAGGTGATGCTGGGAACTGCTGTTCTTAAAAATGCATTATCCGAGTATTTAATACGATTTATACAGTTAATTTTCTATACTGCATACATATAAGGTGTTTAAGTAAATAAACTAAATAATGAATGTTTTGCATTCGGTAACCAATAATGCACATGTGTGTATTATTGGTTGCCGGATAAGGACTAATAACCATGACAAGGGCTACAATGACGTCACAAAGCGAGTAGTTTTCGCATGCACCTGGCGGACACTTTTGGCTGAATGAGCAGTCCTATTAGGTTAACTGTTCTTGGGGAATCCCGTGCAAATTTTGAACTGTCCAGATATTGGCTCCCCTATTGATTTTATAGCGAAGTCGTAAATAGATTTTTTAAAAGGTCTATGTTTGGAAACACACATGCCAAATTTAAACAATTTTGGACAAGCCAATTTTAAGTACCTAATTTGAGAAAAATTTAATCGATTTTTAAATTAAAACTGAATAGGTAACAATCAAACACCAGTCAAAAACCGACATTCCTTGAGTTGTCAAGGTCATTTTCAAACGTAACTTAATTTTAATAAAATTGTAATATTCAGTACTAGTAATAATTTATTGTTATACACATAAAGAAAAAGTGAGCATGATAAAATACGCGGGAAATAGCTAGACTAATAATGCCTAAATATTAAAATAAGCCCTGAATATTAAAATTTTATTAAAATAAGTAATTTATACTTTACACAATGACAAACTTATAGTTTGTAAACCTAAGGTGTCAGTTTTTGACTTGTGTGTGATTGTTACTGGAGATGGGAATTCTAGTTCCTTGGGAGGAACTAGTTCCTTGGGAGGAACTAGTTCCTTAGTTCTAGTTCGTCCAGAGGAATAGTTCCTTGAACTAGGTCTTTAGTTCATAATAGTTTCCGACTAACATTGACATCCCCGTTGCCTGCTAATGGGTTTCATTGCCAGTCAGAACTCTTCTCAGTAGGATCTGTATAATTTTTATAATGTACGAAACATAACGAGACGTGTAATTGTGTATGTTAAAAACATATAGGTAAGTTTTAATGCAGATAAAAAAATTAAAAAAGAAATTCAAATCAGAGTTTAAAAAACTATATCACAAATCAATTGGAGCAAATATTACGAAAATTTTATGAAAAATTGCATTTTTTCCTCACTTCAAGCTTTTTGTTTTTGTCTAAAAACTTCCTTCTGTAAGATATTTCTTAATTTTAGGGACCTAAAGTGAAACATTCCCATAAAATATTTAAAGAACAAACTAAAAATCAAAAACAGTATCCACGACAATTTCCTGTGGTAATTACGCCGGCTGTGGCAATAGACAAGGCCGAATCCATCGTCGTCGCCTTGTATTATATATCGGATCTGCCGACTGAATAGATTCCCGTGAACTAGTCTTTTATTTCGTTCCTCTAGGTCCGGATCCAATAACATACGGCTGACACTCCTCACGCCAAACCAAACCAAACCGAATCAAACGCGCTGGGCGATCCGTACGTAAACTAGTCTTTTATTTAGTTCCTTTAGGTCCGGATCCGATAACATACGGCTGGCACACCCCACTCCTGCCTAGCATCGGGCTACGCGCGCTGGCCGATCCGTCCCCGTTGCATATTATTATATTATATCGGTCACAGTCTCGATCCCGGAATAGGTTCTGAGGAACTAGTTCTTTGAGAAACCAAGAACTAGTTTCTTTCATTCCGGGGCCGGAATAGTTCATTGGAACTAGTTCGTTCAGGAACTATATACACACCTCTAATTGTTATCTGTTCGGTTTTAATTTAAAAATAGATGCAATCTTTCTTAAATTACTCAAAATCGGCTGGTCCAAAATTGTTCGAATTTGGCATGTGTATTTACCACATACATAAACCTTTAAAGCGACTTCGCTGTAAAATCAATAGGGGAGCCAATATTTAAACAGTTCAAAATTTGCATGGGATTTCCTATGTCTCCAACGACGATGCACCACCATATGTCAACTAAGTGAAACTAAATAAAATACACTATATTTCATAATATAAAAGAAGAAAAAGATTAAACGGCTCAGCCCTCAACAACTCGTAACCGTATACACCAGTGTACACCAGTGCAGACACGCACACTCACACAACCACACCTACACTAGTGTACACTGATGTAACTGCCTTCAGGCTTCATCAGTACGGTAAGGAATCAGGAAGCGATGAAACTGAAACGAGGCTGATCCGTTTAATCTTTTTCTTCTTCTTTATACATTTCCCTCACTATTTCTTTCTTGTTTCATAATATATACAGTGTGAGCCAAAATTTTATATTGTATTATTCTTCAACATTTCTAATGTAATTTTAAACCACAAAATTTTGTGGTTTAAACATTATTTTTAGATCCAAAATTAAGTGCTGGAAACACGAAAGAATTAAATCCAATACTGTTTTTATTATGTAAAATGCAGGGTTTGGTTTGGTCGTGATTAAAATAGCGGAGTAAAATACAATATTTAGTTGTGATTTACCTTGTATAAGTATATCAAATAAAGTAGTACATCAAATAACATTTTAAATTTTAGTAGGCTTTGACGTCGTCAAGTCTGTAAAATTCTTAGGGCTTGTTGTGGACAATTCTCTGAAATGGGACATACATATCGAAGCTTTGTCGAAGAAATTGAGCTCTGCCTGTTTTGCATTAAGGTCTGTTTCTAAGGAGCTTAACTTCTCAGTGGCTAGAACTGTTTATTATGCACTTTTTGAGTCGCACCTCAGGTATGCACTTCCATTCTGGGGTACGTGTTGAGCGACTCAATTTGACCGCATTTTCAGGCTCCAGATGAGAGCTGTTCGATATTCACTGGGACTAAACAGCAGAACTCATTGCCGGGACTTTTTTAAAAAATTAAAAATATGGACTCTTCCTTTCTTATTTATATTTGAATCCGTTTGCCTAATACGTAAACATGTATCAGCTTCTCAAGAAAGGCCATCTCACACTTATCCACTCAGGAACGCGGAGCAAGATCTTTATCTACCTACCCCACGCTCAGAGTTAGTTAAAAGTTCAATATTATACAACTCGAAAAAAATGCACAATCACCTGCCATTTGAAATCAAATCCCTAACATCATTTTTTTCATTTCGCAAAGCATTGAACGCTTATTTACTAGACAAGGCTTTCTACGCCTTGTGAAAAATGAATTATATTTTGAAAATCAAATTTGATCTTGTAAACACTGGTCTAATGTTTGCTATTGCTATATTTACTAATGACATCGAAATGAATTTATTTAGAGGTCATTGATATTTTACTATAAACTAGCTAAATATTTTTGAATATTATTTTTATTTTTTGTTCTTTGACATTATAAACATTTATAAATGTTTATTTTAACAATAATACTGATAATATTATTTGTATAATGTTTTGTATTATCTTTTGTTTGTTTGTTTGTGTACCTTGTTTTTTTTTACTTTGTTAGTTTACCTTTGTCTACAAATTGAAAAATTTTTTGACAATAAAGGCATTTATTTATTTATTTATGAATTTTGAAAAAGGAACTTTTAAAAGAACTGACAAATTTAGTTTATAAATATAGATATGTTTCAAAAACCACTCAGTATTAGGGTTACTAGATTGTCATAGCTAAATTCCGACAGGGCAAAAAAGCGATAGCAAAACAAACGGCGAGGCTCTAAAAAATACTCATCACCACTTCCTTCATAATTCCACATTTGCGGCAATAGTGTTTGGATACTAAATTAAAACTAATCATGGTCAAAACAAGACATGTTTTATTGACTCAAGCGCAAGCATAAACAAAGGTAGTTATATATTATTACCAAAATAATATAAATGAAGGCAAAACATTAAAAAATGTGGAATAATGATGGAATAATAAAAAATAATAATAAGTGTGTATTTTTTAATTTTGTGGACTCTCTACCATTTGATTTTACAGTGGCGTATTCAGGATTCATGCCTGGGGGGTCAATAACTCAATATCATATACCTAAATATATATTTTTTTACATTAACAAGTAAGTACTTACCTAATTACAGCTAGGTACTATATAGTAATTAGTAGGAATAAATAAATAAAACATATGTTTCTTAGGAAAATGGCTTAATAAGTAACATTACATCACAAAACAATAAAAAATAATTATTAACACAAAAATTAACCAAAAATTAAAGAAACAAATAACAAAAGAAGAAGAAACAAACAAAAGGCCAAGTGAATGCAGAAAAAGCACAGATACAAATAAAATTAAATAACAATATCCAGCTTTTTGGCTTTTACCAATAAAACGTTTACATGAATTTTTCTATCAATAAATTTCATAGACTTGGTTATCAAACAGTGTTCCCGTAGATTACCTAAATACCTACAACTTTTCTAAAAAAATAAAAATTAACACATTTTTTGAACACAATAAAATAATATTAACTAAACAAAACTAGAAAACGTCATTTTTACTGCATCACAAGCAAATAAAAATTAATACTTAGCCAAGAGTCATAATTCAGGATTTCGGGAAGAGTCTTAATTCAGTCATAATTCAGGATTCAGGACGGCTCTAGCATCATAGCAGTACAGCTGGTTCCAAAAAAAATGAATACGACTCTTTACACATTCTTTTCGAATATTTGAGCAGTGTATATTTATGTGTCAAGTATTTTGACATGTTAAGGTTATTGTGACATTGTATAAAACAACTTTGCTTTTGAGAAAGTGGCAAATACATTTTTTAGAACGTCAGCATGACATGAGTAGAGAAATGGGGGACAGGTATCATAGAATATACTGCCCGAAATAATAAAAATATGTTTTAAATCGTAGTCAATTTTATTGGAACCAGCCTTTGAATAAGAAGACTAAGGAAGAAGCATAATGCTATCCATGTATTCATGCATGGTGGGCGGAAAAGGCTCCATAAAAGCTCTCTAGGGTGGGGATCCTTGACAGTTCTGTTTGACGATTCATTTGACACATTTGAATTTGATTTGAAATTTTGTGGATTTGTCAGTCTTTATGGAGCTTATTTTATGTTATTTATTATTTATTCTACTACTGATAGTTGTATAAGGGTAGTAAATCTAGATGGAAATTGTGGCAGAACTTAAATTAACAGTGACACTATCGCGATTTATCGAAAAAGACTCTAAAATAGTTGGTTGTGTAGCGTGCGGTAGATCTCGGCAAAAAATTGAGTGAAATAATGGAACAACTTTTCGCTAGTAAGTGACTATATAATATACATACGTGTAGTAAACCGATTATTTATGAAATTCACTTAAATTAACTAAATTATATATTTTTCTTGCATTTTAGCTTTTATTTATTACTTGTCAAAGATTAGATGTCAAAGAATTTAGATACGTTAATTTGACTTACCTGCTTCAGTAGCGTATCGGATGTTTGTGTTAATAAATACTTATTATAACTTATCTATTTTTATTAGAATTATATATTTTTATAACAATTTTAATAACTACCAACATTTATTCACAACGTAAAATAAAACAACAAATTATTGAGTCTACCTCACGTCTACCCTACATCATAGTTTTACATTTTTTAAATAAAATTAGAACGACACTGATAAACCGGAATTTAAGTTGGCCATATTTGAGGCCCATCGCGGTGTACCTAAGATTTTTGATATGCTCCTTCCTTAGTCTTCTTATTCAAAGGAACCAGCTGTACCTTGCTACTCCCAAGGCGTTAAACGCTATATACGGGAGCTATTATTATTATAAAATTTCCTTTCAGGTGTTGCCATACTAACTAGTAAAGTGCAAAAAATTTTTACTAAAATAAATATGTTCAGAAATAGTTCTTTATCACATATTACCAGGGCATCGAGTGCAGAACTTGGGTAGTCTTCTGGTGCATAGTCTTCAAATATTCTATGCCAGAGCCAGTGGCGGATACAGAGGGAGGGCCCATGGGGCCCGGGCCCCCCCTAAAGTCTATGAATTGTGTAAAATATTAGGCTTTTGGGTTAAAAATGGCGCCCTAAAAAGCATATTCTACATTGCTTTTCATTTTGGGCCCCCCCTAAAATAAGTTCCTGCATCCGCCCCTGGCCGGAGCTTAAATTCAGCCGAAACTACAGAAAATGAAGAGTCGTTTTTATTAAAATCTAGCATATATTTTAGATTCGATACTTCATTATCGGATTTTTTATTTAAAGAGGGTATAAGAGAGTAATACTACGTGATCTAAAAAAGAAATAAAGATTGATAATCTGTAACAATCTTGAGCAGTTTCAGTTTTAAAATTCGGCCTGTTTTTTTGTCTACTGGTTATTCGGGGTTTTTTTATTTCCTGTCCAAACAATTCGTTCATGATTCTGTTTGCTTTTGTAAAAATATCTGCGAAGCTGGTATTGAAATTATTGTTTAAAATATAAATTGGACCGGCGCGCGTTGTGTCTGGAGGGGGCAATTGTCCCCTTTGCCCCCCCCTGGATACGCCACTGTATTTTATAATTTAATTGACGCTTTCCGGGATAGTATAATGATTTTATAACCCTACTCAGTATAGATATGACATCATGGTATTTTTGAAAATCTAAAACCAGAAACCGCTGATTTTTTTGGAATGCTGAGCCACTCTGTATGTATTTGTTTTATTAATCCTTTATCTCTTATCTAGTGGATTAACAACATAGAAGAAGACAACGCCTTTCAAATGTGTGCCGGTTGTGGTAAGCGGTTCGAGCGTAAGGCGGCTCTGCATTCCCACTCCAAGATGTGCGCCAAGCGATTGGAAGTTTGTAACAGTATCAACGAAAACGCCAAGAAGAAGGAAGAAGAAGAGAAGGCCAAGCAGGACAAACTGTCGAAGGAAAAAGAGTTATTAAGGGGAGCGTCGAAAAGAAAAGCGCAAAATATTTATTTGTACAGTCAGAAACCGAAAGATGCCTCGCCTGAAAAGGACCGTAACAAAGAAACACCACCTCCCATTTTAGTACCCGAGATTGATCTTGATGACCCTGTAGATAAGAAGTCACTAGATATCAAGATAGTAGAAAATAAAACCGAGGTTTGTGATAAATTAGGTACCCAGGTAGTTATTTCTGAGATAGACATTACCGAGAGTGATAGTAATGAAAGTAGTGAAAAATGCGCCGCAGAAAAAGAAATAAGCGATAGTGATTCGACTCTTTCTAAAATGTTTCAAGATAGTAGTCCTACAAAAAAAACTGATGACCTTTCTTTTGAATCTAAACAGTCGAGTAGCAAATCGTTAGGTAATAGTCCAAAATCAAAAAGTACCGAAGATCTTCTTTGCAGTAGTGTTAGTTTTGAAAGTTTTTGTCAAAAAGTAGTTGACGTTGACCTGACGGATACAGAGCAAGGTGACGTGAAAAAAAGAAAGCAACCTGAAACGGAGATTGTCATTGATGATGACGACGAAGATGTCATTTTTGTTGGCATCGAATCGTCTCCAAACGTGGTCTGTAGTCAAGTATCGAAGAAAATGAAGTTCTCGAACGATGCTGGCCCAGTACCGGAACGGAACAGCGATAATTTCGTTCTTTTGGCCGCTCCCTACATGGACCAACAAAGACTGATCTGTATGCCGTGCGTGGCTACGTTCCAAAATCTCGATCTGCTCATGTGGCACATGTCGGCGCATTTCTCCTGGTTCCGGTACCAATGCGCCAAATGCACGTTCGTCACATTCAACCATAACGACTGTCTCGTGCATCTGATTCAGGAACATAACCTTGTTGAACTGGAAGCTTCCACTTTCATTTTGCCACTGCCCAATTGGAAAACGTTGCTGATGTCTCACGACTTCCGGTCTTTGAAAGATAGTCAGAGTTTTGGCGGGAAACACACCAACGAGAACATAAACTTAGAAATTATCGAAGAATCCGAACCGGTCGATAACGAATCGGTGGCAAGTGACAGCCGTGACTCGGACGTTATTTTATTCGGGGAAGTACCCAAGATCGCGGAAGACCAACCTAAAGATGTGCCGGATATAAAAGAAGCGAGAAAATTACGCAGATGTACTATAGATTTGCACGACGGTAAATCCGGAAATGATTTCCAAATTTTGCCCGAACCCATCGAGCTACGCATGCCTGCTGATATTTCAGATGTCATTAAGACTCTAGATTCCGATGCGTCAAGCGATTCTGTCGAAAGAACCAGTCCCGTATCGGTGATTTGCGATGAGTCGAACGACGATTGGGTTCTGGTCCAGACCAGAACGAATGAGGATCAAGTTGACGATGAGCATGACGTCGACGATTCGAAAGTTTCGATTTCGAATGTGCGACCTTGTAGAACGCGAACCAAGGTTAAGAACAAAGACTTTGTCTATTACGATCAAGACATAAATAATGTACTGAAAATTAAGTGATTTTTGACGCGGTTTGTTGAAATGTTGACTGAAACGCTCAAATTTGTTATCGATTTAATTGTAGGAATATATTTAGATACAGGGTGTTCAAATTTTTTTCTGTTTTGTTGAAATTGATTTAAAATTAATATTTCTGTAAATAATATCCTATCTAGAAACTATGCGGAATAATATGCATGGAACATTTTTAGTAAAGTGTTTTATACAAAGATATTTAAACTCAAATATTTTTGGTTTTATACATTATAATATTATTCAGGGATCTAGTTCCTATGGATACATGATATATGAAAATAAAGACTTGTTTTTGATTTGCAGTATTAAGTTTCATCAACGGTCACTACATATTCGTAGGTACCAGAATTTTTTCTACTATGTTTTTAAATACAATATTTACCATTTTTTATACAAAATAAACAGTAAAAGAGTCTCAAAAATCATTTAATTTTATTTTGCCGTAGGTATGTACAGGAAGGGATTTATTTAAATTTTTTGTTTATATTTTTTTATATATTTAAAGTTTATTTTTGTTTAAATAGTCTACCATACAGACTACTTGAATAGAAGCAACTTTAGTATCAAAATAATTCATAAGTATTTTGTAATATCAGGCACTTTGGCTTGTAAAGTTATTGTGGCTTGTACAAAACTTTAAATTGCCAGGGGAATCAATCTTGTTTCTGCGGTTTGATGTAGCAGCTGTAAAATTTGTATTTATATTATAATTATTTTGTTATTTGTATATAATAAAATAATATATTTCTATTTGTAATTTTCTATTTATTTTGGTGTTTTTTTTTAATAATCCTCTAAATATTACTAGTCCAGGTTCATGATTATATCTATGAACAAATGACAGCTAAAGGCAAGAAAATATTATTTATTAATAAAGTATTTTCTAGTAAAAAAATAGATAATAGTGATTCTCAGATGATTTTTAATTTAAAATAGGCATTCCATTTAAATGAATATTCCCCGCGCCGTGATTTAAAATTTATCATATTGGCAAAACTTACCGATTACTTTTTCGCTATTGGTTGGTACCACTGCATTTAAATTCCCATCAAAAAAATCACTTTATATCCCTTCTTGTCACTCATGCTCATCGTACATCAAAATTCAGATTTATTTAGTGCGAAAGAGAGAGATATGAACATATTCTGACATTTGTTAAGTTGTCAAACGATAACCTATATTAACATAAGATTTGCCATGTCTCTTGTGAAAATAATTGTTTTGTTTCGTGAATTTCAGCAATTAATTTAGCCTATTTCGATATCTGATGGGGCTAAATGATATTTATAATAAAAATAATGCCGTGTACTAAGTAGTGATTATAAAGTGAGGAGTGCCCGCATCTTCTGTCTCTTGTACACACAGTTTATAAAACTTGTATAATGGCGTCTGAGAGCGAAGCTTCTTGCGAAGAAGATCCGAATTTTGCTGTTATTTGTGCATTTTTAGAGAAATTTGGGGAAACAATGGGAATAACAAATGTGGACTTTTTTGAATTACAGTCTATGTTGGAAAATACCCATGAAGGTAAACTATTTTTATAGTTTGAAATTTCTTAATCAGTCATCAAATACATACAATCAAGTTGTAATTATTTTGTTTAATTACTATGTTTTACTAGTCCATTTTTGAATCTTATTTTTTCTGTGTATTTTTGTAAGAAGTACTTAATGAAACTAATAATTTTACTTTTATCAT
This sequence comes from Sitophilus oryzae, assembly GCF_002938485.1. Lineage (NCBI taxonomy): Eukaryota > Metazoa > Arthropoda > Insecta > Coleoptera > Curculionidae > Sitophilus > Sitophilus oryzae. The sequence goes on from NW_022146979.1 coordinate 128,921, forward strand.
TTGTAATTATGGAAATTTGTTTTGTTTTGTAAGTATGCTTAAATCTTATGTTGTAGGTACATTTGATCAAATATTGTAAATGTTTTCTACTATACAACAGTGGAATTATCTACTGATTTCAGTAAATGTTCAATATTTTGAATGTATGTAAATGCCAAAACCTAACCTCAATACATGATTTGTTTATTTTTAAAAGTACTGCAAATTTGTCTTTTGCATTTGCTTTGTTTATACAGCTATTTTCTCTATTTTTATTCTAATACCTTTTTAGTTTCAAAAAGTTTAGTTGACTTGCATATAAAGCTTATAAGAAAGATAAAGAAATCGTTTCAAATTGAAAAATGGGAGAAAGCTTTAATCAAGTGCTGTCACTTGTTCAGCAGCGTGGAGGCTTGGGAAATAGAGAGATTTGGATATAAGAAAGCGAAATTATCTTCTAAAGTTAGAATTTTAAAGGTAATTACATTATTATATCCATGTTAATAATTATAGATGCCTTGGTTATTTTCAGGAGCTACTGGAAATGCAGTTTGATTACAATGCCAAGTTTAAAGCAGAAGTGAACAAATTATCTTCGCAAGAGTTAAGATCAGAACCAATTGGAAAAGATAAATTAGGTTATTCGTATTGGTTTCATAGTGATAATAACTGCCAAATTAGAGTGTATAAGGAAGATTTAGACGATGAAAAATGGACACTTGTTGCCAGGTACAATTGCTCCTATTCTGTATTTCTGTAATCTTTATGTATTTCTTGATATGTATATATTTAATTTGTATTCTTTGTTTGATTATGGTTTTCTATTTTATTAATGAACTTGTAGAGACAGAGAGGGTCTTGTGTCTCTTATAAACACTTTAAGTGATGGAGATATTAAAAACAGTTCTGATTCTGCTGCTAATGAAGATAGTAACAGTTTATCAGATAAGCCTTTAATTGACACAGGCCAAGTTGACACTGATTCTAAAAAAACTTCAGAGGATGAAGATAGTAATTTACAAAAGAAACAGGTAGGTAATATAATAATTATGTAATAGAGTGTATAGAAGTGTTAGGACTGTTAGGAGTGGTGATTAAATGTGAGAAAATATAAATATCATTACTCAGTTTATAGTTTAGAGTTTTGAAACTATAGACATTGTTTTTCAATCTAAAATCTAATTTTTAAATTCATTATTTGTAATTTTAATTGTCTTAGCAGTGACAATATTTTTAAGCAAAGGAAATGGGTATAAATATTACTTAAAAGATATCAATACAACTACATTTGTTTGAATATATAAATATGATATACATTTTATAACAGTGGTGGTAAAATAGGTCTAAAATATATCAGGACCATCATAGATATTAAGGAATCATAGTGGCACAGAATACCTTAACTATGTAGAAGTGACAGTAAACATTAGTTACTCTGAATAATTCAGAGTATTAGTTAATAAATAATAGTATAATAGTTAATTTATTATTATTAGTTGCATAATTATTATGCATACCAAATTGACAATTTTGACCTTGAAGCGACGGGAATGAGCAGTGTGTATCAAGAGATTTTACACTCTTGCCATAGAATAATAGCACAACCGTGTTCAGACGTTCACCCGTCGATCCACTTGCATCTTCTAACGTCGCTTAACTTCCGTGATCTATCGGGAACTGCTGTTGCTGAGTTTTAAACATTTTGTGCATGTTTATCCCTGTTGGCTGGTACTAACTATCAACTAAGCAAAATTTGACCGTTGGCGTCATTAAAATTATAGCCTAAAAATATGTCAAATTTATTTAAAAAATTTGTCCCTAAAAAAATCACCTGTGTCATTTCTGTATGGTTAGGTTGTACCGTATGATCGAATAAAAACGGTGTCAGCGATGGCTATGAATTGAAGATCGCTGTCATTTTGTATGTAAAATTAAATGGGGAATGTAATTGATGTTCATTTCCAAGCCAACTGGACTCCGTTTTTTTTTCGATCATACGGTGTGCCAATATTTAGAACTGTCAATATTTAATTATTGATTTAAGAGACATCTAACTTGTCAAACTACTGATAATGTGCAATAATATGTATAACGTTTATTTTGATTGAAAATTTTATATCAGGATGAAGACGATAAGGAGAGTTTAAAGAGGCCTAGAGAAGAATCTGAGGAAATATATCATAAGTATAAAATTAGGAATTTGGACGTTGTCGTATCAAACATTGCAGTAAAAAGTGAGTTTAGAGGTTTTCTAACAAAATAATTGTTTTTATACGTTTTTTTTGTAGGCGAAGAAAACAATGAAGAAGAGTCAGAACTTGAAGAAACGTCTGCCAAAGGTAGGTTTAAAAATAATAACATTAAAAATGGTAAATGAATTATGTTATTTTATAGATGCTAAAAATAGTAAATTGTCAAATAAGGTTGAGGACAAAGAACCAATTGTTGGTAAGTATCTATAATTATAGATTTTTGAATTAAAAAGATTTGATTATTACTATACCGGGTGCGTCTCAAAAGTGGCTCACCCTATAACTTTTTTATTTTTTCAGATAAAACAACGAGATTTGGTATGTTAGTATATGACATAAATTGGGATTGATTGACGTATTCAATTGTTTTCGGTCACTTCCGGTTTCACCGGAAATGACTACAACTTTTGATTTTTAAATGACACCCTCGGTTTTTTTCTACTTTATTCAATAGAAAATGACACTCTGAATCGAATGACATATCATATGTCAATTCTATTTTAAAAACAAATTCTATTTTAAATTTCAATCTAGAGTGCCTTGGCTGTGTTAAAAACACTAATTTTTAATCAAGGAGCCTTGGAAAAATATATTTGATTGTCTAATGTTTTTAGTGTCTTGTCCTGGCCGGTTAAAAGATGCCCAAATCGTATTTTTAATCATATCTCAATTTTTTCAAATGGAACGATGGTGGCTATACTAACATACCAAATATCTTTGTTTTATCTGAAAAAATAAAAAAGTTATAGGGGGTGAGCCAGTTTTGAGACGCACCCGGTATACAGGGTGTCTTAAACCACCATTTTCTTAATAATTTTCTCTTTTGAAGAATACATTTTAAAATTGAGTGAACTTTTATGTAAATCAATCATTTATAAAATTCAGTTTGGGAAAAATTATTTAATTTTTTTGTTATCAAAATAATTTTGATTTTGGATATTAAAATCACAGGATAAATTTTGATAAAAACTGTGCTCATTTATTTTATAAAATATAGTTTTTTTCATTTAAAACAGTGGATAATAATGATCGTTTTTATACCATGCAGCATAGCATGATATACAAGGTGATCCAGTGAAAAAAGATTTTAACTCCAATATTTTTTTCCAATATGTGGAAATTGTTCTCAACATGTGGGAATATGGGAATAGCTGCGCTCGTTTTTAAAATATTTTGGCAATATACAGAGCGACTCAGACCTATTTTCAAATTAAAGTTTTATATTTTTATTTGGAATGCTATATATTTTTTTATTAGTTATTATGTAGTACTGTAAACTACTTATGTAGACTTTTTTTGATTTCTAATTTTTTTGTTGAGTTATGTAACAAGGGGTATCTCTGTCCATCTTTCCGTATAAACCTTTGAATAAAGCGATTTAGGAAGGAGCATATAAAAAATCTTAGATCGACCGCAACGGGATCCTAAAATTGCCGACTTAAATTCCGGTTTATCAGTGCTGTTCTAATTTTATTCAAAACGTAAAAATGTAGTAGGGTAGAGAGAGGGTGGATTCTTTTATTTTACGTTGTCAATAAATATTGGTAGTTATTAAAATTTTTATAAAAATATACAATTCTAATGAAAATAAGTTATAATAATTATTTATTAACACAAACATCCGATCCGATACGCTACTGAAGCAGGTAAGTCAAATTGACGTTTCTGAATTCTTTGACATCTAATCTTTGACATGTAGTAAATAAAAGCAAAAATGCAAGAAATGTATATAATTAGTTAATTTTAAGTGAATTTCATAAATGATTGGTTTACTACACGAATGGTATATTATATAGTCACTTAGTAATGAAAAGTTATTCTATTATTTCCCTCGATTTTCAACCGAGGTCTATCGCACGCTACACGACTAACTATTTTACAGTCTTTTTCGATAAATCGCAATAGCATAGTATAAGGAAACTGGTAGTTTTACTCCTTGTCAAATCCTTTGTTCTTTTTCTGCCACTTTTATGACCTTGTTCTCGTGACCACTGACGTAGCTGTATAGTCGTGGTCTATTAACTAGGCAAAGTATAGTCGTGGCACTCGCCATAGTTTCACAGATATGTTTTTAGGAAAATATGAGTTCACAATGAAATAAAATAAAAAAAATTGATCATCGAGTATAAACTTGCTTGAAAACAGAATATTGTCACATTTCGTGTAGGTAACAATTCTTCTATATCTAAAAATCTTCTGATGGGAATAAATGCGGAAAAATATAATGACATATTTTTATATTATTATCTATTTCAGAGATTTTCTACAACTTTTTTTTGATTTAAAACAAGTTTAGTTTTCTGTAGATAATTGGATTCGGCATAAAATTCTGCATATAGTACACTGTCTTTATTTAAAGCACACTGCGGTGTTGCCATTCTGTTTATTATTTACTAAAACTTTGGGGTTAAAAACATTATATACGAAAAGTGGTAAAAAACTAGAGTGAATATAACTTTATTAATACTTAGCTATGTTTTCTTAAACATGAAGGATATCAGAATAAATTCGCGTAGAAAATTTACTTTATCGTATACAGGATATTTTTTATGGCGTCACCAAAATCGTAATATTTAAAATGCTGTATCTCATTTTTTTTTAAATGCAACACTTATTTGTATATATTATTTTTCTTTCAGATGTAGAATTAAAAGGTGAACATTTTTTGTATTTAAAGTGTTCTTAAATTTTTAGCCGTTTTGCAGATATTCGCTGTATTATATTACATATATGGGATTTTCAACGATAAAATATCAGACAAAGATCATATTAGGTGGTTTTGATAAAAATTTACTGTTGAAAGAATAATATGAAGGGTGTCGGGAGAAAACCATAGATGTCACAAAATTTTTAAAATTGAGTTAAACACTCCATTTTGTAGTTTACGGCAACTACTGTTAGCTCATGTATTAATATAGGAAGAAAACGCTGAATGTGCCGAGATATTACACTTTTAAAATATCCTATATAGGGAGAAAACCATGGATGTCCGCGCGTAAATGGCGAAAACAGTGTATGTCCACTTAGGAGAATCTGGTAAAGTTAAATTTTATTTCCATATGTGATTTGTTTTTAGTTGTTAAGTGTGTATGCACGTGGTCGGATCGTTTTCGTAGATATACTAAACAAAGTGATACAAGAAGTGTTTAATATTGTTTTCAAATAGTTGAATTATAATGGCAGAAATCAAGGCCATTGGTTTTAAAAGGAAAGAAAAAATGGGCAGGTTATACGAAGTAATGAAAAAAATCAGGCTCCAATCTCACGAATTTGGTAATTTTTGCAAATGCAAACGTTTAAGGTGCACTGACAAAGTAAGTGACAATAAGAGAAAAGAAATATTAGATCATTTTAATTCCTTATTATCCCACAATGAACAAAACGCATACTTGTGTTCTCTAATATCGTTAGTAAATATTCAGAGGCGTCGATCTAGAGCCAAAGATCAGCATAATGCAATGTTCCACGATTCGGTTTATATGTACATGGGTTAGGATCCAGTCGGATATGAGACAAAATGCGGAAGCACTATATGAGGAAGTACAAGTATGCGCTAAATTTTTTTTGGCAGTACATGGTATTACGGGGAGTAAACTTCAGTATTTACAAAAACAGTTAAAAATGAGTGGCAAAGCTCCTAAAGATCGAAGGGGTGGAGTAAACTATAACAAGTTAAAGCCGGATGTTCTAGATACTGTCCGCTGCCATATTCAGTCTTTTAAAGCACGAAAGAGCCAAAAAACGGATATTTATCTTTAAATATGGAAAATGTTTTCCATATTTAAAGATAAATATCCGTTAGTTAAAGTTTCTTATCAAACATACAAAGAGATTTTTAAAAGGGACTTTAATCTTAGCTTTGGATATCCGCGGTCTGATACATGCAGCCAGTGTGACGAATTTAACGCAAAGATGAAAGCAATACAAACTCACGATAGAAATGAAAATAGAGAATTTGAAGAACTGAACAGTCTTAAAGAACTTCATCTCCGTAAGGCACAAGCTTTTTATGATAGAAAAAAGGCATGCAAAAGAAAGGCAAGAAAACAAAATGATTTTGAAGCTATAAGCATGGATTACCAAAAGAATGTTTCGCTACCAAATATTACGACGAATGATGTCTACTATCGTCGACAACTCTCGATGTACTCCTTCAACGTGCATGTTTTATCAAGTGCTGACTCGTACTTTTATACTTACCCAGAGTTTATTGCTAAAAAGGGCTCTGATGAAGTATGTTCGTTTCTTTTCCATTTCATTATGAATTATTTGCCACCAGAAGTCCGACATGTCCACATTTTCTGTGACGGAGCAGGAGGGCAAAACAAAAACTACACCGTTGTAAGATTTATTCACTATATGGTTACGGTAGTTAAACGGCTTCAATCAATTACCATAACATACCCAGTTAGAGGTCATTCGTACCTTGAGTGTGACAAAAATATGGGCCTAATTAACCTTAGAAGCAGAATGGAAACACCTACCGATTGGGAGGAAATATCGCATTTTCTCGTATAAAGCCGACACCATTCCATGTCATTTCCGTATCTCAAAGTTTGGTGAGAGAATGGTGTAATTTTTTTAAAGAGAAATATGTTCAAAAATGTCCATTTGCGATGCAAAAAATGAAAGAAATATTTTGTATAAATACACATATTCGAACTATTTTCTATCGAGACTCGTACCATGGCATAAAGTTTGAAGATCCAATCCGATCTCGTGCCCAAACCCTAAATAATAAATTACAACCTTTCGAATTCGAATTACCTAGCCAGTCTTACTTCACATTCATTCCTATAAATGAGGAAAAATATAAAGACATACTGTTCTTATCAAAATTTTGCGAATCAGAAGACGCAAAAAAACTGTATGAATCCATTCCTAGCGGAAAAAAACTAACTCAAATAAAAATCCAGCAATACCAGGTTCATCGAGGGTAAAACCACCCACTAAAAGATTAGATATTATTGGTAAGAGATATTTCTAACATTGAAAGTCTAACAATAATAATTCACTTTAATAATGTTTTTTAGGTGGGAAAAAAAAGAATGGTAACCGCGCAAAGAAAACTGAAGATTTAGCAACACAGGGTTCATCCACGGTAAAACCACCCACTAAAAGATTAGGTATTATTGGTAAGAGATATTTCTAACATTGAAAGTTTAACAATAATAATATATATTATTAAATTATTAAACAATAATAATATATATTATTATTGTTAAACTTTCTTTTTTAAAATAATTATAATATTCACTTTAATAATATTTTTAGGTGGAAAAAGAAGGAACCGCGCGGAGCAAACCGAAGATCTAGCAACACCGGGTTCATCCAGGGTAAAGACATTCACTAGAATATGACATATCACAATATTGAAAATTTGATAAAATTCAATTCTATATTATTTCTAGATGTAAAACAAACACCGTTCGCGGTGCAGTTATTTGGCGAAGATATAAGAATAAAAAAGTGGCACTTCTTGTGAATAAAAGCACTTGTATGGAGACGGACACTCATGGTTTTCTCCGTTAAAAATTGAACATAACCTAGATTTTTTTGTGTTTAATTAAGAACTATGTTATATACACGTTTAGCTAAAACTGGCATTTAAAATAAATACATGTTTGCAAACTGTGTATTTTTTATAGATTTTTAAACACATTCATTCAAAACTTATAATATATCAAACTTCAAAATTCATTTCTCTCGAAAAGAATATTCTGTGACATCCATGGTTTTCCCCCGAGACCCTTCATATAATACTGCGAATATCTGCGAAACCGTTAAAAATTTAGAAACACTTTAAATAAAAAAATGTTCACTTTTTAATTCTGCATCTGACAGAAAAATAATATACAGAATGTTGCATTTAAAAAATATACCATTATAAATATTCCGATTTTGGTGACGCCATAAAAAATACCCTATTTAGAATAATGTATACAGAATGATGTAAAATAATTAAAAAAAAAAAATAAAACTAGCTTTACCATAACTTTTTTGTGATACCTTGTACCTATATAACATATAAATAAAACTTTTTTCACATCTTCGACAACGACGACGATATAGGACTTCCTCGCACTAATGGGCCACCCTGTATATTTACTGTGGTTTAAAGCTAGGTATGGCATTTTTCTTCCCTCAAATACCGTATGATCGAGAAAAAACGGCGTCAGCGATGGCTATGAAATGAAGATCGCTGTCATTTTATATGTAAATTTATATGGGAAATGTCATAGATCGTCATTTTCCAGCCAACTGGACGCCGTTTTTTTCGATCATACGGTATAAACTCAATATTTTGTCTATAATATTTTGAATATTGTTATATTACGACCACTTATAATAAAAAATAAATAAAAAAAAACATAAAAAATACAGTCCACTAAATTTATAAGAGATTATGCTATTATAAAATTCTTTCAATTCAAAAATATGAATAATTTGCAGAGACTTTAGATGTACAAAATATTTACTCTAAAATTGTTTCAAAAACCAATCTATATAAATTATCTCAGAAATTATTATTGGAATGGAAATTTTATGGCAAATCCCCTGACCAAAAGATATTTTCATTCGCATATTTGAGACAACCTGTATATCTAAAAAACTATTTTTAAAATTTGCCCACATGCTAAAAAAATAATAACATTTAATTAATTACATATCTCAGCTTCTAAAATAAACAAATATACTTAATTAAATGTTAATTAATAATTACTATCAGCTTGCCGATTTACATCCGATGGAAATCTAAAAAAACTAAAAGAACGATTTTTTGAATTTTTACTACAATTAATAGCAGCACACAGTAAGGCACTCATTTTTTGTCAATCCGTCTCTGTGCTGGGACGCAATGCTCGAACCTCGCAGCTCGACGGACGGAATTCCATTGAAACGCTTTGCAATCTGCCGATATTCTAGAGATTGCAAAAACTGGCAGAAAATATTTGCGAGAGTGCAACTACTCTTTTCCTTAAACTATGGCAACAGTGTCACTGTTAATTTAAGTTCTGCTACAATTTCCTTCTAGATTTACTACCTTTAAACAACTATCAGTAGTAGAATAAAAAATAATATAAAATTAGCTCAGTAAAGACTGACAAATCCACAAAATTTCAAATCAAATTCAAATGTGTCAAATGAATCGTTAAACAGAACTGTCAAGGATCCCCACCCTTGGGCCCTTTGTTCGTCTACCTTGCATGAATACATGGTTAGCATTATACTCCTTCCTTATTTTTTTCATTCAAAGGTATATAACTAATATCTCAAGAATTAGGTTCGAAAAATTTCGACGTAGAGCTCTAGAAATAGAAAGAAGAAAATACACTGTAAATTTCTAGTATATCTCTACATTTTTATAAATACGACATAGTTTCTTAATTTATAGGGCTTTCTATTTTTTAGGTGAGGCAATTGAAGAACCAGTAATGAAAATACAGGGCGAGGGCAGTGGCGCAGAGAATGATAGTCCAATATTAAGTGAAGCCATAGAAGAAGATATAATGTATTTTTTTGGTACCGGATCCGGTCAAGAGTGCCAAGGAGGAAATGAACCTAACCCAGAAGAGAGCAAAGAAGATACAAAAACTGATGAACAAACTGCTTTGTCAACAGAACACCAAAACGATAATAACGAAAGTGTTGGAAGTTCGAAAGTTGATAAGGTTTTGGATAGTAATTTGACTTCTAAAAATGATGTTAAAAGTGAAGACATTGTTAAAAATGATCTGTCATCTATCAACTCAGTAGATGCAAAGGAGAAAGTCATTGAAAGTAATTCATCTGGTAATTCTTTAGATATAAAGGAAGATAGTAAAACCAAAGACAAAAGTAAAAATGACATATTCAAAACCCCTTTAGATACAAAAAAGGAAGTTAGTGAAAATGAAGAAAAGGATAGAAATTTATTACCTAAAACCCCTTCTGGCAAGTTAGAAAATGATATAGAAAATGAAAAATGTGAAAGTAAAGAAAAAGATGAAGCTAAAACATTATCAGAAAATCTAGATGAAAAATTAAATGGAAAAGAAAGTTTAGCGGAAAATAAATTAGACAATAATACAAATAACGAAGAGAAGGTTAGTGATAAAGTAGATGAAAAAACTGATACAAAAGACCAATCTAAACCTGTCCAACATGAAAACCATTCAGAAGAAGAAAAAACTAATAAACAGACTGATGTAAATACTAATCAAATTACAAATGATTCAGAATCAAAAGATGCTATTAAGAATGATGTAGAGGAACAAAAAGCTCCAGTAATTGAACCTGTTTGTGTTAAAAAGGTTGCCTATGTATGTGGGAATGAAGAATCCAAAGAAACAAATGGAGAGGTGTCTTCAAAAACTGAAGAAAATACTGATAAAAAGGAACCTGAGTTGAAATCTGAAGTGACGAAATTGGTTGATAAAGATGAAGAAAAAGTAGTTAAAAGTAATTGTGAAAAATCTAATGGTGTAGAAGAGAAGAAAGATTTAAAAGATGTTGATGACAAAAATGGTAATTATTACTTTATCTCATTGTATAGTGTAGTCGTAAATATAATTTGATTTACATTGTTTTGTGATTCTTTTATCTACTGAACTTCTATTTAATTAAGAAACAACTAATTTATGTTAACATCTTCATTTTGCTGCCTTTACTACTGAAGTTTATTCACTCGGATCTCTCAATTGTTTCTTAAGAAAGTCTAATGTCGTTTAACCTCTGTGATCGATCGAGAACTGGCGTTTTGACGGACTTTAGAACGTTGTGTTTATATAGTTCATATCAAATAACTTTGTATCTATAAGCGAGATACGCCATAAAACACACGAAAATAAGACACCTTGTAATGAGAAGCCCATGCCAAGCTGAATCTGGAAATTTAAAAATATACAGGGGGTTCTATTTTAAAAAAAAAAAACATAAGTATAGTTAATATCTAAAAAAATATTTTTTTCAAAAAAAGTCTGTCTACGCAACTGCATACTACACGAAAAAGTGCCTTTAGAATGTTTAATTCATTTTTACGTGGTTGCTGAAACAAACTATCGAACATCTTCAAAAAGGACAAAATTTGAAAATCCCCCTGTAGCTTCGAAACCGATCAAGATAGCCACGATCCGTTTGCGCCATTGTGATTTTTTCAAAAAATGAACCGAGACTGCAGTATCAAAATTTGAATATTTCTCACGGTTTCCTAGATACCCTATAGAAACAACCAAAATGGTCCACCCTGTACATGCGAGAGGTTGCCTATTTTTTCTATAGAGTGTGGCACTGTAAGAATTCTGTTTTTTGCTGTTTGTATATTTGATAAATTCAATAAAATTGTTTATTTCGGAAATGACCTTTTTTCAATAATTTTAAGATTTTTTTAAGAAACTTTTTGATTTCTTTAGTGATAATGTTTTGATTCTTCTGAAAATTGATGATACCAAATAAACTTATAGTCACATGATTAAGCTTGGCCGACACAGGGTTGTCCACACTTAAGTACCTATTTTCTTTTAATCAAAATATTTTAGGAAACAAAAATAAATTAATTATTACTACCGCTTTCCCGTTCCAAAATATTCTAATATGGTTGCGATGAGTTTTTTGCAACGGCTGTTAAGTTATCTTGTACACTTCGCACTAAAAGAGCTAGTAAAAATTTTTTAGCTTAAAGTAACACAACACAATTTAGTTAAACCAAAAACTCGTAATAGAAAACTAAAGCGTAAAAACTAATCAAAGTATTAGTAAATAAATATAGCAACTTGACATTTTTTACAGCAGAGCTACCACTTGAATCCCCAGCGCGAAATTTAAATTCCACTTAGTCAGTCCGGCGCGGCTCCGAATATGCCCAAGGTTGGCAACAATGAATTTAAAATGAAAAGTGTGTGTTAGTATTACAAACTAATGCTTATCTGTGGCAATATACTTTCTAAAAACTTATAGACAGTCTATATATATTTTAACGGTCTATACATTCTAAAAAACTCTTTATTTTGCTACTTCTCTTCATAAATACAGTGTGATAAAAAACGGCGTCCAGTTATATAAAATGCCAGCGATCTTCATTTCAAAGTCATCTCTGACGCCGTATTTTTTCGATTATATTGGATAACAATCCAAGAATTTTTTTTAAAGCGATTTATATTTTTTGATATATACCGGGTGCGTCTCAAAAATGGCTGATCCTTATAACTTTTTTATTTATTCAGATGAAAAAACGAGATTTGATATTTTAGTAAGTGACATAAATTAGGATTTATTGACGTATTCAATTGTTTTTGGTCACTTCCTGTTTCACCGGAAAGGACTACAAATTTTGATTTTTAAATTTACAGCACCCTCAGTATATTTTTACTTTATTCAATAGAAAATGACATTCTGAATAGACTGACATATCATATGTCAACTTTTGACATTTTCGCTTAAAGAAAAATAGTATTTTAAATTTCAATCTAGAGTGCCATAGCTGTGTTAAAAACACTAATTTTTAATCAAGGAGCCTTGGAAAAATAGATTTGATTGTCTAATGTTTTCCGTGTCTTGTCCTGGCCGGTTAAAAGATGCCCAAATCGTATTTTTAATCATATCTCAATTTTTTCAAATGGAACAAGGGTGGCTCATTAGCATATTTGAAAAAAGCATTATTTTACGATGAATTTGGTACCACACACTTGGTATTTCGAGTCAAATTGTCGTTATGAACCGCATGTTACAATTTCAACTAAAACAATATGCAAAAATATCAAAAGTTTTTTCTATTCAGAGTGTCATTTTCTATCGAATAAAGTAAAGAAATACTGAGGGTGTCATTTAAAAATCAAAAATTGTAGTCATTTCCGGTTTCCGGTGAAACAGGAAGTGATCAAAAACAATTGAGTACGCCAATTAATCCTAATTTGTCATATACTAAAATATCAAATCTCGTTTTTTCATCTGAAAAAATAAAAAAAAACTTATCTATAGGGGTGAGGCACTTTTGAGACGCACCCGGTATATATATGATTTATGATGATTTTCTTTTTTCTTTTTTTTTCTCGTTTCTCTTTTTCTCCTTTCTTATGCTCATAGGGCAACGGCCCAGCTACGTCGAAACACAGGTTCCCAATAGATCACCGAAGTTATGCGACGTTAGGCGATGCGAGTGGATGGACGGGTGACCGCCTGGCAACTCTGTCGTGCCATTCCATGAGAAGAGTGTAACATCTATTGATACACACTGCTCGTTAATGCTGGTTCGAGTCCGGATAAGATCGGATATCTTGTAAGAGTCAATTTAGACACTATCGCCAAGTCGGTAGGTCTTTGACAATTATATAGCTGAAGACCGCGGTTCGGATTCTGCGTAGACAAAGTAAGCCCCGTCCAGATTAGCGTTAGCAGCAAAAAGGAGTCGTTAATTTGAAATACTTCACCCTCACAAAATGTTAATCCACATGACAAATTAAAATATAAAAATAAAATTATTAATTTTCTAGCGACTAATTATTTTTCCATATTAATTAGAGCTAAAAGAAGAGTCAAAGAAATCCGAAGAGGATAAACCCGCTATAGAACCTGAACTTGTATTAGTGTCGTCTAAGGCGAAAGCGTCAACGGCCAAGTTGAGAAATGCCAGGAAAAAAGTCGTTCGTCCTGTCCGGAAGGTGGTTAGCAAGAGAGTGACGCGACAAAATCAAAAGGAAGAACAAGACAGTGGCGATGAGAATACGTCTCTGAAATCTGGTGGCGATAGTACTGTGATCTCGTGCGATTTGAACACGGAAGATAGTCGGGACACTGCGCCGGCTGTCGAAGCTGATCCGCTAGCTGTGTCGGAACAAGAAGGTATAGCGTATTTCTTGAATACTTTTTTTCGGTTAAAATAAGGCCTATTTTTTTTGCAAAAAATTGTTGAAAATTACAGTAGAACTTTGATTATCTGTGCGCGGATTATCCGGGCTGCCCATTAACCGTGCCACGAATTTTTCATGATTGACATTGCATTTTTGAAGTTTTATCGAAAAAGCAGAATTCGTCAGACGATTACATAATATATTTTAACACAGATCAAAGGGGCTGACTTTCAAAAGCAGAGCTACCAAATATACATCCGCGTTATGTGTGTAAATGCAAGTTAATAATTTACATCTGTGTTTCTAAAAAGTTACTTCTGTGGAATTCTGTTTTTTCATCTGATATTTTTTTATCCAATTTAATAGTTAGTTTGAACTCATGAGTTCTATTTTTTATTCACGCGATTATGCCCCAAAAAGGCTCTTTTTGGGCTATCAGATCGTCAATCGAAGGCTGCAAATTAAAGGAACTAAACATTTGGACAATTGCAGGTTAATGTAATTTTTGTAGTTTGTTAAATCAGAAGTTCCAATTTGCTGGCTCCAGGCATGGGTGTTTAGTGTGTATGTTGTCTTTGTGTTGGATTTAAGCTTCATTCAGAACCTCGCAGTTAGTGGAATAAATTAGTGGTTTGAATTGTACTATACGCTTTTTAGTTTACGATCATTCACAATTAGTCATGGCCGGAACAGCGATTTTTTAATAACAGGTACAACATGTTCCAGTTGCAAAAGATACCTGTTCCAAGAAACCTGTTCCAAACTGTTCCAAAACGTAAATTAATACCGTACTGGTGTCATTCTGTTTCGGTTCTCCCTGTTTTAGTAGTAGTAGAGTGTTCTCCGAACTGTTGCCTACACTGTATTTTTCAAAAAAACTATTGCATATGGCAACATGACCAGCCCTCTTTTTTATTATAAAAAAAAATCTTCACCTATTCTGTTAACATTTAAAAAACTCTTCTTATTTAAAATTTATAATAAAAATTTAGTTGAATTTTAAATAAATATATTAAACAGCGGCAACGCCGCGCAAGCCGCGCAAACCGTCACGCTTGTTTTTAGGTCTCTCTTCTCTATCCCGATAACATATAACAGCTGAACGGTCCCGTCCGCTAGACTAGCGAAAGCGATATACGACCTCGATTCTCAACTCAAACCAGTTATGTTCACTTAACTGTTCCAAACAGTTTCAAGTCCCTAACTGTTCCAAGTCCTAAACTGTGCCAAGTCCCAAATTGTTCCAAGACCCAAACTGTTTCACGTCTTAAACTGTTCCAAGTCCCAAACTGTTCTAAGTCCCAAACTGTTCCAAATGCCAAACTGTTCCATATGAATAAAACAGTTCCAGTTACACTCGTCTTTATATTATTTATTTTTCTATGCTAATTTGTGTCGCAGTGTTTTGAAACAGCTGGAACAGTTGGAACTGGAACTGGTACAGGATAGCATATATATAATATATAACCTGTTCCAAGCCAGTTCCAAAACAAACCTGTTTCGAAAAAACAGATCCTGTTCCAAAGCATTATCACTATTCACAATGTATAAAAAACACAATTAAAATTAATAGAATATCCTGGCAACAGATTGCGGTGGTCAGTTGTATCCATAGAGAAAGCCTAATATTTAGCGTGTAAAATAATAAACTTTTGATTTCTAACATGTTTCTAACCACAATTTCTCTTGACGGATGATAATCAAAGGCCAGGGGCGCTATTCTGTACAATCGTCGGAATCGGTGAGCTACCGATAGCTATCGGTACGTATTTGCATATAGTAAATATGTGTTAATTGTTGTTGTCATAGTTACCGATCGGCCCAATGACAGATATCGCAAATTTGTACCGACGACTCTCGGTATCTCTACCGTGAGGTTGACAAGGGCACGGTAGAGATACCGATTTTCGTCGGTACAAATTTGCGATACCTGCCATAGGACCGATCGGTAACTATGACAACAACAATTAACACATTTTTACTTTATACAAATACGCATCGAGAGCTGTCGTAACTTACCGATACCGACGATTTTACAGAATAGCGCCCCAGAATAGCATTCCATGGGCATTCCTCACAAATATTGAAATGGAAGAGTTAAAAAGTTTGTTACCTTTTTCTACTAATTCTAAATCACTGGCACTAATTTTTAAGTTCTAAATGCTTACATACAAACTTCTACGCTAATTTATTCCACTAATTTGGAGGTTCTGAATGTAGCTTTAGAATTTAAGTATAGTTTAAGAAATATTGACAATAAAATTAGATAGGTACCTTGCCAGAATGGTTCTGGCAGCCTAGACAATGAAAAAAAAAAGGAAAAAAGTTCCAATCTGATAGTGATAATTCCTAATTGGATAAATTAAGTTATTTATTCCTAATTCCATAAACTGGAATGAGCCACTTATAATAATACAAATTTTTAGTTAAAGTTTGCTTTATCAAAATGAGTAAAACATAAAGAACGAAACAAATCTAATAGCATATTACGACATAACTACCACTTTTTAGAGATGGATACATTCTAACTTTGATAGATTTTCTATAATAAATTATTAGAAAGGCATTGTTTTAGGAGAATCCAATGAAACGACTTCTACGCCAGCAGTTAAGCAAACTTTGGCATCGTTTTCGCTAGATTTTAAGGATTCTGATACACCATCGCCAGCTCCAGTGAAAACGCCATCGCCTATGAGAGCAGTACGAAAAAGAGGTATTAATTATCCGATGTACTTAAACAGCCGTTAAACGGTAGCCTACTAAAATGCCGTTAATAGATATTGTGACGTCGTTCATGTCGGCGGAAAGTAATGCCTAGCCTTAAACTTTTTGCAAGAGCACCTGTGGGTCAGTGGCTGAGGCTATCGCTTCGTAAGCGGATGGTCTGTGGTTCAAATCTCTCGCCGACCAAGACTTTTTTATATTTTTTTTGCTTATAGCGTGATCTTATTGCATTGGTTTCACACTTTTTGGTTGGATTGGTTTAGTTATTTGGCGGGTTGGTTAGCGTGGTTATTTGGAGGGTGTTAATTCATTAGTTAGTTGGTTATTTGGTGGGGTTGGTTGATTTTTACTAATTTATATTTTTTTTTATATTTTTTATCAGTGTCGAGGTTAGTTGCGTTGGTTAAGTTGGTTATTTGGTGGAGTGGATAGCGTTGGTTGGTCCTTATAAAATTCCTATATTTCATAAAGCCGTCAAGTGGGTCACATGAACGACGTAATACCTATTAACGGCATTTTAGTAAGCTACCGTTTAACGGCAGTTTAAGTACAGCCTTAATTATTAGTAGTGTTTTATAATACTCGAGAATTCCCCGAGAACGAACGAGAATAAACGAGAATTTATAATTATTAGTGCAAAAAATACGCTGGAAAATCATTTAGTTGATTTTTTAAATTTTATTTTGAACTGTTTCTTATTTTGGTGAAAAATTAAAATTTTGAGAACATTTAGAACGAAAAGAAGAAAAAATTAAGAAAAATTAGATATCCAGAATACGCTGTCCTTCTTTCTGGGCATAATTATATTGCACTAACACTACAAACTCAATTTGCAGATCAAAGGTTGATTCTCACTATACCTTCCGTTTCCATTCCATATCCATTTCATATTCGTTCCGTATTTATATTGTATTGACGCTATACGTAAGCTTCCGTTCTGTATCAGTTCCATACTTTTTATTGTACAATTTATATCATTACGAAAGCTTTATTTTAAAAATTTGTATTTTTTGAAAAAGGTAATAGATTTAATTAAGAGGTGAAAAAATAAATAAATATCAGCAAAATGTTAACAGAGCAGGTACAAATGTAAGAACTTGACAACGATGTTTTCGATACGCTTCAGTCCGCCCGTGAAAAATATGTATGGAAGGAAGGGATATGGAACGGAAGGGAAACGGAACGGATAGTGTGCATTGTCCTATTCATTTACATGACATAATATTTTATGTAAACGGAAGGGAGCTGATACGGAAGGTATAGTGAGAATCAACCTTAAATCGGCAAATTAGTAGCTGAATGTATAATATAATCGTTGATTGAAAGAATAGGGAAGATACGCAACCTAATGGGCGAATTCGTGACAAGACTGATTTGATTTCCCCTTATGTCTCAAGTGCTGTATGGTGGAGCCACCAATCGTTCTGCGGCCAACGCATAAAACATTTATTTTCTCTAATCCGGTCAGCGAAGGCATATGGAAGACGGTGTGAAACCGAAAACGACTGTGTTGCCATATTAAAATGTGTAATATCTGTAATCTGTTTGTCGAAAAAATATTTGGATGAAAAATCCGCGTTTATCTATTGAAAATTTGTTCGTGTTAAACATAGAATAGACTTCTTCTTCTTAGGGTGCCATACTCTATATAGAGCGTCGGCTACCTCTCGCATGTACTTGTGATGTGTGTCATCAGTGTTTCACAAGTACACGGGACCTACAGTTTATTGCCGAATCCGAACGGCACTATTTGAGAGGTTGTACAAGGCAAATATACTCAAGGTGGTTTGCCATTGCCTTCTTTGAGGTGGTGGCTCGTTGGTCGCTCTATTTAGATAAATAAATATCTTTATTTAAATAATTAAAGCGACCGTACTAGCTGGGGATCGAACTCAGTACCTTCCGCTCCGCAGATCGACACATTAACGCTGGAGCTACGGCCGGCCACATAGAATAGACAACAAAAATAAAAATTCTTTTAAAGGTACTGAATATTTCGTTTGATCGAGAAAAGGTCGTTTAGTTGGCTTGGAAATGACGATTATTGAGTCTTACCATAATATTTTACATATGAAATAACAACGGGCTTCATTTCCGAGCCAACTTTGGCGCGGTTCTTTGTTTAATTATATAATTTTATATTAAACTAGTTGAAGCCTGGCGCATCCGCCACGACATCAGGAAAAAAATACTTTTATTTTTTTTAATTAAATGAAAAACAAAAAATCCGGCGACGACAGTTTTTAGAAGAGCCAATTAGCTATCTTTTAGTAAAAAAAGCAACTTTCTAGAGCAAGTTGTTACTTCAGTAGAGACGACACAGATAAACATTAGCATTTTATATATGTAGATTGTTTAATGATGCTGTTGAATGAAAATCTGTATTATTAACATACTGTGCCTAAAATCCGTAAATCTAGGGACTAATCCGTAGTTCTGGCAACACTGTCTCCGCCAACCACTCACTCTGTCGACTGAAAGCTACTCTGTCGAAGAACTACTGTACAGTATTCTTTATCCGCTGCGTTGTAAACGACCGTCAGCGCGCAGAGGCGCAGAGCTAAACTAAATCTCAGACAATCTGACTGTAACGCCAGCTATATCTCGGACATGTTTTTTGTGCCACGAAATCGCCCATAAGGTTGCGCATCTTCTTATTTTTTCAATCAACGATTTAATAGAGGTATAATACTATACTAATCCCCGAACTCCTAATTTCAGCGACAAAAAAGGGGCCGTAATTTTTCCGGTTTTCCCGTTATCGCTTGCTAAATGTCTATATAATATGGAGTATTATAAATACTATACAGAAAATACTAGTTTTTTTAATGCTATTTATTTTTTTTTTCACTTTATACTTTAAAAGAAAAAGGTTGGTAGCTATTAAAATTGGTAGCTATTAAAGCTATTAAAATTAAGAACTCATACTTGGGGAGAATTTTTTTGAGATGTGTACCAACCTTTTTTTCAGAGTATAAAGTAAAAGTAAATATTCAATATTTTTGACCCGCCTTAGTGCCCATACATGCTCTTGGAAGGGAACGTTTCCTTTTCACGAATGTAAACATTCTCTCTATTACGACGCTATACACAATATACATAACTTATTCAGGAAGAGAAATTCCTATTCAAAAACAACAAGAACCCGACAACGGTCCAGAAAAGCGGATGAAGCTGAAAGGTCGTCGGCAAGTCGATACGGCGCTAAGAAAAAGTGTCGAACAACGCATCGAACAGCTTCAAGGTTTGTAATTTATTACTTTTCCGTTTTGAAGAAATATTTTTAAAATTTTTTATACATCTTTAGCAAGCAGTAGCGAGAGCAAAGATAGCGACGATGAACCGCCCGCGCCAAAACCGACGCGGCGCAAACAAAAGAAAAAGTCTAGCACACCAAAGAAACCGATTAATAGGAACCCGGAAAAGAAAAATAGCAGTAAGAATTTATCATTTATTATTTATTGTGTATGTTAAGAAAAATATATATCGTCGAGATTCTATGATTAAAGTTTATTTATTTATCGAAGAAAGAAACTGAATTCACGCCTAGTGCACGGAGTTTAGACGTTGCTAACGTAAGTACAGGATCCGGCTGCAGGATTATTACGCTCAGCATTAGGGTGTCCGTTATTTCCTAAGTTGATTTTTTTTGCCGCCCCCTGAAATTTTAATTTTTGCTCTAAAATTATCCAATAGGGATGAGCAGAAAATCGCAAACTGCGATTTAATCGCAGCGTTTGTAAATTTGCAATCGCAACCTGCGATTCCTTTCCATAGCAAACTGCGACTTGCGATTTTGCGATCTTTGGATTTTTAGGCAACCAATATTACACCAGTTGCGATTTGCAATCGCAGTGGGCACGCGAACGAAGAGCTGCAAATGAAAATCACAGCATTGCGACTTTCGTTCGCACCGGCGGCGGCGGCGGCGGTGCATCGACACCGCACTGAGTAGGCGAACGAGGAGCTGAACGAAAATCGCAGCATTGCAATTGCGATTTTCGTTGGCATCGGCGCGGCATCGGGAGTGGGCACGCCAAGGAAGAGCGGCGAACGAAAATCGCAATATTGCAGCATCGCAGCTCCCAACACATCGGCCTAGACTAGATCGCAAAATCACATTCGCAATCGGGACCCCGTAATTTTTATGAAGCGTTGGAAAATAGGCTTATGTTTATATACAGCATAATATATAATTTATTAGTTTTAAATTTTGATAATAGTTTTAGATTTATAATATAATTATGGATTTAAAAGGTTAAACAATTCTTGTTTTCGGTTATGACTAATTATAGTTACAGTTGCTCCCAGGTATAATTCAGATTGTTTACAAATGATTCATAAGGACAGTTTTTTTTGGATTCAAATTATAAAAAATTATCTATTTTTATCCTTGATTTACTAGAAGACATAGAGTACGGAAAAGAAACTCTATTAATATGGATACTTTTTTCAGACCTTTTTATTTAGTATATTTTGTTATATATTATATTATTATAAACATTTTTATAACAGTCCATAATATAATATAATTTTCTGAATATTAACTAACAGTTGTGGATCGGCTGTTATGTTAATTTAAATATTTACATCCTTTACAATCAGTTTTTTCATTTTAGAGAAATTTCAAATATAATAAAATGTGATATTGTCCTTTTATTTATCTGAAAGTTCGAAAGTTTGCACTTGCACAGGACTAGCCTTATCAAAGCCGTCGGCGTCGGCTTCTTTTGAGTTACATATAAAGAAAATGTTTTTAAAAGAAAAAAAGATAAAAAAAAACAGTTTTTTTAGTTATCTCAATTAAGGTTGGCGGCAAACTTTTTTATAATAAATTTTTCGTTAGTATACCTACAGACTGTCTAAAAGCACATTCGAATATTTTGAACATTTTATGTATTTTTAATTTCCCTTTTAAATTTATTTGGTCTGTTCTATTCAAAAATGTTTAAAAAAAGGAAACTAAGTTATTTGTGGAATTTTTTTTTGGTAATTGATTAAGATTTTACGTGCAATACTCGGTGCAATATGTGTGCAGCAAAAATATCATAAAAAACAAGCACTACAAATTTTAAAAGGTACATGGCATTGAAACACCCAACAGTTTCTTTGTAAGTATTTATAAAAAAATGATTCCGTTATTTATTCTGTTTTTTATTGAAAACTTTGGGATTGAGCTTCCCAGTTTACAGCGTACCAATTTAAAAATATCAATATCGCATTCGCAGGTTACAGTCGCAGCGATTTATAAATCACAATCGCAGTTTTGCTCGCCTCTATTATCCAACGTAAACAAGCTCTTAATTTTTAATTTAAACCGTGCCGGAATCATGATACCTGTCCCATTTAAATAACATGGGATTTTCTAAGTCATCATAAGTAATATTTAAGATAAAAACCACTTGAAATTTGTTCCTTCTTTTCAATTGACACACATTTACGAACACTGAAAGGCAATCAAACAATAACCTTAAATTATAGTATAGAACAATTGATCATAGATGGCGCAATATTAGTTTTCCATATTAAAGTTGGTAAAGAAATATTGTATTGTTATTGAAAAAGTATGGCTCTAGATCCTTTTTTAGTAAAAATCAAAAGGGTCAATTAGAATTTGCAGTGAATGATAGAAAAATTTGATTATAAACTATGTGCATAACTTTGAGCGCGAATATCTTTTAAGGGAATGTTTTTATGGAAAAAACCAAAGAGACCTTTTTTGTAGCGCGTAATATTTTGTATTGTTGAAGATTCATTTGCTTTAGAGATAAAAAAATTAAATGCAAAAGGTCAGAAAACCCCATGTTATTTAAGTGGAAAAATTATCATGATTCCGGCACGGTTTAAATTAAAAATTAAGAGCTTGTTTACGTTGGATCATTTTTTTTATAGCAAAAACTAAAATTTCAGAGGGCGGCAGCAAAAAAAATCAACTTGGGAAATAACGGACACCCTACTCATCATGTTAATGAAAACCTAATTTTTACGTATATTTATGAATTGGAATGAACGGAGGCATGAAAATGCAATAAATTTAAAAAACGCGTAATTTTCTAACCAATCAAAGTCTTTAAATTCAACCAATAAATAACACTATTTTGACAAATTCGTCAACTTTTGTGACTCGGATTCTATGTTTTTCAGTACGTTATAGATTTGTATTTTATTGTCATAATTTTTTAAAGGAATACTTGCCTGTTTGGATAAAGTCGAGGACTCTCCAAGCGAGGGGGGCTTAGGTTTGAGGCAGTCCCGTAGGATAGCGCAGATGAAGATCAAAGAACAGGTCCAGCCTCAGCCTAGAGAAGAGCGTTAGTTCTTTGTTGTATTTCGAGTAAAACCATTTTTGTAACTATTTATTAATTTAGGCACCAAGAAACCGAAAGAAGTTGAAAGCACTAAAAGTAAAAAACCAGTTAAACCCGTCGTTGAAGTTGAAGAAGTTGTTGAAGCGAAGAAAAAAAGGAAGAAGGACAAACCGGTGAGCAGGATATTTAATGAAAACCGTCCTTGGCAATCGAGCTCCGACGATAGCGACGAAGTGATCGAGGAGGTAATTATTTCTTTTGATTTTATTTTCCATACATTATCTCTATTCAATAACATGACTAAGGGTGCGAACATAGTGGAGGCAGGTTTCTGCTTTCCGGCAGGCAGCGCCGTCTCTGGGGACCTATTCTTGACCACATATCGCTCACATCTCGCATCTCCGAAAAAGGCATATAACAATACACGTGATGCCTAACTTTGCGTATATGCCGTGTATTGTTATATGGCTTTTTCGGAGATGCGAGCAGGGTTCGGAAGTAGTTAATTAAGAGGAAATCTACCTGATTAACTAACCTAACCTAACCTAACCATATTCAAACGCCGCTCCCGCCGCGCCTGCGCCGCACCTAGGGGTATTTGGTCTATAAACCTGGCCAAAAGTGAAATATTTTTATTTTCATTTTTTATCTTAACTGAATACAAATCTATAAATACTAAATGTAAGCGCGTTTATTAGCTTTTTTTAAGTCATAAGTTGACTATCAAATAAATAATATATTTCAATTATAAGTATGAATTATCTTGAGTGTATTCTGAATATTTCTAAGATTATAAAATAGTGGAATTGTTTGTAGTGCTTTTTTTGCAAATTGTTTATAATAACTGTCATCATGGATACAGAGCCAGCTGGCAAGTCCTGTTTTACGCCATATTTTTATTTTGAAACGTTTCCTTCTATTCTATTTCTTTATAATGTTTTATATTTAAAAAATCAGAGGCATTTTTATAAGGTGTAAGACTATTCGGCAATATTCCGCATGGAAATTAGTATCCGTTCAATGCTTAAAGTCTCCAGCTTTGGAATATGTACAAAAATCTTGCCAATATTTGCCACTGCCAAAAAAAACATTGATTTAAATAGATTCTTAAAGGAAATAGTCTTTTCCCTATAACACCCATCCTCGCTCAAATATCGTCTATAATATACAAATTACTTTCTTGTTCTAGCATCCTCATCCAATTGCTTGGTTTTGCACAGAATGGCCCTATTTGATCGGTGGAAAGGGTTTCAGAGTAGAGGAAAAAATATTGTGTAGGAAAAACAAAATGGGGTTCCATATTAGCAACCTCTCCTCTAATTAATAATTAATATTACTAGCAAAAAAGCAAAAAAATCATAAAACAAAATTTTGGCCAACTTTTAGTTCTTATTACCCTCTGTGCGCCGTCGGCGCGTGCAAAAGCAGAAATAAATAAATTTTCGTTCCGGTAAAAGCGAGAACGCCGATGAACGCTGGTTGACGGTGCCTGCCTGCCATCTGCCTGCTTTCACTGTGAACTAGCCGATTTGATAACACGCTTTAATTTTTGAAGGTTATAAGCGCGAGGCGGCGCGGCGCGGTGCTACGATGTACCCATATACAGGGTGTCCCAGAAATAAGTGCAAGTATTTTAACTTAACTGGTAGTATACTTCAAACCCAGAAACATACCTATGAGGTTTTTTTCTAAATAGTTTTTTTTTGAAAATTCCGAATTTTTTGAAATTTTTTTGGAATTTTTTTTAGTTTTTATTTAAAAAAAATAATTTCTTGATAATATGGCAACATAGGTAGTAGATTAAAGTTACAAGAAAGAAAATCCAGAAAAGATCCAGTGACTCAAAATTTTAGCAAAAAATCATTTTTTTTGGAAATTTTCAAAGTAAAATAACTCCGTTATTTTGGACTTATTTGAAAAACGATAAAGAGAAAATATGTTTCTTTTATCGAGATCTACCACCCTTTAAAATACATGCACTTATTTCTGGGATACCCTGTTTAAACAATACACGTGATGCGTATAAGCAAAGTTGCGAACGATGTCAAGAATAGGTGCCCAGATTGGCGGTGACTACCAGTAAGCGGCAAACCTGCTTGCACTGTGTTCGCACACTAAGGGAGGAGTATATTGTAGTATAACATACCCATGGTCGTTCAACAATGTTAAATAGGTAAGATTTTGGCCAACAGTATAACATTTTAAATGAAGTAAAGGAACCTACGTTGTGTTTAAAATATTTTTATTCTGACTTACCTCGGATGCGCTTGGCAGAAGCAATATTAGGGAAATTTGAGGACAATAGGTTATGTATGTAAATCAAACACCTAATTTGTAAATAGCCCTACTTATTTTATTAAACGAAATGAAGACTGTCATACTCTACCTGGAATTCACAAGGGAAAAGGGTATGGCTGAGAAATCTTTGATCACTGTTCCGACGAATTCTACTATGTAACGCCACTGTAAGAAAATCTACAAAAATAGTTATTTTTTGTAAACTCTTTAGTTTTTTTTAAACAGATACACCACAGGTCTCACAAAACATCCCCCTTTAGAACTTCATCTGTCATGTTAGGAAATGAAAGTAAATAATAAAGCGCCTCTCCTGTTTGTTCGCATACTAAAAATTTCAATTAATGCCTGTATATATTTTTAACATATTTTTTAAATTTACGTTTGTTTTAATTATAAAGTAATATATTACATTTAAATGGAATATATTACATAACAATGGGCTTGTTTCACAATTTTTTTTTATTTTATCAATCGAAAGTACAACTAAATAACAGATCTACCAAAAATTAGAATTTTATTCGTAGGTTTAGTACCTCAATAACACGTACAAACATCTATTGCGCGAGAAAGAGGCGTGGCCAGCCGCTACGTCATAGCACCACAGGTCGGCTGGCGACCGCGCTCGATACAATGCACAGGTTTGCTTTGCCCGATTACAGAAAGTGTGTTTTAAATTTTTAGTGTAACGTAGTGTAGTACTAGTCTTTCTTTTATTCAATATTAGTATAAAACAGACAAGGAAACGTTGTGTAGTGCCAGAATGCACAAATACGAATAAAAATTCCCCAGAAAAACTATTTATTTCTTTACCGTCCGATATACAGTTAAGACGAGCATGGCAGCATGCAATGCGAAGACATGATTTTGTCTCTGACAGAGGCACCAGATTTTGTTGTGAAGATCACTTTAATGTAAGTTAATAGCTACAAGTAGTGTTTCCTTTTTTTTAATAAATAAAACTAAAATCAGGTGTTATTCCTCACATTTTTGAGTGCCAAAAAAAAACGATCTTCTGCTTCAAATACAAGAAAACAAGCAGCCATTATTAAGGAAATATTGAAAGACGACGCAAGGCAGGCGGCAAATGAAAATTTTCATTTCAGGGCCAATACAGTAGACAAGGATCTTAAAATGCATGATCAAGAGAAGCGCATTTCAAACCATCAAATTTATGCAACCACATAAGAAATGCTACCGCGTGCTTGCAACCACGTTCGGATGCGGCACAGTCATTACACTTTGCTTCTATCACACTTTTTTCACTAGTATTTATAATAATGCATTGTACATTATAATTTTTTGCATTAATTTTGTGCTCCGGTGTAATTTTTTGCCACTACTTGTTATAGTGATTGCTGTTGTTTTAACTGCACATATTATCCAATGGCATTATTACCATCATTTTGTCTGTAAGAAAAAAGTACATAGCTTACGTATCACTTTTTACCTTAAAGTAGAAATATTTTTCTATATATTTATTGTATTACGTCTTTTCGCGGACCAACCTCGAACTAGTCCTAGTCAATCACATATCTTAAAATCAATTCAGTATTTGTCAGCTGTATATGAAACCACTGATTTTTTCTGGTTCGTGAATTTTTCGCGAGAATATTTATTAATAATTGATCAATAATTAATTTATTTTTGTTTTTTTTTAATTAAAATTTTTAAAATTTAAAAAATATCAAAAATAATTAAAAATAGTTTTCTGCAAGCGTGTTAAAATATTTTTCGCCACACTCCGATATATAATAATATTACTTTAAGGTACTAGTGCTTTAAAATTTACTTTAGTCATTAAAGGAAACAAAAAAATATATATTTGAGGAAAGTCTCTTATTTACTTGTACAATTATTATGTATTAATTCAATATTAATTATATTCATATTCTAACTTATTTATATTATTAATATAAACAATAAACAATTGTTAATTCAATAATTAGCCGAAAAGCCTCAAAATGCTAATTAATTGTATTAATGTTACAAATAGAAGATTGCATAGGTTAGTTAAGAAAATGCATAGGTAGCCTTCTTTCATATAGGGTAAATAACCCTTTGTTTTTTTTACCCTAGCGAGCCGCCACTGCTTTCCGATACAGATAGGTATTTAAGCAATAGAAAATATTAGCAGGAAAATATAATAGAAAATAAAAGGTTTACTCAGGTACCTTTGTAACTTTATTTCCTTCATTTCTGAACTAATAAACTCCTTATTTTTATTAAAATAACCCATTATCATAAAAATGTCCACTTCTGGGATATTGCCCGAATCAGCTTTATTGAACCCTTCTCCTACCGAATGCATCTTGTGAAAATAAACCAACGAAATAGTCTAAATAACGATAAAATGACAAATCACATTAATTCAAACAGTGTTTCCGTTACGAACTGATTGACGGCAAGTCGGGTGTAGTGGAACTACGTCACGAGGGGGCGTAGCCTCGTCTCGCCGTTAAAAACTTTAAGCTCTCACATCTCGAAAACGGCAAAAGATTTCGTTTTGAAATTTTAATGGTGCACTTATTATAATAAGTAGTATCCAAAAACGTTTAAAAAACATACAAATAGGATATGATGGAACAAGCCTATTATGTCAATTTTGTTTTCTAACATTTTTTAAATAAAACGAATTTTGTAGGTATGAAAAAAGTAAAATATAAAATGGACAAACGCTTACTTCCATTGCAATAAAACTGCTACATCTATTTTTGCAATCCAAACGCAATATTTAATTTCTTTTTCACAAATAAAAATATCCGACAACACTAAAATCACTGAAACTTCCGCGGCTGATAACGAAAACTGAAAAATATAATGGCACTTTTTGTTTTGGGCCTGCATATCAACATTACGCTGTACCATTATGATTTTGTTTTAGAAATAATATAAAATATCTAATTATAACTTGTGAATTTTAATATTTTAACATGATTTTAACTATTTCTGACAATAACTGACTTTTTGTTATCAAGATGACATTTTAGACAACAACTGACGTATATCTCATAAAATTTTAATTTTAAATATGTATGTAATATAGTTTAAATTAATATAATGCAACTTTTAACTAAGAAAACATTTATACATTCACAAAATACAACAAAGTCTAATATTATAGTTTGAAAACAATGAATATTGAATTAAAATTATAAAAGTTAAGCGCGACCCCTTGTGTCAAAATTAGATGATTAAATTTATACAATGTTTACACCATCTGATGACCAGTAGCGCCTCTAGTGTTTGTTCGGGCGGTTGGTCTTTTACTCCCGTTTATAGCCATTAAAGAAAAAGTTCTAAAGGGGGATGTTTTGTGATACGTCTATAAAAACCGTTGACGTTCTGTTAAAATGACCTTATATCAAGTTAAATTTCAAAATTAACAATTACTACTTGATAACAATTACTTAATAAGGTAAAACCAAAAAGCTTCAAACTTTCTCTATGTTAATTTTGAAGTTCAACTTGATATAATGTCATTTTAATTTTTAACTTTTTGGAAAAAATGTGTTCTTCATAAAAGTTTTTGCTTTTTCTAAGATGGTTAATTCCGTTTTTACCTTCCCAAATTTCAGTGTAGGCAAAACAACAGTTTTGTTGTACTAACTGAATGACCACGTTAGTTCTCTAGACGATCTTCCGTCTCAATTCAGATCAAGTAAAACGGATAGATTTTTTTTTGTCGACACACAAGGTTTTTAAACTCGTTGATTGCACAGGTAGAACTAACAAGTAAATGCTATGTATAGTCTGGGCTATATATTGAATTGGAAACGTCTATTATGGCCTGTATCATTTTGGTCTCTTTTACGCACAGGATGAAGAATCTCCAATTGAGGAAGAAGAAGAGGCAGTGAGGCTGGAAGACTTGAAATCTGATCACGAGTTTTCTCCAGAAAGCGATTTGGAAGATGCCGACGATTCTCAGCCTTTGAAACGAGCAAGAACAGCCAAAAAAGGTAATTAAATATCTGTTATACTTTCTGAATTAGGTATGATATTTCCAAAGTCACTTGGATTGATTTGGGACTTTTAAGTTTAGACGATGCTAATGGCGTCTACAAAGGCAATGCGCGAATTAAGAGTCCGAAACTAGTCCAGCTGACATTGTTAATACTTTAGCATTAGTTAGATTTAAACTATGCTTAGTTTATTTTGAAATTGTACTTATATACTGTTGGTCTTTTATTACGGAGTTTTGTAGATGTATCGGATTTTATGAATTCCATATCAAATATTAAGGTTTGTTAAAACCAAAGACATTATAAAGATAGATCGAACATCTCATTCATAAATACTCGTTGGAAGTGTATCAAACATTCCAATATGTCAAACAAGGACAGAAGAGACAGAGAAGTCTAAAATTTCCGACCCCGGCAACTAGGCGCATTTGGATTGTTCTAATGGCCAGTGGCGTATCGTTTTTTGGAAGGAATTTAATTAGTAACGTAAAAGTAAAGTAATTAGTAAAATTTTTACTCCATATTAATATACTACATTAACACTTTTTCGTCAGATGAGTTTTGTTATAAGGTCTAATATAATAATATAATTAATATCCCACATATACTTATGTTGAAACGTTAGTAGGTAGTTTTCGAAAATCTCTCCAACGTCGATTTTCAATTTAAACTTTCAGTTACTTCTATATAAACTTTCAGTTACTTTTGAATATTTACAGGGTGACTCAAGTTTCTGAAACAATTCTATATTAGGTTTGTGGTTGGTGACTTTTCTTTCAATTTTTTTTCAGAATATGGAGGCAATGGTAAAGCACATTTTAGACATTTTTGTAAACATAGGTGGCCGGGACATATTTTCAAACTAGAGTTGTAGATTTGCTATTAAATTTCCATTCCAGAAATACCTAGGGTTGCCACCTGTCCTTTTTTGAAAAGGACAGTCCTTTTTTGGAATAACTTGTCCTTTTGACTTTTTTTGACTTAAAAAGTCATTTTTATTTATGTATTTTCCCTGAGAAAATTACCTACAGCAAACAGAAATATTCTTTTCGTCCAAATTTAATTAGAGATGTTATAAAACTTATAAATAAATTTTTCTTGTTTAGAATAGGCAACATTATGTAGAACTTCCCGTTTAATCTCAAATGATAGTTTAGGTTTTAGTTTTACCTTTTTCGATCTTAAAAAGCACTTTTCAAAATTAGTAATTAGTAACGATTTAGTTAGTTCGCAATCGATAGCTTAATAATTTGTTCGCAATTAATAGCTTCCTGTGAAGTACTGTGTAATAGTTGTTTAATCTTGTATTATTAATAACTTCCTTTACCTAAACTCAATGAGAAAATTGTGTTTTTTTGAAAATATAAGACAAGATTTGACTTTCGGCATTTATCATTAAAAGTATCAAATCTGTGTGCTACAGTATGGGATTTCGGTCGCATAATAATGAATATTACGTTTATTTACAAACCCATTACTTTTAAAGGTAACTTCATCAGACAATCAAATTTTAGTTAAATGTCTCAATCTTCATGAACTGTATTAAGCGTATGTATTGCGGTTTGAATCACCCTGTATGTTGACAAAAATATTTTGAAAATGTGCGTTACAATGGCCCCCATCTTATGTAAAAAATTGAAATAAAAATCACAAACCAAAAACGTAATAGGTAAAAAGCTTTTTTGGAGGCCTGGGTCATTCTGTATATAGGTATTATTAAAACTAGTAGCCTAAAAATTATTTACAGTTCGTCCCATTCTAAAAAAAGTTAAACACACCGTACAAATAACTCTAGGAAGAGGCATTTGTACGGTGGTAAAAAATTGTCTAAACAAGGCCGAATGGCAGATATAATAAAGCAGTAAAATGTAAAAAAGGTCAGCTAAACACCTTTGTTTATTTGTTGAGCAAAATTCCTTTAGAATATCGTATATAATGACCAAAATATGACGAATTTTAAGAAAAAAAATGTCACTTTCTGGCTTATAATAAAGTTTCAAATGCACCGTTTATATTCAAATTTGTTATGATCTACAACAGTTAGGTAGTAATTGAGACGAATTATAATTCAATTACCGACTACTATATACGTTCTTGTTTTAATAGATCAAAATCCAACAAATATAATTAGAAATTATTTTAATTGTAAGGGGCTCCCTTGTAGGACGCCTATGTACAATTACGGCGGAAATTTGTATCTACCTGTGAAAAGACAAATTCGGGTAATTTGAGCTTATTTTTCCACACACTTGACACTGTCGTACCATATTGAAAATTCGCAGATTCAAAAGTACGTTAAACAAAAACAAAAACTACTGAAAAACACTAAAAGTTCACTTCGGACTTGATTCCGACTTCAAACACACCGTAAGCTAAACGTAGTACGCTATAACGGACCAAAGGCCGTCGCGAGGGGTGGTGGGACGGACGGCTCATTTCATTTTGGAAGACTAGCAGCGACGTTGCCAATAGTTCTAGACGTTTCAGCACTTTAAACAGTAAACACGTCCTTTAATAGTAACGGATATATCCTCTGGTTAATAACATATTATTACGCATGCTTTAAAAATAAACTATTAATTTTATTAAGAAATTGAGATTTATTGATATCCGGTGAAGGTTTTAAAGTCACCTTTTCTGCAAATCAAATTAAGTAGATAGGCGCAAATTTGAGATGTGGCAATGTCGCCTTCTCTATTTCAGTTGGTTTTTACAGTACGTAGTCAACCTCCGATTGTTTGATCGGGTTAAAATGCACAATGTGATATCTGTTCTTCCTAAATCTATGGTTAAAACATTTAAATTATAAGGATAAGAAAATGTTTTCTGTTTTTTCTAAAAAAAAATATCTTAAGATTAATTGTATTTATGTTTTGTAGACGAACTCTATTTGAACTATAATTGGTTCTTCTTCTTTGGGTTCCATCTCCTAATGGAGGTTGGAACTCATCATGGCAATTCTAACTTTGTTAACGGCTGCTCTTAATAACTGGTTTGAAATCATTCCAGACCATTCTCTCAAATTCTTGAGCCATGATGTTCTTCTTCCTTGGCTCCTTCTGCCCTTTATCTTTTCTTCTATTATGTTCTGCAGCAGGGCATATTTAGGTCCTCTCATTATGCGTCCAAAGTACTCAAGTTTTCTCTTTTTAAGGGTGTTAATCACCTCACCTGGGATTGATCCAAGTTTTCGGTCAACCAACTGCCTAGATATTTATATTTTTGTACTCTCTCCATAGGTGTATATATATATCATCTATTAGAACATTGGCTTGGACATCTTCTCTCTTAGTGATTATCATAAATTTAGTTTTCTTAGGGTTCATTTTCAGGCCATAGACTCTACACGTGTTGTTTAGTCTTTGTAGAAGTGTTTGCAGACCTTCCACGTTGTCTGCTATAAGGACGGTATCGTCCGCGAACCGCATATTATTTAAGACCTGCCCATTAATAGTGATGCCCTCCTTTCTACTAGTCAAGGCTCCCCGAAAAATTGATTCGATATATATATTAAACAATAGCGGAGAAAGAATACATCCTTGACGAACGCCGCTCAGAATCTTTACTTCATCAGAAAGTCGTCCACTATAACCTTCGCTGTTTACCCCCAATAAAGATTTGCTATTATCCTGATATCTCGGCTATCGATATTCATGCCTTTAAGTATTTCCATTAGTCTATGATGTTGAACTTTATCGAAAGCCTTCTCAAAATCTATAAAACACACATACAGGTCCTGATTCATATCAATACACCTCTGTGCACATTTATGCTAAACAGAGCCTCTCGCGTACCCATTCCTCTTCTAAACCCTACTTGGTTGTCAGTGATTTCTGAGTCCACCTTAGCAAAAATTCTATTATAAATAATTCTCAAAAACACTCACTGTGTGACTCATCAGGGCAATTGTTCGATGGTTGGAACATTCTTTGGCATTGGGTTTTTTTGGGCAACGGTACAAAACTAGACACTAACCAATCCTTTGCTAATAATTTGCTAATAATTGCTAATAATTGGTTATATATTGGTAAAGATATAGACTTCCCATTGCGGTCACAACTTTTAGTGGCTCAAATTTTACCAAATTATCCAGCCTCTTACAATTCTTCTTCAATAACATTTAAATAATCCACAATAATGGTGATTTTTGTTTCTCTCCAAAATGTCATGTCCACCATGATAAAAAAATAAGAGTTTGTACAAAATCACAAATTATCCCACTATTATTACAAAACATTGTCTAAAACAGAATACTAACAAAAAATCTGAAATTAGGAATTTCAGTAAGGAAGTACAGTAATTCGAAAATGCAAAACGAAAGTAAACCGCAAAATCACAAACACAAAACATCCTTCAATGGATGGAAATTAGAATTTTGACTTATGTCATGAAATGAATGTAAAAGAAGCGCTTGAATTTGTTCGCGCACTAAATTCATGAAATATCGATCCCTATATTTTTTTTTTAATATTACAGGAACATTTTTTTAATTGTAACGAAATAGGTATAGTAAACGCCACGAATGTTTGGGAGTGATTCATCGCTTGATGAAGTTAGAATCGACACGCGCGCTATCATTTTTACATTAAAAACGTAAATTTTTACCGCAGACGTAGTTTTTTAAAGGCCTGGTCTAATCATCTGCCTGCCCTCCTCCTACTTATTCTAAAATGTTAGCGTGATTGACAAAGACGATACTATATCGCGTTTCTTTGATTGATTCGTTTTTGTGCGTCAGTCTATTGGTGTGCTTGCAATGCGACTAATGGGGCATTCCATTTTATATTTATAACTAAATATATGTTTTGACAAGACTTTGACAGTCAAAACAACAAATTATAACAGATTATATATTGATTATTATATGACTTGAAACACCACGGCACTGGAATTAAGTTTTATATGACCTTGAACAGATTAGTTCACATGGTAGCGACCGATGAATCGCTCCCAAATATTCGTGGCGTTTACTATATATTAAAATTACATTATATATTAAAAATTAAATTAGAAAATTGTAATTTATATATGACATATAATTTAATTTTAATATATCTATTTTGTTACAATAAAAAAAATGTTTATATCAATACCCGATCGAACGTTTATAAAAATAAAACAATTATTGATGTTATTATAAATTATCTATTTTACATACCCATAAACTTTTTGAAATAGTAACTAAAACTAGTCGAATCTTTCCGGGGATTTGAAAAACGAAAAAACTGCCATTTTTGTTGTCGTAATTGGTCGTAACGGAACGCTACAGTTCTTCTTCGCAGGTTTGCGTTCGCGGTCGAAAAAAGCCACAAAAAGCCAATAAAATGTACTTGGTAAAATAAGTACAAATACACCAGTAATTAATGAGGAAATTGCCAAAATCACACACCGAATGTTCATAAAACCCAACGAAATAAGCATCTGTAAAAATAATGACATATTTAAAAAACAAATGAATATTTGTTAATTTTTTAATGACTAGCAGCGCCTCTAGTGTTTGTTCGCACAGTATAGCTTTTACTTCCAGTCATTGCCATTACAGAAAATGTTCTAAAGGGGGATATTTTGTGATCACAAAAAAGTGTCTCGTGTCAGCTAAAAATCAAATTATTGACATTTTTATTGTTGATACCTTTGAATAAGAAGACTAAGGAAGGAGCATATCAAAAATCTTAGGTACACCGCGATGGGCCTCAAATATGGCCGACTTAAATTCCGGTTTATCAGTGTCGTTCTAATTTTATTTAAAAAATGTAAAACTATGATGTAGGGTAGACGTGGGGTAGACTCAATAATTTGTTGTTTTATTTTACGTTGTGAATAAATGTTCGTAGTTATTAAAATTGTTATAAAAATATATAATTCTAATAAAAATAGATAAGTTATAATAAGTATTTATTACCACAAACATCCGATACGCTACTGAAGCAGGTAAGTCAAATTAACGTATCTAAATTCTTTGAAATCTAATCTTTGACAAGTAATAAATAAAGGCTAAAATGCAAGAAAAATATATAATTTAGTTAATTTAAGTGAATTTCATAAATGATCGGTTTACTACACGTATGTATATTATATAGTCACTTACTAGCGAAAAGTTGTTCCATTATTTCACTCAATTTTTGCCGAGATCTACCGCACGCTACACAACCAACTATTTTAGAGTCTTTTTCGATAAATCGCGATAGTGTCACTGTTGATTTAAGTGCTGCCACAATTTCCATCTAGATTTACTACCTTTATACAACTATCAGTAGTAGAATAAATAATAAATAATATAAAATAAGCTCCGTAAAGACTAACAAATCCACAAAATTTCAAATCAAATTCAAATGTGTCAAATGAATCGTCAAACAGAACTGTCAAGGATCCCCACCCTAGAGTGCTTTTATGGTGCTTTTTCCGCCCACCATGCATGAATACATGGATAGCATTATGCTCCTTCCTTAGTCTTCTTATTCAAAGGTTGATACTGACAGTTTTGGAACTTTGCGCACTCTGGTGGTTGGGGGAATAACTATTTTAATGAATTGTCGTTTCCATTTAAGTTTCCCAGCTATGGATCATAGATAAAAAAATAAGGATCTATTGCCATGGATTGATAATTCAATGTCAGTATTAATGTCGCATGCCTTTTATATCTTGTAAATCAATTAGATTTTCATTCTCAATATTTTTATTCTAAATCTAGATTCCGACCAAGAAGAAACCGTCGACGATTTTCCTTGTCAAAAGTGCGGCAAATTCGACCATCCCGAATGGATCTTGCTCTGCGACAAATGCGACAACGGCTGGCATTGTTCCTGTTTGCGACCGCCCCTCCTAGTTATCCCCGAAGGCGATTGGTTTTGCCCTCCGTGTCAGCATATATGTTTGCTGGACAAGTTACAGGCGAAACTCGCCGAGCACGACAGATTGTTGAGCAAAAAAATCATCGAAGACCGGCGAAAGGAACGATTGGCCTACGTCGGAATCAGCCTGAATAACGTCTTGCCCGCGAAAGAACCCTCTGAGCACCGTAAAAAGAAGAGACGACATTCTGCCGAAGAAGATTCTGATTCATCCAAGGGCGAGTCGAATTCCGATTATGACTCGGATTCAGACAGCGACGACAGCGACGAACCTATATATCAGCTGAGACAACGCAGGCAAGCTAAGAGCTACAAATTTAACGAGTACGACGAGATGATGAAGACAGCAATTGGCGAGGAACTGGACAAACCGGAGGACACGGCCGGTAATTTGGGTAGAGGCAAGGATATACAAACCATCGTCAAAGGCCTGGAACCCGAACCCAAAGCGCGGGAGAACGAGGGCAGAGCCAACATCACCAACCTAAGAAAAATGCTGAGAAAGAAACAACGCAAACTAAACAGCCTGGACTTTGACAGCGAGGAAGAAGACATATCCGACGAAGATTTCAAGGGATCTAGTTCCGAATCGGAGGAAGAAGAGGACGAGGATGAATCGGGTGGGTCTGAAGACAGCGACGATTACGTCGGGAAAAAACGAAGAAAGAATTTACCGACACGCAGATCGACTAGAGCCAGGACGAAGAGATACGACGAAGATTTCATCAACGACAATTCGGACGACGACGCGCCAAAAAGAAAAAAGAAGAAATCTATTTGGGATGAATCAGACACGGAGGAATCCGATGCCTCTGGATGGGGTAGGAGTAGAAAGGGAAAGAAAAAGAAGAGTTCTGGAAAAGATAAAAAGAAAAGCAGAAGAATAAAGTACGGAGGATTGACGTCCAGCGAAGAGGAACTAGGTAGAGGTCGTCGAACCAGAGGGAAACGAGCGACTTACGTGGATACTTTGGGCTCGGATAGCGAAGAGGAGGAGGTGACCAAGAAGCACCCGAGAAGGATAGATAGTGACGACGACGAAGATTTCGTCGCGAACGAAGAAGAGGATGAAGTGGAGGATGAGGATAAGGGTAGCGAGGAAAATGAGGATAATGAGGAGGAGGCGGAGGAGGATGAAGATTCGGAGAGGGAAAGGCGCGAGAAACGGTCGCTTTTGGTTCCGAAAATTTATATTAAGAAGCCGTTGGGCGTTCTTAAAGCCAAGGAGCCCGAGGTGAAAGGTAAGTCACAGAAAGATTTTTTTTAAATTTTGATATGATTTTAAAGAAAAAATACACCACAGGAATAAACTTAGTTCCGGTTGTTCATTCCCGATTTAGAGTGAATTTAAAAATTTTAATAGGTTGTCCAAACTAGCTAGTCCGCTCGCATACCCAACAATGTTGCCGTTTGTTGTCCCTTAATTTCACGATTTTAATTTGTCAGCTAAACTAGAGACGTTTATTTTTACGGTTTATTTCAAAGTTTGATTGTTATTTGGTTTATTTTGTATCACCAGCCATATACAACTCGTTATTGTTAACAATAATGCAATTACAGGGATCTGTCTCAATATCCTCAAGGGGTTCAATCTTATAAGGACAATTTAAAATTTATAAATCTACATTGACATATACATTTCAAATTGAGTGACAAAAGGATAAAAAAAATAAACACAAAAAAAATAGACAACAAAAAACAAACAATAAGAAAAATAGGTAATTATTTACATCACAGTATCACAGTTGGATTTGAGTATCACAGTTGGTGGTATATATTAATATTTTTCATAAATTTCAAAATATATTTTAGAAAGTTTAGAACGTTCTTAATAGTAAGA
This sequence comes from Sitophilus oryzae, assembly GCF_002938485.1. Lineage (NCBI taxonomy): Eukaryota > Metazoa > Arthropoda > Insecta > Coleoptera > Curculionidae > Sitophilus > Sitophilus oryzae. Next base: position 166,960 of record NW_022146979.1, read on the forward strand.
TAAGCAGAATATTATATAAAATAAGAATAAGTGAAATGAATACCAAGTTTTGTGCGTTTTAGTGTAGGTAGTTTATTCTGTTATAATTATGACTAGTGGGACGTAGATTCACTAGAGATTTAAAATTTGTTTAAAAATTAAATTCAAATAGTTTTATTTATGAAAATATATGATATGTACTTTAATAATAAAAAGAAAACTTTTGATAATGTGCTAGACCTTAATTTTGTGAGTGAACGTTAGTCAAACCATAAAGAAATATTTTTATCTACTATTTTTGAATTCAAATATTATATTTTGTTTCTAAACTACTTTTGATAAAGTATTATTTGATTTATATTTTCACTGAATTTTATTCAGAGCAAACATTACTCAAACCATCTAGAAATGAAAATCTCAAAGATTGCAAAAAAGCTGATGAACTTATTTTATGTGTGAAAATTCCTTAATACCAATTTATCTAATCAGTAATAAAAGTCAATGTATAAACAATGTTCTTTAATTTTAATTAATTTTGTAGCAATAAGTTAACCACTATATGGTTTTTTGTCTGTTTCAGACGGTTTAATAAACTTTCTGTATGCTTTTCTCGGACGTTTTTTTGTGCTATAAAGTCTTATTCTTTGTCGAATAATATTTTTGTTGCCTGGTTTCTTTGGTTCTTTATTAAATTGTGTCAAAGGTGGTATATCTGTATACTGGAGAACTTTTAGTGTTGGTCCAATAGCAGCAGCAATCTTTTCTATTGCTTTAAATTGATTTAAGTTTTCGATGCTGAGAATTTCTCGTGATATATTTTCCACCAGTTCTTTCTTTTTATCACCAAGATCATTGTTATCTCTGCTGTTGGGCGTACATAGCGTAATTTTTTAAGCCTATTGCTAAGATTCACAATAACGACTATAATTCATATCCTAAGACATTGTCTTTCCAGATTTATATACTTTGCATATAGAATACTTGAGCAATTCCAGTTCAAATATATATTATATCTATATTTGTCTGTATTTATATGAAATTAAATTATATTTTTATAGGTGTAGCTAACGATAAGGCGGCGAGCATCCCCACTAAACCGGTGAAGCCGAAATTGGAAGAGAACGACAATCCTGTCGTCTATATCGAGAAGGTTAACTTGAAGGCAGCTGAATCTAAGCAAAAAATTAACATAGTAATCGACGAAGACTCCTCCTCGACGGTAGAGAAAGATATTACTCCTGTCACTCCCACGAAACCTGTCAAAGACAACGTGGAAAAACCAGCCGTCGAACTCATCTCCTTGAGCGACAATAAAGCGACATCTATTCCAGTGGTAATAATATTAAATTATTTACTTTTTATTTATAATGTCAGGTATAATGTTTCTGGTATTAGCAATTTGAATCAGAGCAAGCAGGTACCCACTTTTATAAAAGGTCTGAAACGGTGGCTATTTTATTTTTCCAAAAAACTCAGCAATCCTTGATATTTTTAAAACTTTTTTAATGGCATCTTGATGAACATCCCAAAAGCGCAACTTTGCCCCAATTTAAAAAGAAATATTTTCAAGAAACAATTTACTTTAAATATGACTTGAATATTACTTATATAATTTATAATATTCTTTAATAATTGTTCTTGTAGGTTTTGGGTAAGAGAGGTAGAGATCTTAAAGAGCCTCTGGAAAAGCACGAACCGATCGTCAGTAACGTCAGTGCCTTAATCAAAAATGCTGACGAGAACGACGACTTGTCAGAACCTCCGGGAATATCCCTACCCTTTTTCGACGACATGTCGACCAGCGGTTCTAGCAAGGGAAAAGACGGCTCCGAGGAAGAGGTTCCAAAGAAAAGACGAGGTAGAAATTTAGCTATTTTATTTTTATGGGTTTTTAAAAAATGTTGTTTTAGGGTCTGTGCAAATTAAAACTGGCGAGGTTACGATCACTGTCGCCAAAAAGCAACCCGTTAAAGCAACCATGTCGGATTCTCCGAAGATTGAGATAGCTGCGCCACCGCAACCATTTTCTCAAGCTCAGCCAACTCCGTCAATTATTACGAGGATGTTACAGGTTTGACTTGATTTTAATTATAAAAACGAATAACTAACTACAAAATAAATATTTTTACTAAAAGCGTGTTATTAAAATACCGATATAAAAATATTTTTGATTCCATCTTTATAGTGCTATTATTCAGTGCTGACACTTGATGTTTTAACTAAAGTCCTTAGATAAAGTGGATTACCTTAATTGACTATATTTTGACTATACAGGGTGAGTTTCCTACGATGTTCTCTATGGGTATCTCGGAAACTACTGGGAATAGAAAGTCAGTTAAATAGGGAAAGAATTGCAGTTTTGTGGGGTCATAAATATGCGCCTTTCAGATTTTCGAAAAAGTTCATGGCTTACTAGATATTTCGAAAAAAACCAATTTCGGCCATTTTAAAAATTGTCCCTAATTCAATTATAATCTATTTTAGACAAAAAGTTTTCAGATAAAAGTTGTAGATAATCACATCCTTAATGAGATTATGTCCTCCGTTTTTTTCTAAAGCCTGTCATTTTTGACATATGGCACAAACATGTTTTTTTAAATGGAAACCATAGTTGGCCATGACTTCATAAAAAGCGCCATTTTTCAAGCTTTTTAGCGATATAAGCTATAATATGTTTTTTTCGAAAAATTACTGAGCTATAGCCAGTTCTTATCATTTTTAAACAATTTCACTTAGTTAGCCATGGAAACAAGTTCAATCGCCGTTGCTCTCAGAAATGTGAAGCTGTCACATCCAAACTTTGTAAATTAAAATAAACAAAAATTGTAAATATGAATTTTTCAAATGAAGAAAAGCGTGTAGATACTCGCGCATCAATAGTGGTTCCAACATGACTTTCATTATGATCCCCCTCCCCACCCATAATGAAAGAAATATTAAAAATTATTTATATTATAATTATGCAAACTCAAGGATAGGAAGAGGTGAGGTGGACCAATTAAATAGGCCTCCTCCGATCACCTGACCTATCCATTTTAGATTTTTTTATGCGGTATGAGTAACAATAAGGTTTACAAATAAACTTATGAATTAAGAGTGGCACTCGAAGAGGCGGTATGAGAGAAGTTTAATTAAGTCGATCGGTCCTTCTGTGAGAATAGGTAGTAAGTTTTAAAAAAATGCAACTCAAAACAATGGCGGATTTTTTGAACATTTTCTAAAATAACTTAAAGTGTATGTAGTGATATTATATTTTTAAGTTTTAGTTTGTGTAATGTAAATTGTAAAAACCGTTTAATAATATATTCTGACTTTTCATAAGTTATAAATCATAACAGAATAAGAATACCATGCAATCTCAGTGAAATTAGTCAATAAAGATAAGAATTGGCTATAACTAAATTTAACTTTTCTAACATGTCTTGAAAACCGTTCTCTAAAAAAACGTAACATTCACCGGTCAACGTATCCTCGAAAATGTATGGTCAAGAAAAGTTGATCCAATAATTCTACACGCTTTTCTTCATTTGGTTTGGTTTGGTTAAAAATTCATATTTACAATTTTTGTTTATTTTAATCTTTGAATAAAAAGACTAAGGAAGGAGCATATGAAAAATCTTAGGTAGACCGCGATGGGCCTCAAATATGGCCGACTTAAATTCCGGTTTATCAGTGTCGTTCTAATTTTATTTAAAAAATGTAAAACTATGATGTAGGGTAGACGTGGGGTAGACTCAATAATTTGTTGTTTTATTTTACGTTGTGAATAAATGTTGATAGTTATTAAAATTGTTATAAAAATATATAATTCTAATAAAAATAGATAAGTTATAATAAGTATTTATTACCACAAACATCCGATACGCTACTGAAGCAGGTAAGTCAAATTAACGTATCTAAATTCTTTGACATCTAATCTTTGACAAGTAAATAAAAGCTAAAATGCAAGAAAAATATATAATTTAGTTAATTTAAGTGAATTTCATAAATGATCGGTTTACTACACGTATGTATATTATATAGTCACTTACTAACGAAAAGTTGTACCATCATTTCACTCAATTTTTGCCGAGATCTACCGCACGCTACACAACCAACTATTTTAGAGTCATTTTCGATAAATCGCGATAGTGTCACTGTTAATTTAAGTGCTGCCTCAATTTCCATCTAGATTTACTACCTTTATCTACTTTATCTACTATACTACCTATCAGTAGTAGAATAAATAATAAATAACATAAAATAAGCTCCGTAAAGACTGACAAATTCACAAAATTTCAAATCAAATTCAAATGTGTCAAATGAATCGTCAAACAGAACTGTCAAGGATCCCCACCCTAGGGAGCTTTTATGGTGCTTTTTCCGCCCACCATGCATGAATACATGGATAGCATTATGCTCCTTCCTTAGTCTTCTTATTCAAAGATTTTAATTTACAAAGTTTGGATGTGACAGCTGAGAGCAAAGACGATTAAACTTGTTTCCATGGCTAAGTGAAATTGTTTAAAAATTATAAGAATTGACTATAACTCAGTAATTTTTCGAAGAAAACATATTATAGCTTATATCGCTGAAAAGCTTAAAAAATGGCGCTTTTTATGAAGTCATGACCAACTATGGTTTCCATTTAAAAAACATATGTTTGTGTCATATGTCAAAAATGACAGGCTTTAGAAAAAAACGGAGGATAAATTCTCATTAAGGATGTGATTATCTACAACTTTTATCTGAAAACTTTTTGTCTAAAATAGCTTATAATGGAATTAAGGACAATTTTTAAAATACCCGAAATTTGTTTTTTTTCGAAATATCTAGTAAGCCATGAACTTTTTCAAAATCTGAAAGGCGCATATTTATGACCCAACAAAACTGCAATTCTTTCCCCATTTAACCGACTCTCTATTTCCAGTAGTTTCCGAGATACCCATAGAGAATATCGTAGGAAACTCACCCTGTATAAAAGCGATAAATTTTTTATAAGCAGTAACCAAAAACACTTTCGACAATGCTGAGTTGATGATTCATAGATTAATAAGTATTAACAAAAAAAATTATTCAATACAATTTTTTCTTTCTTTATTTTAATATCTTTTCAAAAAGTTGTATTAAATTAACCTTTTAATAATTGTTTAAGAAACTTGTGACTCTTCAACGTTGTCGAAAATGTCTTTTGGTTGCCGCATATAAAGAATATTTGGGTCCTATTTTTAAATTTTTATATTATCTAGGGTTTTTTTGTTTAGCGACGTTAAAAGCAGCGTTGTCGGTAGAAAATAATATTCCTAGTGTTTTAAATGTTTCTTGTAATTTTTTGTGAAATATTAATTTCAGTCGAAACCAGGACAGGCTACGGTGTATCCAGTGGGTAGCATTCGGCCTAAACAGTTCGCAACTATGCGTGACGACGATTCTTCTGACGAAAGCCCCAAAAACTCACGTGATTCTTCACCAGCTAGGACAGCCCCAATGAATACGTCACATGTTCCATACAATATGCAAGGTACCCCTTCTTTATGATATTTATTATAATCTGATCTTCAATATTTTTATTTAAATATCTGTATAAATGTCAATCGAACTATGTGGTTAATGTTCTTAATTTTTATATTATTGATTATCTATTTTCCATAGCCAGGATCAACTCTTTAGGGAAAGAACATTGTCAATTATTGTAGTATGCCTTTCGCTGCTGTCATCTGTCATAATAATGAACGCATAAACTTATCCTTCTTGGAAATAAATCTGACAATTGCCTCGTACGGAAGCCATTAAAAAATTACATAATAACAAGAATATTTAAAAAATCTGTTATCTTGATTTATTATAAATATTCAAAAAAATCAAAATATGAACGAAAATTATAGGAAATCGCGGTGCTCCGTTTCTTAACATGGACACAAAAAACGCAGCAGTGTTCTGTCCAGTTGTCAATAAGTGTACGCTGTTACTCATGAGTATTTATGGGATTAAGTAAGGCGCTTGATGCATTTTAAAGAGCTTTTTCCATTGGTCTAAAATCTTAATAACATTTTTTCTTGTTAAATATTGAATTCAAAATTTTATTAAGAAACTTTTTAATTTTTAGGAGGCCTAAGGGGACCAATGAGCGGTTCTTACCGCCCTCAAGCACCTCATCATATTGGAGTTAACCATTATCCCAGAGGCCTACCTCCACGTGGCCCTCCTAACACTCATATTCCTCGCAATACCCATGCCGCACCTCCTCACATATCTCATTCCCCCTCCCACAGCAGATTACCTCTATCTCACGGTCCACGGACCCTACACGGACCTCCAAATCGTCATGTATTACCTCCTCAGTCTGGTGGACCACCACAATCTCAATCTCCACACGGATTGCCACCTCAAACCCGCGCTCCGCCTCCTCAGTCACGTGTCCCGCCGCCGCAATCACGTGCGCCGCCTGCGCAAACACGTGCTCCTCCTTCACAAACGCATGCTCCGCCTTCCCAGACACATGCTCCACCTCCCCAAACACACGCATCTCCTCCTACTCATGCTCATCCTTCTGCTAATTCTTATCAGCATCACAGAGCAATGGATCCGTCCCCTTCTGGTGGTGGGCCTATTAATTTGGCCGATCCTGAACCTGCAGGACCTCCTCCCGTTAGGTATCCTCCTGTTACACAACCTCCTCCCGGTATGGCGCGTCCGCCTATCCATATGCCTCCCCATCAAGCACCTTACCCCCCACCCCCCTCGAATAGTAGCTCTAGTGAAGAACAGTCTTTGACTCAGCCTCCTCCTGCTGAAGGTTATTATGGGAATTACCCTCCAGCACCGCCGCCGACAGAAGATGCTTTGCCACCCGCCCCCTATGAAGGGTAAGTTTTTGAAATTACTTAGTAGTGATTGGAAAAACCGATGAATTTCTACTATAATCGAGTACTCGAGCGATTCCAATAACACTGCAAAAATAAATCTGCAAAAAAGATACGTTCTCGAGCTCCGGCACTATTCCAGGTGATTCTTAAGCAAAATGACGGCCTGAATCCAAATATATCCTCCCGTTTTCTCCTACCATCCACCATCTTGTCACGTTTATTAAAATATACACGGTGTCATTAAATAAGTAACAGATTTATTTAACTTTGAAAACTACAAAATTCGAATACGTAAATTTTTCTATTTACAATACGGTATTTAATGATTATCTATAATAATAATATTATAATATAATAGCTCCCGTATATAGCGTTTAACGCCTTGGGAGTAGCAAGGTACAGCTTGCCATACTAGAGCCGTTCGGTATACAAGGAAGGTAATGTGACTAGCACTACGCTTCAACCGCCTATTATTACCTCAGGATTGTGAATCCCAAGTACTCATTTAAGGCTGAGTCGACCTAGGTACCCAAACTATTTTGATTTTATTAAAAATAGTCGGCTGATGAAATGCCGGGTGTGGGATTCGAACCCACTACCTTGAGATTGGTAGACGAGAGCCTGAACCTCTACGCCACCGGGCACCTTATTAATGATTATCTAACTGCTTAAATATACAGGGTGGCTCTTAAATAAGTGCAAATATTTTTAGGGCTCGTATATTTCTACCGCAGAAACACGTCTAAAGTAATCGCAAAAAAATTTTCGATGCACGTGATCAACTTTGAGTGACAAGCGATGGTGACAGCGCTGCCAGATTGTGATGGATTTATGAGAAGAATCTTGGGACACTTGGGAAACAATATATTTATTATATCATTTTTTAAATATTTTTACGTTTTATTTTTAATTTAATAATTAATATTTTAGCAATTAATGGGTTTATTAACAGTAGTCACTAACATTCACAGTAGCAATATATTTAAATTTAGGGCAGCAGCTACTCGCTACAAATCGAAATAAGTAGAAATAACTTTGAAAGTGGTATAATGTGCTTACCAATCAAACTTACTTCTCTGACTGCAGTCAAGTGTAATAAAGGACCTTTATTTTCACGTTCTCGTTCAAAATAGTTTATCAGGAAAGCTACAAGCTCTTTGCTTCGACTGTTTAAATGCTTCGGCATATTTTCAACACACAATTTCAAGAAATGCAATACAAAAACTCAAAATTTATTTCATAAAAGAACACTTTGTGCTTAAAAGTACAATTAAAAAAAAAGATTATGAAAATCGGCAAAAAACAAGAATTACTCCCATAGATTCAACAAGACGATAATATACAAAATAATAAACGACAACCTTGCTGATTGCGGTGCAATGTGACCAACATGGCAATACTAAAAATCGCTTTAAACTAATTTGTGCAGTTTTAAGCTCTAGATAAATTTATTTCGATGTCATTGGTAAATATAGTAATAGCAAACATTAGACCAGTGTTTACAAGATCAAAATCGATTATCAAAATATAAGTCATTTACGGCGTAGAAAGCCTTATCTAGTAAATAAGATTTCAATGCTTTGCGAAATGAAGAAAATGATGTTATAGACTTGATTTCAAATGGCAGGTGATTTTTTTTTGAGTTGTATAATATTGAACTTTTGTATAATATTGAACTCTGAGTGTGGGGTAGGTAGATAAAGATCTTGTTCCGCGTTCCTGAGTGTATATGTGTGAGATGGCCTTTCTTGAGAAGCTGATACATGCTTATGTATTAGGCAAACGGATTCTAATATAAATAAGGAAGGAAGAGTTAATATTTTTAATTTTTTAAAAAAGTCCTTTCAATGAGTTCTGCGTCCAGTTCTAAGTCCCAGTGAATATCGAACAGCTCTTTTCTGGAGCTTGAAAATGCGGTCAAATTGAGTCGCACAACACGTACCCCAGAATGGAAGGGCATACCTGAGGTGCGACTCAAAAAGTGCATAATAAACAGTTCTAGCCACTGACAAGTTGAGCTCCTTAGGAACAGATCTTATAATGCAAAACAGGCAGAGCTTAATTTTTTGGACAAAGCGTCGATATGCATGTCTCATTTCAGAGAACTGTCTACAACAAGCCCTAAGAATTTTACATATTTTACGACGTCAGTGGTGGTGTTGTTAAGTACAAAAGGCTGCAGCGAGTTTTTATACGACAAGGCTTTAGTTTTAGAAATGTTGAGACTCGAATCAGAGGAGGTTCGAATGGCACCAACATTTAATTGTGATTAAGTCATTTGATTATCCTATGAAGTGCCGTGACGTACTTCTTGCTCCATGTGAAGCTAGTGTCGTCCGCAAAAAGACATATTTTAACACTGATGTTTATGTTAGCAATGTCGTTAATAAAAAGAAGAAACAACATAGGGCCTAGTACTGAGCCTTGTGGTACTCCACATTCTATTGGCTTGCTAGAAGACAACGGTGGTATCCACCCTCACAAGTTGACTTCTTCTTAGATACGACTTAAACCATTCGAGAGATGTTTACCTGAACCCATAGTGCTGCAGTTTATCAATTAGGATCTTATGATTTACACAGTCAAACTGTTAGATTTCGGTACGGTAAAAATTATCAGTGACGCAAAATTTGTAAATTCTGTCAGAAAAAAATGATAATACGGTGTACCATTTACAAAATTTGAGACTATTTAATTTTAAATAGTCGACATTCATAAATCAGAGCTATTATCTCGCAGTTGAGCGAGTTTACCAAAACCATGTAACCAGACTGTGCGTATCGCTGCCTATGATCGGCCGTCGCAAAACCGACAGACTACGGATAGCAACGAGGCTCCGTGGGTTGTCTCGCGAGGCTCTCGCTAGACCCGTCCACACTTAGCAAATTTGGAATATTTCACGCTTTTCTCGCTCTTGTCTCGCTAGGTCTGGACGCACCTTTACTGCAACGACTTTATGATTATTTAGTAAAGCTATATTTTACGTGTAATATTTTCTCTTAGAATTCCACCGGAAGGCGATTCGACTTATCCGAATCAATACGGTGGAGAGGAACCGCCAACGGAGAATCCCCCTTCGGACAATAGCAATAGCAAGCCGTATGACGACGAATCGGGTGGCGAGTTTGCGGGGCTAGCTTCGTACTTTTCCAGTCAGAGGGAGGACGATCTGGACTCATAGTGGAGGACAACGCCACGCTCCGAAATTATCAACGTAAGTAGTTTTCAAGTTAAAACTGCTTTTTTTCATTTGGTTAAAATTTGTTTAAAAAGAAACTCTGTACAAGGTATCCCAAATTCGAGTTTCATCATTGGGATCTTGGAAACTAGAAGAGGTATGAGCAGGGTGCAAAGAACTCGACTTTTTTTTATCTTAACCAGATTTTTTTTATTTAAATTAAAAAAACATTACTTAAATCGGATCTCCAAATAACGACTAATTTCCAGTTAAGTTTCATCTCAAATGGCTAAATCTTCGTAATTCTGCCGTGTCGTTTTTCCACATCAGTCACCAATAATTTTATTCTGTAAACTTTGTCGATGCCATTTCCGCCAAAAAAGTCGCCCGCTTAGATCAGAGAGATTTGGTTTGGAAATTATCTTGAGTCGAAAAGAAATTAGTCTCTAAGGAAATTAGTTCGAAATTAGTCGAAAAGAAATTGTTCAAAGTATAAAGTACTTAATGCAGTAGAAATGGAGAAAGAACTATAAGATAAGTTGGAGAAGGCAGAAGTTAGCTTATCAACTACATACATATGTTACGCTCAATAGTCGAATTCGGACAATGCCCGAAAAAATACGCAAATCTAGTTTTGAGCAAGGAATATTTCCCAAAAACCAACTAACCAATGAATTAACACCCTCCAAATAACCACGCTAACCAACTCGCCAAATAACTGAACCAATCCAACCAAAAAGAGTGAAACCAATGCAATTAAATCACACTATAAGCAAAAAAAAATGAATAAAATTAATATTTCGGGTTTGGGAAATATTCCTTGCTCAAAATTAGATTTGCGTATTTTTCTCGGGCATTGCCCGAATTCGACTATTGAGCGTAACATACAGGGTGGTGCACTTCATTCGCCTCGGTTGATTATACGAAAACGGAAAAATGTAGAAACAAAATATTTTATGGGTATATGTGGGAAGACAATATGCATAATTTAAAAATATTTTGAAAAGTACAGGGTATGTCAGAACTAAGATCCATACCACAGTTATATATTTCTTCTTATGGAACACCTGGTATTTTATTTCATTTTTGGATTCTTGGACATAAAATAAGGCATTTAATATAAGGGTTTAATATGTTTAAAAGCTTTGGTTTTTGAGATATTTAAAGATATTTAAATATGCATGCTATAATAAAAAAGTTTGTCAACACCTTGTACATTACTTTTCAGAATTAATTCTTGTGCTGACTTTTAAGCCAGAGAAATAAACTTTACTAAAAAATTTATCTATTTTACCTTATATATAAAAAGGGGTATCAAAAATTGCTGGTCTATTTTAAATATTTATTTTACATAAAAACTTTGTTATTTCAAATGTAACACTATGTATTTTTTTTAAATAAGTTGAAGCAGATTTAAATGCTCTTTTAAACTATATTAGGGTTTCCTATACCTATCTGGCTAATATTTTGAATGAAAAGCGATTCTTCAATAAAATTGTAAGCAAGATGGCTGGTGTCGCCATGGCAATTTTCTAGTGACACTTAGTAACAAAGACATTATAAAGATAGACCGAACATCTCATTCATAAATACTCGTTGGTAGTGTATCAAACATTCCAATGTGTCAAACAAGGACAGAAGAGACAGAGAAGTCTAAAATTTCCGACCCCGGCAACTAGGCGCATTTGGATTGTTCTAATGGCCAGTGGCGTATCGTTTTTTGGAAGGAATTTAATTAGTAACGTAAAAGTAAAGTAATTAGTAAAATTTTTACTCCATATTAATATACTACATTAACACTTTTTCGTCAGATGAGTTTTGTTATAAGGTCTAATATAATAATACAATTAATATCCCACATATACTTATGTTGAAACGTTAGTAGTTTTCGAAAATCGGTCCAACGTCGATTTTCAATTTAAACTTTCAGTTACTTCTATATAAACTTTCAGTTACTTTTGAATATTTACAGGGTGACTCAGGCTTTCGAAACAGTTCTATATTAGGTTTGTGGTTGGTGACTTTTCTTTCAATTTTTTTTCAGAATATGGAGGCATTTAGCCACATTTTAGACATTTTTGTAAACATAGGTGGCCGAAACATAATTTCAAACCAAAGTTGTAGATTTGCCATTAAATTTCCATTCCAGAAATACCTAGGGTTGCCACTTGTCCTTTTTTGAAAAGGACAGTCCTTTTTTGGAATAACTTGTCCTTTTGACTTTTTTTGACTTAAAAAGTCATTTTTATTACGTATTTTCCCTGAGAAAATTATGTATCTACAGCAAACAGAAATGTTCTGTTCGCCCAAATTTAATTAGGAATGTTATAAAACTTATAAATAAATTTTTCTTGTTTAGAATAGGCAACATTATATAGAACTTCCCGTTTAATCTCAAATGGGGATTTTCTCCCATTTTTTCTATTGTTTGTATCAAACTAAAACCTCTGACGAGGGGTAGGGGATAAAAAACTCACAATCTGTTAAGATGTTTATTTAAATTTAATTTGCTTGAAAAAAAGAAGGGGGCGACATGTTTCGGGACATAACAATTCCCATCTTCAGGCCCAAGAAAGACAAACAGTAATATTCTTTTGTTATTCTTCTGTTAACGTCCATGTTTCCGCTCCAAGTAACAGATTGCCCTCGATTATTGCATCATAAATTCTTAGTTTTCTGTCTACCTATTTCGTTACTCCAGAGTATATTATTCAGACATTTTATTGCATTTCTTGTCTTACATATCAACATACAGCCCTTTCCAAAAAGATATAAAACAGTCTTGACACCAGCATATTTTCCGACAATGATTATAGATCCTCGGGAATGAAAATACAGTTCAACATCTTTAATCTGAATACACCATAATTGGAACATCCAATAACCGGAACTAACTTAAGACATTTGAATAAATATTTTCTAAAATCTTCAAATTTGTTAAAAATAATCATAACTTTAATATTACAGTTGAGGGTTGGAACCTTTGGTGTTAAACAGCAAAATAAAAACACTAAATCACCACAATACACCAAAACACTTTTACTTTTACACTGGACGCGCGTTTCGCTGATCTGCTGATGATGCTAACATGGTTAGCGAAACGCGCGTCCAGTGTAAAAGTAAAAGTGTTTTGGTGTATTGTGGTGATTTAGTGTTTTTATTTTGCCATAACTTTAATATAGATAACTTACTGAATAGTGCAGGGGTGTTTTCCAGAATATATATTTTATTTGAATTTCCCTATTAAATTGACTATTAAACTGCATAATTTCATATTTATTCCAGAACTTAACGAACTTTTTATCATATTTTTATTCTATATGAATTATGACCTTGCGATTTGTCCAGTTCTTTTATACCAACATGTATTCAATAATAATAATTTTCAAAGTCTTATTATTATATAGTGTATCACAAAAAAATAAATTTTAATCTTGAGTTTTAAAAAATGCTTAAATATGCATAAACTTTTTTATATCTGTTATTGAGGTTAAAGGTTAAAGAAATATAAAAAGATTTACTGCCACTAGGCGCCCCTTTGAAAAATATATAGGGTGGCGCATTAGTGCGAGGAAGTCCAATTTGGTAGTTGTTGACAAATGAGACTGAATTTTAATTATATTGTAATTTAATTATATCAAATCAAATTCAGTCATAATGAAATAAAAATGAATTCGTGAATATACGTTTTTCTCAAAAATCTTTTAAAATATTTGAAAACATTTAAAATTTTAAGGCGGCATTTTGATCAGCTTCAAATTGCGCAACTTTGTCTCTATTTAACTGACCTCATTTCTTCTACTTTTCGAGATCCCTTTAATGAGGCTTGAACTTGGGACAATCCTGTATTATGTCATATATTGATTAAAATAAATATAAGCGTTCTATCCCTTTTGATTCCATTTCTTTTAGCAGGTTCCTTAAAAGAAGAAACTACTACTACCCATCTCTAATGACTTTACCGATGAGCTAGTTAATATAATCTTTTTATTGGGTGAAATATTTATCTATATTAATTTATTATTTCTTAAATATGTAGGAGAGTATTAATTATTAATCAGAAAAGAGAAAATGTACAGTAATCTTACGACATACCTAATACTTTTTTAAATATGAATTTTTGTACATAAAATTGTATATATTATATGATTTTTTTAAGTTAATAGCAGGTAATAAATGTATTATTATAACCAAATATACACTGTATATTATATTATACAAAAACATTTTTACAAACTACTTGAACCAAGTTCAAATTAAATACTTGCAAGGGATTGAGGAAACAATCTTTATATTATTTTTTCGCTATTGAGAATAAATTTGCTTGTATGTATATTTTTTACAGGAAAATGAATTGTTTATGATTTTATTTTCAGGGTGAACGTTTGTAGAAATGTAAAAATTTTTAGAATAAATAAACATCACTGTTGTGATACTGTGAAGAATTTTTATTTACCTTGTATTGGGGGAAAATAAAGCAAATACATATATGAATTGGGAAGGAAATTTAGATATCTATGTATTGATAAACTAGAATTGAAAGGGGGCTCTATACAGAGTTAGCTGGAGTGTGATGCAGAAGCAAAAGTGGGTGGGGAAGAAATGTAACGGCGGGTGATCTGTCCTTGTCATAGTGTCAACAATATTAAGTCATCCATTATCTGCTATTTTCTTTATTTAGCTGTATTTTTGTGGTCTAAACTTATGGTTGTCAGAGAATATATTGTATAGAACTTCATAACTTTTAATTAATTTTATACTTTTGAGATTTGTTTGAGTCATTATTTTTTGAATTATATGGATTAGGTTCATTATTTTTATTTAATCTAATAATGTTGTGTTTTAGATTAATGCATAATTTAAACTTTGCATAATTTTTAAATATACAGGGTGGTCCGAATTATTCCGGTGGTTCGGTAGCATATTCTGCAAATAAAAATAAGTAAAATTTTTTGTATGCCCTAAAATGCTTAGTTTCGGAGATACAGGGTGTAGAAGTTTTATTTTGGTTTTTTTCCAAATAATTTCTGAACTAACGCCAATATTTGGATGAAAATTGGTGTCTGGAAGTTTTTGACGTGTTGATTTGATGTCAATATAACTCCTGTTTGTAGGGGGTGCCACCTACGTTTGTTTTAAGTCTTTAGAAAAGTAATAACTTTTCGCCCTTACCTGTATAAAACTACCTAGTAAAAAAATATACATTTCCGTGTTTTTTTACGTAAAAAATGTCTCTTGATAAAAATCGCTACGAGTAATGGTTTTCAAGATATTTAGAATAGAAATAGTCAATACATGTCATTATTGACAAAATATAAACATGTTGAGAGTAGATAGTTTTTATAAA
Organism: Sitophilus oryzae; assembly: GCF_002938485.1. Taxonomy (NCBI): domain Eukaryota; kingdom Metazoa; phylum Arthropoda; class Insecta; order Coleoptera; family Curculionidae; genus Sitophilus; species Sitophilus oryzae. Next base: position 182,309 of record NW_022146979.1, read on the forward strand.
TTTGGGAACTTTTTATGGGGATAAATAGGGAACTAAATTAATCATAAATTTTTCTTCGAAAAAATGACGATAAAACAGTTTCTGTTCAACTTTTGGCACAAAAACATTTCAAATTTATGATTTCAGTCTAATAACTATTTAGGCAACATGTTTAATTTATGTCAGTGATGACAGGTATTGATAATTTCGATTCTAAAGTGCGTCTGGTGGATCTGTGTCTATGAAAGGAATGCGGACAAAAAACATTTAAATAAACAGCAATATATTTTATACGTTGACTTGACGAGTACGTCACCGCAAATCGCTCCGCCCACTCATTTTATTGGCTACTTGCAAATTTGTCGAATTTTTATTGATGGGACGCGTCGTCTATTTTTTTACGAAAAAGTATATACCATCTATGTACAGGGATTTCACACACCTCGTTCGTTAAAAGTGTTTTAGGGTTTAGGATCTTTAATTTAGACACAAATATAGTTTATTGAATGTTTTAGGTTAAGCTTTGCTCGAGATATCTATCTCGGGCTAAGCTAACAGGAAATGCTAGCTGCTCAAGGCGTAGTGATAGCACTTCCGGTCTAACCCGGAGTGATATCAACTTTATTATATTCAGTGGCGAATCCACGAGGGGGGGGAGGTGCTTTGGAGCTCAAGCCCCCGGTTTATGTCCAGTTATGTAATACGATATTATTAATTCATTATGTCAGAAACGACTCCGGGTAAACAAAAAAAAATATATTTATTTAAACATATAAACTTAGGAAAAGTTGTCAAACTGCTGAAAATTGTATTTTTATTACGTTATGAATGACTACAATATGTATCGAAAACAATGCTAAACAATCTTTATCTTAATTGTCAACGGAAATATTTAAATTTTTTTCCTAATAATGTGTGTCTTCCGTGGTTTCTACCTGCGGTTGCTACCGCGGTTGCACACCGATTTGTCATAGACTATATGGGTCTCCGAATAATCTCTTGAGGAAAGGCGTTCCACTCCTCCCGAAGATTTTCTCCCAAAGTTTGAAGATCTGGTGCTTGTGGACGACTTTATAATATAGTCTCCTCTTAAGTAGGTCCCAAACGTGCTCAATAGGATTGAGATCAGGGCTATTAGCAGGCCTATCCATAATTGTGATATTGGACTCTTCAAAGTATTGAGTAACTATTCTTCCAGTATGAGATGAGGCATTATCCTGTTGTAAGATGAATTCTGGACCATGCTGAGCAGCAAATTGAATAACATATGGTTCAAGAATCTCATCTCTGTATCGTTCAGGATTAATTAACCCGTCTAGAAACACGCGCAAGTCCGTACGCCCATTTAAATTTTTACCTCCCCATACTATGACGGAACCTCCACCAAAAAGGATCGCTTCTCTGACTTGTGTCTAGATACCGTTCATTCGGTCTTCTGGAAACTCTCCGCCGGGCATCATTATGACTTAGTCGAAAACGGTACTCGTCCGTAAAAAAGACGTGCCTCCATTGATCCACGCCCCAGTAAAGATGTTCTTGAGCAAAGATCCTTCGTGTCCTACGATGATTAGCAGTTATATGCGACACAACAACTGCTCGCCTTGACCGAATATTAACTTCATGCAGCCTATTTCTTATAGTCTGAGTTGAAATTCCAGTTCCTTTAGCTATCCTAAGAAGATTTTGTAGGTTTCTTTCAGGAAGAGTGGCTTGAACAAGATACTGATCTTCCCGCCTCGTTGTCTGCCTTGTCCGCCTTACCCGTCTGCGGACAATAAAACCATATTCTATGTGTCGATTCCATAGTCTGAAAATGACCGTCGTTGCGACCGACCCTCCTGCAATGATCTCGTGGTTCTGATTGGACTTCTTCAGTATTTAAACACCTTCTAACACCGTTTGGTCTTCCCAAATCATTAACTATTGCCATATTTAACACCAGTTTTGACGATCAAGAAGGCAAAATCACACTATAAAAGAAACTGATTTTATGGAATGAATCCGCCCCTGATTATATTTTATGAATTTTATTTGATTCAGTACGACAGTAAGCAAATGTTGTGTATAACATCACATAACTAGATTAGATTAGATTTTTTGAGGCTATTGGTTGGTCTATTTTACTGCCACATTTACAGGTAGGTTACAGTCGTATCATTTTGCCAATGCCAATTGCTTATCATAAAAAGAAAATACAACTTGCTTCTGAATTAAAATGACAACTACAACTGTCACTGTCATGGGTCCTGTTGGGCAGACAATAAAACAGTACATTTGCCAGGCTATCGCACTGACATAAATATTTTTTGCCATTTCTTATCCCCTGATAAAATCTGCAGATGGCTTTTTTCCGTCAATCTCATCAGATGTCTATTGAGCTTTCAATGACCTGTTAGTAGATCCATAAGAGTTTAGACTTCTCCTGTATTTGCTTATCAGGTCTGTCCTAAATTTTGAGTATTCCAATAAATTTTTTCGTCTGTTTTGCTAAATTTTTCAACTATTGTAGAAATTTGTTGGGGGCCCACTATTTTGTGGCCCTTATAATTGTTTTTGCAGTACCTGAAAGGGGTTATGACAACTACAACTGTTCGCCAGGTGTATCCTCGGCTTATGAGTGGTGTTAATGAGCTCTGTTTGGCCACTTCGTCTGCCTTTTTGTTGCCCCTGTGACCCTCGTGCCTCTGTACGCAGGCTAACCTAACATTGCTATATTCTTCCGACGTATTTAGAGTACGAACATAATCTTGCTTCTATACAGGGTGGCGCCTCTCATACGCCGCGGAAGTTCCAAGGAGAACGGTAGTTTATATCGAAATGAAATTTTGGCAGCATATGTTAACTGAAAGCATTTTATAAAAATATATAGAATTATACAGGGTGTCCCCAAAAAAAGTTACACATCAAAGTTGTGTTTTTTGTAATCGAACACCCTATATATTAATTGATTTTTGGATTCTAAGAAAAAATAAAGGTGAGTTTTATTAAAGAAGTATATACCTAAAATCTAAGGCTTTTGACATATTTCACATTTTTAGAAAATGAAGAGTAAATTTTAAATTTCGATAACAGCTATCTAAATTTTAGTTGACTTTGTATAGCCTGATATTTAATTACAGTAACCATCGTATGTTAAACCAAATTGAAATTTGATCCGAAAAGTTATACAGGGTGAGACAAAATTAATATGGAAAATTAGTCACATTTAAAAGCAAGTTACTCCTTAATTTTAAATGGAACACCCTGTATATTTTTCCGGTGTTCAATGCGGAATTTATAAATCTTTAAAATATTATTAAGGTTGCCTACCCCTCAGACAAAGAAATTCATAGATATTTTAATTTTTATGATTTTGCGTCAGTAGATCTTTATTATTTGAAAAAATCTAGGGTGGCTGTGTGATACCTTTTGTTAATTTAACAAAAGTTAAAGATTGTAGAGTAAAATACTCAACGGTAATATAAAGATACACGTTTAAAACATATTTTAATTATTACAGAATTAAAACTAGATATAAACCTATAATTATGTGACAAAAATTAGCTAGATGAAATCAAATGCTCAAAATGCTTTCTTTCCTGATGTTAACTGCATTAAATGATTGTCTTTTCAAAAGGATCTTTTTATTTTAAAAGGCATATGTGGAGTTCTACCTCGGAAAGCAGCTACAATAATTTCTCTCATGTTGTCGACAATAGTTGGTCGAGTTTTGTAAACATTGTCTTTAACATATCCCCATAAAAAACAGACTAGATAAAATCAGAAGCATTTAAGTATTCTATAATAAAGTAAGTATTTAAGTATTCTAACTAATAGAATCATATCAATTCTCTCTGATGTAGGATAAGTTTGCATTTTCGGCAAATTTCTGATAATTTTTTTTTGTTTTAACTGACACAAAATGATAACTAGTTGTTAAAGTTGGACTAATTAGACAGCTATGTTGAAGTAACGTCAGACATATCACAGCCACCTATATTTTGTCAAATAATAAAGATCTACTCAGATCAAATCATGTAAATTAAAATATCTAGGAAAACCTTTGTTTGAGGGGTAGGCAACCTTAATAGTATTTTGAAGAGACACGAATTCTCCATTGAATGTCGGAATAATATACTGGGTGTTCCATTTAAAATAAAAGAGTAACATGCTTTTAAAGGCGACCAATGTTCAATATTAATTTTGTCTCACCCTGTATAACTTTTTGGATCAAGTTTTAATTTGATTTAAAGTACAATAGTTAGCTACATATTAGACCATACCGGGTAAATTCCAATTTAGATAGCTTTTATTGTAATTTGAAGATTGTTCTTTATTTCTAGAAAATGTTAAATATGTCAAAAACCTTAAATTTTAGTCATATACTTCTCTTATAAAACTCACCTTTATTTTTCTAACAGAATCCGAAAATCAATTAATATATAGGGTGTTCCATTACAAAAAACACAACTTTGATATGTAATTTTTTTGGGGACACCCTGTAGAACTCCCTATATTTTTAAAAAGTGCTCTGAATTAACCTACATATACTCACAAAAGTTCATTTCAGTACAAACTGTCGTTCTCCCAGGAGCCTCCGCGGCGTATGAGAGGCGCCACCCTGTATGTAAGTTCATATGTTATTGAAATATTTTCAATTTTTTATTAAAAATTACATTCGCAAAACAGAAGATAATTAACATTGTGCATTTAAACTGTTGCGTTTAATTTTTTTTATGCTCCAAAATAAAAAAGTACAAAACAGGTTTTCATATCATATTTATACGAGCATCGTGTCTACCCTAATATTTAAACATACAGGGTGGCCCATCGAAAACGTTCCGCTAGGCATAACGGCTAGGGTATTCAACTAAACAGCAAGTTCAACTAAACAGCAAAAAAGCACTGACAAAGCTGTATTACATGTTCGCCATATCTTATACAAAACAGCCGGTTGTAATATTTTACGTTATGGATAATGTTTTACTTTATGAAGTACTTACTACTTTGCTAATTAACTGCTACTGCTTACTACCTACCTATCTATTTTATATTTTTTGGATTCTAGATTAAATTCTAAACACACTTTGTGTGTAATTTTGTGTATTTAAGTTTGACCGTATTTAAATTACTTTCAATTTTAGTCCAAAATTTACATTTTGTAGAGTACAATTTTTTTTAAATATATTTTCCTGTCACTTCGAAAAGGTTTTAGTCTATTTAAATTTTATCATATACAGGGTGGCCCATCGAAAACGTTCCGTAAGGCATAAGGACCAGGGTAATTTTTTTTTCAGAAAATTCAAAAACACGTCAATTTTGTTTGTGAGGGGGACAACTTTTGCCCCAAAAATGATTGCAAAATCTTCAACCCTTTAAGCGGGGGCGTCATCCCCCAATTTTTTTCAAATGCGAAGGGGGGTCAAGTGGCACGGCAATGAAAAGACCTTTCTATTCTTTATATTTCCCCGCCTCGTTTTTGAAAATCCGTCGAGTCATTGAGAAAATATGAAGGATTGAAATTTGAAAAGTTTATTGAAACATTTATCATAGTAAAGGATGAGGATAAATTCTTTCGACCAATTTGAGGTTTTTTCTTATTATTTCTAGATGTTTACGCATTTTTCGCTTGCCACAAGGTTGAACGATCAGGTGCGGTAGTTGCTAGATAGCTGTTCTGTGACTTGTGCGTTGAAGTTCTTCTCAATATCGTTAAACTGACCCACAATAGAATTTCCAAAAATACCAGCCCAATTTATGAGGGTTTTGTGTGTGCACCTCGTGAAAAACCCTGGGGTTGTCTTCAGCCCAGTACCGACCAGTTGTGCCGATTAACTACGCCGCACAATGGAACGAGTCCATGTTAAATGCTGGACATGGGGCTAATTTTTTTTTGGGAAAATGGAAAACTGAATATTGTAGTTTCAAAAACAAGTGTCAGGCCTCTCTTAAAAACTGATTTTTAGAAAACAAAAATGTATTTTGTCGTTTTTACATAGGTTTAAAATTAACCGTTTTCAAAAAGGCTAATTCATGTTGAAAATATTACCACAATTTGATTTTTTATTGCCCAAGCTGTGGTAGGTTTTTAAAAATATTATTTTTTTAATTTAACTCGTTCTTTTGTTAATGAATTTTGGCAAAATTTTGTACATACATCTCATCAATCACCCACTATATATTTTTGAATTAAAAAGTTTTGAATGTTTATTATAGATCTAATCATCAAGAAATATGAAGTAAGTGCCGCAAAGGTACCATAAAAAGAATAGCAGCATATAGTAGACCATTATACCCTCTTTATTATAAACTTATATAAAAAAAGTTGCCCCAATTTGCCGTTTTTTGAAAAACAAATTTTGAACTATACGATGGATACTATTTCCAGAGGCTTTTAAGTAATTTACATAGGTTGAACATGTCTGGTTTTAAAAATATATTGTTATTCCGATATTATTATTAGGTACTATCCTTCTTAACATTTATAAGTAATCGTCATATTAGTAGATTATATCCAAATCATTGCACCCCCCTTCCTTTTAGGATACATCTACGGTTTTTATTATTATAAGCAGAACTATTAAAAAAAGAATTCTCAAATATGACTTGTTAATGAGGAATTAGTGTTCAATTTACTATAGTTATTTTCCTAACAAATGCGTAAAGTGATACTTTCCCGCACGCCTTATCTGACATTTACCCTGACATATTAACAAATAATGCTAGTCGTTCAAATAATTTTCAAATATGCAGTAATTTAATCTGGTTTTGGTGTTTTCTAACAGCTATAGCTTCAGGAAAAAAATAGTTTTGTTAGTTATTGTACTGAAACTGCAAAAAAATATGTTGAATTATATGGTTCGTTCTTTATGTCAGCCACAGTCCACAAAATTTTAATTCATGGCGGAGATATTATTGACAATGCTTTGGTGCTTATAGGGCAATTAAGTGAGGAGGCTCAGGAAGCTAATCACAAATTATTCAGATCCTACAGGTTAAACCATGCCAGGAAAATATCTAGGTGTGCTAACAATGGAGATATTCTTAATAGCCTTTACTTGCTTCCGATCCTGTAGAAGTTACTAGGGACAGGTCTATAATATCTTTAAAAGTAATATCGCTGATCTGTCTTCAGAAGTTTTAGATTTGTTAGACTTGTCTGATGACCTCATATTATGATAAATGTTAAAAATTAAAACAATATTGTATAGACATTATTTAATTATCGAAGAGTTATATTGAGTTAATCTTTTTGTTGTGTTTTTTTATAAAATGTTAAATGTTTATTGTTCTTTGTCGAATTAACGTTTAAGTTATATATTACATGTTACAGACATGACAGCTGTTACAGAGTTTATAGACAGCTGATAATCCTTAGTATTTCTTTTTTGTATTTTGGAGGGTGTACTTAAAAGTACCTATTTTTTAAAATTGTCCGTCATCTTCAACTTTCATGAAATATCAATTTTGACATTAAATTTGTATATTTCAAAGCATTGGCTTTCCAAAATTACTACAAATAATAAAATCGGACCAAAAATGCTTGAGTAATGAGCAATTTTCAAAGGCTCATGTTTATTGACCACCCTATATAATAAATTATTAATCTATTAAAAATATTTTTTCTAATAAAACTCAAAGTTCCTCCTCTCCAAAATAACTCAAAACGAAAAAATTTGATAACAATGAAGCAAAGTTATGGGCTTTAAAAAAAATTGGTTTTGGTAAAACACGCTATATTTTTGGGGCGCCCTATATATGGTTTAAGTTATGTAAGGCAACAATTTTTTGTTATAATTTAAGACGTCCCTCTTTACATAATATTACAGCATATATAAATAATTTTAAGTTTTCCAGATTGAAAGTATTAAGTAAAAAACCTCATGTCCAACCGCTCCCATAAGCTCGTTCCACTGTGCGCCGTTCAAAAAGAAAGTACACTCATCCAAAAAACACACATTAAATAGAAAATTATTATCATTCGCCACTCGGTCACTCATAGTTTCACAAAATTGCAAGCGACGATCAAAATCGTCTGATAAATGTTAAACTTTTCAAATTTCAATCCTTCATATTTTCTCAATAACTCGACTGATTTTCAAAAACGAAGCGGGAAAGTGTAGAGAATAAAAAGCCCTTTTCATTGCGGTACCACTTGACCGCCCTTCCGATTTGAAAAAAAATTAGGGGATGACGCCCCCGCTTAAATGGTTGAAGATTTTGCAATCATTTTTGGGGCAAAAGTTGTCCCCCTCACAAACAAAATTGACGTGTTTTTGAATTTTCTGAAAAAAAAATTACCCTGGTCCTTATGCCTTGCGGAACGTTTTCGATGGGCCACCCTGTATATGATAAAATTTAAATATACTAAAACCTTCTCGAAGTGACAGGAAAATATATTTAAAAAAATTGTACTCTACAAAATGTAATTTTTGGACTAAAATTGAAAGTAATTTAAATACGGTCAAACTTAAATACACAAAATTACACACAAAGTGTGTTTAGTATTTAATCTAGAATCCAAAAAATATAAAATAGATAGGTAGGTAGTAACAAGTAGCAGTTAATTAGCAAAGTAGTAAGTACTTCATAAAGTAAAACATTATCCATAACGTAAAATATTACAACCGGCTGTTTTGTCTAAGATATGGCGAACATGTAATACAGCTTTGTCAGTGCTGTTTTTAAGGAAATTTCAGTCAAAAGATAGTTATACATTTTTAATACTTCAATTACTTAAATAAAGGAACTTCGAACATTTTTAAAATAAGTTACTCATTCTTATTGAATGAATAAGTCAACAACTGGAAATATAAAGTTACTTCAATAACTGTATTATCAACGTAACTATAATTAGTACCTATTATATTATCAGCAGAAAATTGTAATAATTTATATTTCTTTCGGAGAAACTATCCCTAAAATGTTCTTATTGTATTCCTAGTTTGTGGATATTGTGCGTATTAGATGCACTAATTTATTTTTCCAAGATTATTGGTGTTAAAATATCTATTGAACAAAAAGTTTTTAAATACTATTATACTACAAAACCAAAGCAATATGTTGCTTAAATATGATATAGTTAGAGAAAATAGAATAAGAAAAAATATCCCCTGGCCACTTCCAATTAGTCGAAAATTTCGAAATTCTTATGAAGTTATTTGTTATCATGGTGATAGTATTCTGTTTCTTAATAAATTATCCGAAATACATAATTATCTTTGATGTAACTTTAAAAAAACTTTGCATATTAGATCCTTCTTGTTCCTGTTCACATTTTTCTATTTTAACTATATTATAAAGTTATTTATTTATAATATGTGATTATAATACATTATTAAAAAATTCTTTTTTTTTTCTTAAAATATTCTATGCCCTATCTTCTTAAAAAGTGGTAAGAAAGTGAGGTTGAGGGAGGGTGACTGTAGAGTAGGGTTAGTGGTAAATTACGGTAAATTACCATATAAAAATTTCTAAAATGACAGACAATAAAGGGTATATATAAAAAAACGGTAGACCGAAAAAGTGGATAGATTGTAAATTTACAATTTTCTTACAAAATTTTAGTTTAATTAGTTTTCAGTGTATATTATTAAGTTTCTTTTAGTATTGATCTAATATAGTAGGTACAAAACAAGCTATTCGTACGCATGTGGAAATGCCTAAAAAGGAAACCATATTAGATGGATGTGTATGGAAATACAGAAATATAAATAATATTTTAAATGTAAAGGTATTATAATTTTTAATTGTAACAAAACAATGATATACCGTCTGTTGCATAGCCTACCTGAACATATGAAATCCCATGTAAATTTTAAAAACGATAAATAAAAGATCTCTATTTTATTTAACAGAAGAAAATACTTGAAACTTTTTAAAGAACTTATTGAAATGAAACAAACCTTCATTTTAAATTGCTTCTTTGCATTCATTTTTGAGTGAAACATAATAAAATAAAAAAAATAAATATGAATTATAAACTGAAGAATTTGATTAAGTTTATGGAGGAAATTGTCGACAAGATGTAACAGATTCATTTTCTGTGCATTGTCCAAATAGGCCTATTCCGTGCAAATCTACAATTAAAAATGTAATTGAATGATTTTAAACAATAGGAATAAATATTAAATACTATCAATATAAAAGAAAAATAATATTGATAGGAATCATCGAGAAATAATGAATGAAAATTAATTAATTGTTAGAAGTAGAAGAAAAAAATAATTAATTGTTAGAAGTAGAAGAAAAAATGCATGAAGAAACAGTCAAAAAATGAATGCTTTGAGAAATAAACAAAAACCATCATATACAGGTGGTCTCAAAAGTGGCTCACCCCTATAACTTTTATTTTATCAGATATTAAAAACGAGATTTGGTATATTAGTATATGACATAAATTAGGATTGATTGATGTATTCAATTCTTTTCGGTCGCTTCCTCTTTCACCGGAAATGACTACAACTTTTGATTTTTAAATGGCACCCTCGGTATTTTTTTACTTTATTTGATAGAAAATGACATTCTGAATAGAATGACATATCATATGTCAACTTTTGACATTTTTGCTAAAACTAATTTGAATTTTAAATTTCAATCTAGAGTGCCATGCATGGCTATGTTAAAATCACTAATTTTTAATCAAGGAGCCTTGGAAAAATATATTTCATCGTCTAATGTTATTCGTGTCTTGTCCTAGCCGGTTAAAAGATGCTCAAATCGTATTTTTAATCATATCTCAATTTTTTCAAATGGAACGAGGGTAGCCTATTAGCATATTTGGAAACAGCATTTTTTTACGAATAATTTTATACCACACACTTGGTATTTCGAGTCAAATTTTCGTTATGAACCGCAGGTTACAATGTCAAATAAACCATATTCGAAAATGTCAAAAGTTGACATATGATACGTCATTCTTCAGAGTGTCATTTATTATCCAATAAAGCTTTGAATAAGAAGACTACAATAAAGCAACAAAAAAAACCGAGGGTACCATTTTTAAATCAAAAGTTGTAGTCATTTCCGGTGAAAGAGGTAGTGACAGAAAAAAATTGAATACGTCAATTAATCCTAATTTATGTCATATATTAATATACCAAATCTCGATTTTTTGTTTAAAAAAATAAAAAAGTTATAGGGGCCACTTTTGAGACGCACCCGGTATACCACTGTTTGGTGTCAAGTCATTTGAACATATCAGAATTATTATACGGGGGTCAAGAACGTAGGGCAATTTTTATCCCCCCCCCCCATTTCTCCATCATATAAATAAGAAGTTCTTAATTTTGGGAATTGTTTAGTGTATACATTTTCTGTTCAAGCAGTGTGTTTATTTATCTGCAAACTAATTTCATTAAAGACTATTATGTTTACAGTATCTTTACAGTCTATATTTTTGGATAATTTTGACAGATATGTAGAGGAAATTCACAATAAGTTTGTCATAATGTGACATAATTTATAATTATTGTAATAATATTTTAATTGTTTTCGATTAATTTAGTATTTTTCTATCTCTCATAACTCAAAAGTGAATTTGTATAACTTATTCAAAATGAACAATTTGTTTCATATAAAAGGATTTTTTAAAAAGTTTCAAATAAGTTTTTTTTCTAAAATAAAATGGGAAACTTTTATCATTATTGTTAAAATTTACATGAGATTACCTAGGTCGGCGATGCAACACACGGTATATAAAATACGTGATGTCATACACTTTAGGTCTGTTCCCAGAAGAATCCCTGACTAGTCAGCACGTTTCTCATTGGTTAAAATGCGTAGAAACCTGATTGTTAGTCAGGTTTCTACGCATTTCAACCAATAAGAAACGCGCTGACTAGTCAGAGATTCTTCTGGGAACAGACCTTTTGTTGTTTTATTTTTTTATCATAATCCATAGGTAAAAATAATTTAAACTATCATTAATTATTGACGCTTGTTAAAGAAGGTCTGCTAAAGGAAAACTAAAATAAAACAAAATGAAAATAAAAACAGAAAAAAAGTTTAATAATAATAAAACACAAAATACAGTATAAAACATTAAATAAAATAAAAAAAAACCGTTTCTACAGGGACAGTGTAAAAAGGTTTTTGGTCCATAAGGGTCTACGTCACGTGGGCTGATCCTGACTAGCACAGACTAATTACAGGTAAAACTCGTTTTGTTCATTAAAAATACAAAATCGTCTGTCCTAGTCGAAGCTTCTAGATAGATAATCGGTTCAGTTTGCCTCTAATACCCTGTGATTATGTGTGCAAATTAGTTTTTTTTTATTACAAAACGCGAATTGATTTCGTTTTTGTGCGTAGAATTGCGTCGGATCATCATGCGTGATTTTTATTTGGGAATTAGAGTAAGGTATAAATAGACTAATATAGCGAAATATACAGGGTTGCTCACTGTAGTGAAAAAGGCTTTATACAATAAGTTTCTCTGATTGAGATTTTAAATTCTTTTTTTTACAAAGTGGACGGGCATACATTTTTTTTTAAATACAGGGTCGCTGTTATGTATGGAAACGGTCGATTATTAGGTAAAATATACAAGGTACTGCAAAAAGTTAAATACAAAAATTATAGCGTTTTTAAATGTCTATTGGTGAGTAATAAATTTATGTATACAGGATCGGTCATAAAATCGTGGCACATAAAAGTTTAATTTTTTAAATAAAACCCCTTGTATATTATTGCATAGTTCAATTCTTCCTTCAATTCTAAGCAAAAATCGAAATACACACAATGTACCTTAAACCAACAGTTTTCGAGTTATTGACTTTTAAAAATAAATATCACTTAAACAATTAGATTTAATTAATTTCGATGTATTTGGTTTCAATTAATGATGTCATTCTGCCGAAACTGTGATACTGTTTTTGTAATGGGTTTTTAAATTCCTATTAGCTACTAGTAAATTTAAGTATACAGGGTCGGTCATAAAGTTGTGTCACATCAAACTTTTTTTTAAATGAAACCCTCTTCCTTCAATTTTAAACAATAATCGTAATACACAATGTACATAAATTGAAGAATTGAAATGTTAAACGAAAATTTTGTAATTTCCAGACTTGCTATACTCTCATTTTATACATCTATAAATGATAACTTGAAAACTAATGTCAAATATTATTAAGTTTACAGTTTCGGCAAAATGGCATGGTTAAATGAAACTGAATATATCGAAATTAATTAAATCAAATTGTGTAAAGTGATATTTTCAAAAGTCAATAACTCGGAAACGGTTGGTATGAGGTACATTATGTGTATATCGATTTTTGCTTAGAATTGAAGGAAGAACCGAAATATGCAATAATATATAGGGGTTCCGTTTAAAAAATTAAAACTTTGATGTGCCACGACTTTATGGCCGACCTTGTACACATGAATTTATTACTCGCTAATAGATATTTATAAACCCTATAACTTTTTTTTGTATTTAACTTTTGCGGTACCTCCTATATATTTACCTAATAATCGACCGTTTCCTTTACATAACAGCGACCCTGTATATGTTAATCACACTAAAGTATTAACTAACTAGACTTTATTATAATTATGAAGAGCTACAGTTTTCTAAGTCTCTAATTTTATAAAGTAATTTCGATTAAAAAAGCAATAGTAGGTAGATAAAAAAATATGCAATATAAAAAATTTGCCAGGATATTTTGTAAAAATGATTGATTTAAGAAATCTCAACCACAAAACTTGATATGGAGCGTTTTACTAAACAGTGGATCACCCTGTATACTGGAGAAATATACAATAGGAGAGAGCGAATGATAATTATCATCCTTTGTCACGTATAAAACTACTATGTATTTCTGCGACTAGTGGGGAAGGCCCTTCGATTATGGTATGTACAGGTTTAGGCCCTTTGCTCCAATATTTTTTCTATTTACCACAGCACTGTTGGCGGTAGCCAATATCACTTTGTTTATATTGCGTTTAGTTTGTCGACATATATAGCGGTTACAATGGTTTTTAACGTGTAGGAAACAGGGAAGCGAATGTACAATTTGTTTCTAGGTTAACCAAATGGTGCATTTAATTAATGGTTTATTTTATTTCCTTTTCAATTTTTGCATCACTCTAATAATAGATACATTGGGGGAGTTTGAGTTCATTGAGTCTGAGCATTAGTTAGTTTAGAAACTGTAATTTGGTAATTAAGGCTGTTCTTTCCATAATATTTTCTCTATTGAAGATATGTTAAAAATAAGTCGAAAGAATCGTGAGAATAATTGCGTAGAACATAGAGTGTTTTTATTTTGTAAAAAATTCCTTAAAATGAAATCTCACTTTATTGATTTCATATTTATGACAAATATCTTCAGCAGTTAGTTGTTTACTCCTAATGAGAGTTGTAAAAAATCATCTAGAGATCATTTCTAGATTCTCATATTAAAACGCGATTTTTTTGATGACACATTTTTAAAGTTAATTGATCATAAACTAATTTTTTTAATTTTTTCATAGTTGTTTTAAATTCACTGATAGTAACGATTTATTATTTAATGTTATCTGCTTCTGTTTTATTTGTTATTTGTTGCTTTACAATAGAAATCGGTAATATAAAAATTAGAATGTATTTTGTTATATTCTTTCAAATTTTTCAACAATAAAACAGAAACAACAAATTACAGAATTTGTGTTGCTAGTAGACGTTAGTACCATCGACTACTAAAAGCTCGTTATTTTTAGGAATCTTTTTGGTTTGAACAATTTTGAACATAGACGCATATTTTTACACGAAAAAATCTCAGCGTGCTTATTTGAGCTTAGAAATTAGAATTCAGAATCATTAATCTTCAGATTATCTTAAAAAAAAGATTTCAGTTAACGTCTCCTTTTTGCTGCCAGGGCTAATCTGGACAGGGCCTACTTTGTTTACGCGGAATCCGAACCGCTGTCCTCGGCCATATCATGGTCAGTGGCCTACCGACTTAGGAAGTGTTTAAATTAACTCTTACTCACGAGATATCCGATCTCATCCGGCCTCGAACCGTCGTGAATGAGCAGTGTGTATCAATAGATTTTACACTTTTCCCTTGGACAACAGCACGATACAGAGAGTTTCGAACCGGTCACCCGTCCATCCACGAGTATCGCCTTACGTCGCTTAACTTGTGTTTTTTCTAAAATGTAAAATAATAAAATATATGAAATACGATCTTCTCTGGAACGTTTTATATATTTATTTTTTACATTATTTTAATTTTACATAATGAGTTGAGGGAATATGTTGTAATAACTTTTGATGCTTTCGGAACTAATAGAACAAGAAGATTGTTTTTTATAATGTCATTATCGGTTATGGGTTGTCATATTATATGTATTAGATCGATTCATACATATAGATTTTAGTTGTGTGGGCAACGGCCTAGCTACTTCGAAACACCGGTTCCCATTAGAACACCGAAGTTAAGCGACGTAAGGCGATACTAGTGGATGGACGGGTGACCGGTTCGAAACTCTGTATCGTGCTGTTGTCCAAAAAAAGGCAAAAGTGTAAAATCTATTGACACACACTGCTCATTCACGCCGGTTCGAGGCCGGATGAGATCGGATATCTCGTGAGTAAGATGCGATAAATTTAAACACTTCCTAAGTCGGTAGGCCATTGACCAAGATATGGCCGAGGACCGCGGTTCGGATTCCGCGTAAACAAAGTAGGCCCCGTCCAGATTAGCCCTGGCAGCAAAAAGGAGACGTTAACTGAAATCTTTACTTTTACTTTTAGTAGTGTATTATAGCACTACTTGTACTATTTGAACTAAGTTGTGTCAGTACCTAGTACAAACTATCGATGTTGTTTGTATATTTAATTAATTTTAATATAATTCAATTAACAAAATATGTAAGTATTGGATTTTTTGATTAAAAATCAATAGTACCGTTAGTATATTATAGAATATGTGATCAATTAATTTTGCAGAGAGATTTAAATTTGTCATCTTTTTATTGCAGATTTTGGCATAGTTCCTTTAGAATTAAAAAAAACATCGTTTAAGAAATATTTATTATACTTTTAAAAAAAATCAATGTTAATATTTTGAATTTAGTATATTGTATTTAGCTCACATGATGAGGACATATCGGCCATTCACACAGACCGGCTCTGTGAATAGGTTGTGCGCATGGCGTCTCAAGACTGGAATGACAGTCCTGAAATGGAATATGCCAAGAAACTATTGGCAATGTGTACCTGCCCTGCTGGGAGCAGGACCATGTTTGAGTTGTTTGGAAAAAAACCATGTTAGAGTTGTCAAATCTTGATCACAAACCACCCTCGTATGTAACAACCTATATTAAAAGGTTGGGTCTTGAGGATGAATTTTGAAGGTTGTAGAACTGAGCTATAATAGGCCCTTGCGGCCGCGGCGCGCCGTGGAGGATACCACCTGGGAGCCACTCTTAGTAAACACAATAAATAAATACAAAACATGGTGGTCCGAACTGTATTCCGGAAACTTCGGCAGAATATACTGCAGACAAAAATAAGCAAAAAAGTTTGTATAAATGTATGTCCTAAAATGCCTAGTTTCGGAGATACAGGGTGCAGAAGTTTTATTTTGGTTTCGATTTTTTCCAAATAATTTCTGAAGTAACGTGAATATTTCGATGAAAATTGTTATGTGGGAGTTTTTTGACATGAGAAATTTGATTTTGATGTTAATATGGCTCCTATTTGTAGGGGGCGCCACCTACATGTGTTTAAACTGTTTTGAAGAGTAAAAACTTTTTGTCCGTTCCTGTATAAAACTTGTGAGTAATAAAATATACATTTCCGTGATTTTTTACGTAAAGAATGTCTTCTGGTAAAAATCGCTACGAGCAACCGTTCTCAAGGTATTTAGAATGGAAATAGTCAATATATGTCATTATTGACAAAAAATAAACACGTTGAGTAGGAAGTTATTTGACTGAAATAATAAAATTATTGAGGAATTTTTATTTTTTAAATTAATCATAAATTTTTCTGCGAAAAAATTATGATAACACAGTTTCTGTTGAACTTTTGATTGACACAAAAACATGTTAAACTTATGATTTCAGTCTAATAAATATTTAGTTAACATGTTTTCAAATATTTCGAGAACCATAAGCGATTTTACCAAGAGACCTTTTTTTACGTAAAAAAATAGTAAATGTATATTTTTTTACTCAGTAGTTTTATACAGGTACGGACGAAAAGTTACTAGGTACTCTTCAAACCAACAGTTAAAAAATACGTAGTTTGCGTCCTCTACAAGTAAGAGTCATATTGATATCAAAATCAATTTTTTTTTGAAAAAAATCCTCATACGCCAATTTTCATCCAAATATTGACGTTACTTCATAAATTATTTGGAAAAAATCGAAATAAAAATGACACTTCTACACCCTGTATCTCCGAAACTAAGCATTTTAGGATATACATTTATACAAACTTTTTTACTTATTTTAATCAGTTCGAATCACCCTGTAGATCACATGATTTAGCTGTCTGATAAAATGTGATATTTTAAATATTTTATATTTTTTTTTCGAGACCATTCTGTTTAAAACAACTCATACGTAGTCTAATATTATAGAAAGAAAGCCTTACTTCGAAGGTAAAATGACAGGAATCCCCTATCATCAGTGTCTTTAATATATCTGTTACTATTTTGTCATAAAAAAAGATATATTTATAGAGATCGAATTGAAAAGGAAATAATTTACAATAACAAATATGCACTTTTTTCGATCGATTTTTCGAGGAGGAATTTTTACATAGTTCTTCTAGTGATATGTCACCTAATGCTTTCGTATTCTTCGGATACTTCGATATACCACCACACACCCGTTTTTAAGTATACTTCAAGATCTCGACGAATCACTTAATTTTTATTTATATCTTTAAATTTTTGGCACCGGCTTTATCATTATACATAAATCTCTGTACAACGGACACATCCAACGGTAGAGCACCCTACGTTTCAGCACGTCAAATTATATACAGGACGATCCAAAAGAGCGCGCGATCGGTCTCAGGGAACGTCGTGGTGTCGCGATTTCTTGCCGCCGCCGAAGCTGAACCAGTTGCCCATTTTCCTGCCCAGCAGCGAATTGGAGGAGGTGGTGTTCAGCTGCAGCATCGAGGAGCCGATGTAGCTGGATTGGTGTTTGAATTTCTTATTTTCTGCAAAAGAAAAATAGTATATAAATAACTGATCAATCTTAATAAACCAAATATGGAATTCACGATAAATAAAACTAGTATACTTATATGTATTCATTAAAAATCGAATACTTTCGAAAATCATGAAGTAAATAGTTTTTTAAAGCTATTCCAAGGCGGAATGCTACGTTGATTTGATATTATGCTCATAGTTCATGAATCTAATGTTTTACCGAAACATTACAAGCTTTTAGTCTAAGAGCTGACTACATAAAAAACCTTATCATCGTTACATGGTTTATTTTTTTTATGAAGTATCCTTTTGTGTAGCCATTATGAAATAGTCATGTCTGTCCAATCGAAAGGGTGAAATTTTTACACTAAAAATATTATAAGGTACACGAGTTATAATTGCGAAAATAGCTTTTATTTATTATTAAGAAACGTGGAAAATTGTTGGTAGACATTTTTCTCGTCGCTAAATTAACGCGAAAGAGGCGCGAAAACGCGTAAACAACGCGTAAACAACGCGTAAACAACGCGAAAGAGGTATAAAATTTTGAAAAAAAAATTGTAGCATATCTGCATGCTGATTGGTAGAATGTCATTTATTTATTTTAAAAGCCGTATACAAAAGGGCAGACAAAAAGATCATGGCTAAATCAGTATAGATAAATATATTTTTTTATGATTTCCATAACAGATATCATATATTTACTATTCTGTCTCACTATTTGTATCTGACTCGTCCTTCTGCAGATCCTCACTGAATCTTCCTCTGAGTCGATATCTGCACCGTAAAATTTTTGTAGACTTCATGCATTAAGTTTCCATTGATAACGCGGAGAGCGTTTCCGGAAAACGCTTATACAGGGTGCGTCTTAAATAAGTGCAAATACTTTTAGGGATGATATATTTCGACCCCAAGAACCTGTCTATGAGTTTGTTTCGCAAAAAAGATGTTGAAAATCGTGCATTTTTTTAAATTTTCCTGTATATTTTAGAACCGCCTGTATACCGAAAATTTATCCACGTTATAATTATTTCTTAACCTACCATGCTTACGGCTTTATATGTCTATGGTTACGACATTAAAAGCATGAATGCAATACAGAAAAAAACATGTGGCTCGCAAAAAAAAATAACTCGGTTATTTTGGACTTGTTTGGAAAACGGTAAAGAGAAAATATATTTCTTATCGAGATCTACCAGCTCTGAAAATATTTGCATTTATCCAAGATTCACCCTGTAGGGTAATATCGGGCTTTTGATAACTGTCTACCGCTGATTGAGCCATGATTTTTTTGTCTGCCCTTTTGCATACGGCTTTTTAAATAAATAAACATGACATTCCACCAATCGGTACGCATATCCTGTATGCGATGATTTTTTTTGTCAAAATTTCATGCCTCTTTCGCGTTGTCTTCCGGCATTTTAGCCACGAGAAAAATGTCTGCCAACAATTTTTTTAGTCTCTTAATAATAAATAAAAGCTATTTTCGCCATTATAACTCGTGTACCTTGTAATACTTTTAGTGTCAAAATTACACCGTTTCGATTGGCCCCCGCTTTAAGCACCGGGATCGCGCTGGTAGTCATGACTATTTCATAATGACTACATAAAAGGATACTTCACAAGGAAAATGAGCAATGTAATGATGATAAGGTTTTTTATGTAGCCAGCTCTCCGTCTATTTCTATATTTTTAAGTAGCCGTTTTTTGATAGATTATATTGTATTGTATAGAATATAAGAGAAGAATGAAATTATTGGGCAAACCTACAGTAAGATTAGCCATGAAACATAGTGGTAAGATTAGCCATGGAAACATAGTGGTAAGATTAGCCATGTTTCATGGCTAATCTTACTGTAGGATTGCCCAATACTTTCATTCTTCTTTTTTATTATAGTCCCCACTAAAACATATTTTGTTTATTGTATAGTATATTTATATTTACTAAGAGTGTACAGGGTGGGTCAAATTCGACGCTTTTAAATGGAAACACTCTTTTCTATAGGAGATAGACAAAAACTAATATCGGTGTCTGGAGCTCAATTTTGTCAAAACATGATGGTGAAAACCGCATTTCGATATCTGTTACCGTTTCGGAGTTACGGGGTGTTTTTCAAAAATATGCATTTTTAATAAATCGCTGTAACTTTTTTGCTATGGAAAATTTTGTATTTTTATGGAAACATTTCCAAAGTACCTTTTTACGTAGAATTTAATGGTTTAAGTATAATTTTTTTAAAATTAATAATTTAAGAATTATCATCAGAAAATTTGATTTTTTATATGGGACACCCTGTATATTTTTAGTTTATTAAAAAGAATTTAAAATTACCTCTCCAAAAATTGATATTTTGCTCGATTCCTCTTCGAGATATAGAGTATATAAAAATTTGCCCGCTTTAAATGAGTAGGCTTTGAACGGCACCGGCTATAATGCAAAAAATTCAAGCTGTGAGCATCAATTAAAACGAAAATAATATTTGTTATGAGAGATGCAGAATTTTATAACAATTTAAAATATATTTAACCAACATCAACACATTTAAACTATGTATATCTAATAACAATAAAAATAAATAGCAAACCAAGACATTTTTGCTACAGGTGTTCGACATATCGACCGTCTTTTGTTATGGACAGACGGGGCAGTTTTTGAACATTTCTCGCGGAATTCATTAACTCAGTGGGGGTGAAAGATACCCCCTCATAACTGCTAAGTATTTCTAATTCTGGTCTAGATTATTCGGAATAAGGAACCTTTATTCTTCCGCAAATATATCCACAGGATTAGATCGATGGGCACTAAGTCAGGCGGTCTCGACGGCCAACGGCTGGGATCTTGGTTAGCTATTCAATTATTCTTGAAATTGGCTGCAAAAATTTGCTGATAACTTCAGCGTTCAGTGGCGATGCGTCGTCTTGCTGGAAAAATATGTCTTCGAGTCCCATTAAGGGCATATCATCAGTAAGGGGTCCAAAGCCTACTAGTTAAAAGTGGCGAACTTTTAAAAATTCTGTATTTCGAAGGAGATTATAACAAAATATCAAGTGTGCTATATTCTTGGAAAGGTAATTTTAAATTCTTTACAGTTAATTAAAAATATAGAGGGTGTCCCAAATAAAAAAATAATTTTTCTGTTGATAACTCTTAAATTATTAATTTAAAAAAAAATTATACTTAAACCATTACATTCTACGTAAAAAGGTGCTTTGGAAATGTTTTCATAGAAATACAAAATTTTCCATAGCAAAAAAGTTACAGCGATTTGTTAAAAATGCACATTTTTGAAAAACACCCCGTAACTCCGAAACGGTAAAAGATATTGATGTGCGGTTTTCACCGTCATATTTTTGATGAAAATTGAGCTCCAGACACCGATATTTGTTTTCGTCTATCTCCTATAGAAAAGGGTGTTTCCATTTAAAAGCGTCAAATTTGACCCACCCTGTACACACACACTTAATTGTATCGAAAATACAGTCAAACGCAGACAGTTCAATTTAGAATAGGTGAATAATCGAATTTTCCAAGGGGATTCCCCTAAGAAATATTTTCTCGGTGGGCATATACCCTACACATGGGTATATACCACGTATATACCCAAATTTATTTATTATTACCCATTTGGTATTTACCCACCGCCCATCACTGCTACTTACGTCTTAGTGTCCTTGGCGGTCGTTTCTGGCGACTAGCTGCAGCTCTGGCAAGATGGCGATCGGTCTGTGGCAATTCCAAGCCGTCTACGCGGTCTTTTACCACCAGCTTTCGCTCCTCGGAGAAGGCGTCCATCCATCGTTGTTTGTCTTTGGCTGATCGACAACAGAACATTAGCCATTTATCTCGAGTCAGGTTGAGCAGTTTGATGGCGTGTCGAACGCTCACACCCAGGTTGGAATCTGAAGCATAAAGAAAAATATAAAGTACTAGCGTGCCCGCGACTTCATTCGCGTCTAATAAATCATTCGTGATGGTGATGATAAAGCAAAGCAAGAATTTCCATTAACATACAAACTGGATAAAATTTTCTCACATTTATGTCAGCATGAGAAAAAAACAATATGGCGATATTATTATATAACTTGGAAATATTTAAGGGCTGGTTTCATTACGTTGGAATTTGACTTTCGAAAAATCCGTTTGCCAAAAATAAGCTTTTAACGTCAAGCAGTTTAAGCAGAATCGTGGTTAATCAATTAACCAACTTTTTGGAACACTCTGTATGATTTTTTTAAAAAAATTCACAATATGTAAATAACAATAAATTATGGGTATCCAAGCGTTTTCCCGAAAGACTAACCGTTTTTTAAATAACAAATATTGTAATATTTGAGGGGCGTTTTCACCCCCTTGGAATTCGAGAAACCCCTCCTTACACCCCACAGTCGATCCGTTTGCCAAAAATCAGCTTTAAACGTCAAGCAGTTTAAGCAGAATCGTGATTACACAATGGTCATATTTTATGAAACACCCTGTATAAATTTTTAAAAAATCTTAAAATATGTGAAACAACAAAATGAAATATACGTGTTTAAGAGTTTTCCGAAAAACTCACCGGTATTTAAATAAAAAATATTCTAATATTTGAGGGGTGGTTTCGCCCCCTGAGAATTTGAGTTTCGAAAAATCCCTTCTTATCGAACCTCTACACCCTAAAGTCAATCCGTTTTCCAAAAATCAGCTTTTTACGTCAAGCGCTTTAAGCAGGATCGTGATTAATCAATGACCAGATTTTTCGAAACACCCTGTACACATTTTTAAAAACTCTTAAAATATGTAAAAAACAAAATAAAATATACGTGCTTAAGCGTGTTTTCGGAAACTTGATCGTTTTTTAAATAAAAAAATATTGTAATATTTAAAGGGTGGTTTCACCCCCTTGGAACTGGAATTTCGAAAAATGCCTTCTTATCGAACCTCTACACCCTAGAATCAACCTGTATGCCAAAATTGAGCTTCTTACGTTGGGTGGTTTGAGCAGGATCGTGATTAATCAGTGTGTCAGTCACTTAAGGATTTTATATATTAGCCTTGAAAAATTCTTATACAGGGTGGCCCATCGAAAACGTTCCGCAAGGCATAACGGCCAGGGTAATTTTTTTTTCAGAAAATCCAAAAACACGTCAATTTTGTTTGTGAGGGGGAGAACTTTTGCCCCAAAAATGATTGCAAAACCTCAACCCTCTAAGCGGGGGTGTCATCTCCCAACTTTTTTCAAATGGGAAGGGGGGTCAAGTGGCGCCGCAATGAAAAGAGCTTTCTATTCTCTATATTTCCCCGCTTCGTTTTTGAAAATCGGTCGAGTCATTGAGAAAATATGAAGGATTGAAATTTGAAAAGTTTATTTAAACATTTATCAGAGTAAATGATAAGGATAAATTCCTTCGACCAATTTGCTGTTCTTTCTTATTATTTCTAGATGTTTACGCATTTTTTCACTTGCCACAAGGTTGAACGATCAGGTGCGGTCTCAATATCGTTAAACTGACCCACAATAGAATTTCCAAAAATACCAGCCCGCGACGATCAAAATCGTCTTCGTTGAGTTCTTGTACCAACTGAATTTTGTACGGGTGGAACTTCCGTTTTTTTAATATCCTTTGGACACTTTGCTACTAACTCGCGAACAATTTTGCCATAAAAGTGGTTGTCAGGATGGAATTCATTGAATATCTGCGCAACCCGATTGCCACATTCATTATTTTTAAAATAAAGTTCGATTATTTCCACTTTTTCTGCAAGTGAGTACACCATAATATTCTGCAGATAAAAATAAGTAAAAAAGTTCGTATAAATGTATGTCCTAAAACGATAAGTTTCGGAGATACAGGGTTTAGAAGTTTCATTTTTATTTCATTTTTTTTTCAAATAATTTGTGAAGTAACGACAATGTTCGGATGAAAATTTGTGTCAGGGAGTTTATTGACATGAGAAATTTGACTTCGTGTCAATATAACTTTATTTGTAGAGGGCGCCGCCTATATGTGTTTTAACTATTTTGAAGAGTAATAATTGTTCGTCCGTACCTGTATAAAACTACTGAGTGAAAAAATATACATTTTCGTGACTTTTTATGTAAAAAATGCCTCTTGGTAAAAATTGCTACAAGCAACCGTTCTCAAGATCTTTAGAATAGAAATACTCAATACACGTCATTATTGATAAAAAATAAACACGTTGAGTGGGGATAGTTATTTGACTGAAATAATAATTTTTTATTTATTTAAATAAATCATTTTTTTTTCGAAAAAATGATGATAAAACAGTTTATGTTGAACTTTTGGCACAAAAACATCAAATTGCATGATTTCAGTATTTATTCAGTACTCCATTATTTATGTGAATGATGACAGGTATTGATAATTTTGATTTCAAATATCTAGAGGACTATAATATATATAAATAACCCAAAAAACAACATTTCATCTAGAGGACTATTACCCCTAGCGATTTTTACCAAGAGACCTTTTTTAAGTAAAAAGCGTCGTAAATGTACCATTGCGATAAAAAAAAGTAGTACAACAAAATATGATTTAATATGCTGGTCTATAATAAAATATTTTCTTTGAAACTGATAACTAACTGTGTCATCAGAATTCCTGCGTCAGTGTCACGTAATTTTTAAAAAATGCCTTTAACTTCAGAGCAAAAATCGATTATATTTACGCGATTATGGGATGGGGTTCCCATAAAGGACATTACAGATGCATTAGGGATAAACAAAAAAAAACAGTGTTGTTGGCTAAATCCAAAATTCGAGAACATATTGATATCCTTATAGACCAGGAGTTCTATCTGGGACTATTATAAATTCTTGTACTACTTTTTTTTTTATCACAATGGTATATGTTTTTACTCAGTAGTTTTATACAGGTACGAACAAAAAGTTATTACTCTTCAAACCAGTTAAAAAATATGTAGGTGGTGCCTCTACAAGTAGGAGTCATATTGACATGAAAATCAAATTTCTTATGTCAAAAAACTTCCAGATACCAATTTTCATCCAAATATTGATGTTACTTCAAAAATTAATTGGAAAAAATCAAAATAAAAATGAAACTTCTACACCCTGTATCTCCGAAACTAAGCGTTTTAGGACATATATTTATACGAACTTTTTTACTTATTTTTGTCTGCAGAATATGATGCCGAAGTTTCCGGAATACACTTCGGACCACCCTGTATATTATTTAAATTTGGGTCTGGCTGTGTTCACCCTTAACGTAACCGGCAGCTTACACACGAGTTAAATAACTAGAACAGCCAGAACGTGTTGGAACGAACCTATTATTAACTTTTCTCATATCATCATCTTCATCATCATCATCACGCAGCCCCCTTTCACGTCCATAGTTGAACATAGGCCTCCTCCAAACGTCTCCAGTTCTCGCGGTTTTTAGCTGTTGCAATCCAGTTAGTTGTTATTCGTTTCAGGTCGTCGGTCCATCGGGTGGGAGGTCTGCCTTGGTTACGCTTGTCGGCTCTTGGTCTCCACTCTATAAGTCTTTTGGTCCATCTCCCGTCTGCCATTCTAGCAATATGTCCCGCCCATCTCCACTTTTGTTTTGTGATTCGCTGGATAATGTCATCCACTCCCGTACGTCGGCGTATCTCTTCATTTCTTACTCGATCTCTCAAAGTCGGGCCAATCATAGATCTCTCCATCCGCCTCTGTGTCACTCTCAACTTTTCTGCGGTTGCTTTTGTTATAGTGAGTGTCTCTGCGCCATAGGTCAAAACCGGGAGGATACATTGGTTAAATGCCTTTCTTTTCAGGTGTATTGGGATATTTGCTCTAAAGATGTCCCTCATTTTTCCGTAAGCCGCCCATCCCAAGGTAATTCGTCTAGCCAGTTCACAGGTTTGGTTATCTCTGCTTATTTTGATCGATGTCAATGGCCCAAGTATACATATTTGTGGACTAATTCTATTCTGTTCTTGTGAATTTGTATGTGTTCGCTGGGCACCATATATGTATATTATAATTGTATTTAATTTGTTATTTATGATTATATTTTTCCGTTTTAGATAGAAATCTGTACAAGTTTATATTGTATTCAAAAAGGGGAGAATTGTTCTTACCTTTTCCATCAGGTACATCAATAATTTCGCAAGTATCTAGGTAGATCCTTCCTTTGTACACGTAAGTGTTCCTCTTAAGAATATCCTGTAAAGAAAAAAAAAGATTAACCTCCTTTGAACTTCTAAATGTCGAACATTTTTAAAATTTATTTAGAAGTAGGGTGCCTATCTAAAACTTTTGACATATTAACTTTGAGTTTAAGGCGTTTTAAAAGATAATAAAATTTATATGAATAAAGTTCTGTTGCAATGGATATAAAAATATTACGAAGAAAATAATAAAAAGTATAAAGTGATAGACTAACTTTATTTTTTTATGTACTAACGTTCGACGTTCAATGGAGTTAAAACAAAATATCAAGTACACAATTTTACATAGATATAAATGCAATAGCAGTTACTATGGTTTTAGATTTTAAGAATTTCTTTCCACTTACCAACTAAAGATATAAAATAGAAATAAATTACATTAGGAATATAGTTTTGTGTAATGGTTATGCTCCTTCATTAGTTGATTCAATAATTAGTTTATGATTTCTGCGAAATGGACTTTCGATGTGGATAAAGATCTAAGATAAAGATACGTCAAATTGTTTTTCAATGCGGTTTGATAGAGACTTAACCTGTTGTATAAAAATAATTTTTAAGAATGTAAATCATAAAATTTTGATTAGCAGTAGTAATAAATTACAGCAACTTTTAAGAAATGTTAAAGATAAAACACCTCTACTAGAGAGGATGAGTAAACTGGATCAATAATAAGTAGAATAATGACTCAATAAGATAGATATGGTAGAGTAGATAAATCTTGTGTGGCTCAACATGACTATGTTATGTGAGTGTACTTGTTCAATTAAAATAATAATATATTTTTCACTCGCCGTGTGAGAGCCAAGCTTGCCATGGCTATTTACAAATTTGGTATACTTGCCAAGTACTTAAATATGGCTGTACTTGCCAAGTACATGAATCGTCTGAGTCTGGTTTTAGGTTTTTATAAAGAGAAATATGTGTGATAATTTTGATGAATTGACATTATTTCATCTTTTTTGTAAATAAATGTTAGAAAAAAAAATAATTACTTGCTTTTACTTATGCTTACCTTTTTACAATATACAATCTGATGATCAAACAAGAAGAGCGTGATGTTATTGGTCCACATTCCCGAGGTTACTCTGACTACTTCTCCTTGATAGATAAGCTGTGAACTTAATTCGATGAGATCTTCGCCCTAAAATAGGAAACATAAATGTATTCAGTTTCAGTGTAATTTTTACCATAGGATCGAAAAAAAAACTACTTCGGAGTTGGCTTGACTTAAGATAACTGCTATTTTGTGTACAAAGTTATTGGAAGTGATCGATCGACATTTCCAGGTCAACTTAACGCCGTTAGCAAAACTTAACGCCGTAAAGCAAAACTAAGGAACGGTTGTACAAACATAGCTTAAACTCGAGTTCAACTGAACAACGTTGAACTCAGTGGCGCATCTAAAAATTGAGTCTGGGAGGGGTAATGCAATATTTATGTAAAATAATTTTAAATTAAATCTACGCTAAAAGGTATTGTAACTGTTTAACAAAATAAACTAGAATTGACCTGGATTTTGATTGGTATCTACTATTAATTTATTTTCTGAGAATTTTATTTTATGCAATATTTTATCCTATTTAAATTTCCTTCAGGGAGGGGTAATTACTCCCATTACCACTTCCATATATGCGTCCATGGCTGAAGTTGGTAATTCTATTTAGGTGTATTTTTCTAGGAGTATAAGATTTTATTAGATGATTAAAAGCTCAATTTAAGCCTCAAAAATGGCTGGATCAATTCAGTCGCAAAATATCTAATTTTTGAACTAAGTTCAGTTATAAGAAGTCATTGAACAACCTATTAAAATATTAAACTTGGTTTAAATCTGAACTCACCCTGAACCAAGTATGAACAACAGGACCATAGCACAATTATTTCATTTTTGATTTATTGGCCTAGATTTCTTCCAGAATGTAATACTGTAATACCAAGTCTTCTAAGAATTATAAATTTCATTTTTAAATTATTTTCATAACCATTAAATCCATAATGGCGTGATATTTGTTCAGTAAAATGCATTAGGGGAAAGTAACCAGATATGGAATAGTATCCCTAATATGGAATACCGCCATTTTTTGGAAACGAATACGCCTAATCACAAAAGACAGCGATTTTGAATCTATTTCCATCATTATACACACCTGCAGGCTTTGCCTTAGCCACAGTGAGAGTATTTTCTTTCAGCGCTATGAGAAAGGGTTTTAAGGTACTCAGAAAGTAAATATTTCTTGATACGTGATTGCAAATAATATTGTATATTATGACAATGCATTGATTACATGTTTGCTTGATTGTTACAGGGGTATTTTCTTATCTGATTATCTGGTTAATCTTTTCTTGTCTGAATGTGTTTAATCAATAAAAATCCAACCACTACTCTCCCATGACAGCAAAATTATGCTATACATATTCAAGCAAAGGTTGTCGAACTACGTGACTTGGCAACTTGCACCGGCTTTGTGAAGGAGAGAGGAACTCGAGAGCAAATACTAAACCTTCGCCAGCTAATCGAAAAATCTCGAGAATACTACACACCCATGTATTTATGCTTTGTGGATTACGAAAAGGCCTTCGATAACTTATGTTGGGGACAGTTATGGAGTACAATGTCAAAAATAGGAGTACCACAACATCTTGTAGATATAATAAAAGGTCTATACGATAACAACCAAGCAGTCGTGAAGTTGGATGGTAGTATTTCCGATATTTGTCAAATAAGAAAAGGAATACATCAGGGCTGCATGTTATCCCCGATGCCATTTAACATTTACAACGAATACATTATGAAGATTGTACTAGAGGAATGGACAGGAGGTGAATCATTGAATAGCTAAAGAATATCAAACCTACGTTTTGCTGATGACACGGTATTGGTAACCGCAAACCAGCTAGAACTGAAGACAATTCTAGACAATTCTTCCTGTTTCACCGGAAATGACTACAACTTGACTACAAAATGCCTTGGAAAAATATATTTGATCGTCTATTGTTATTCGTGTCTTGTCCTGGGCAGTTAAGAGATGCTCAAACTGCATTTTTAATTATATCTCATATTTTTTTAAATTGAACGAGGGTGAAACCTTTTTTTACGATTAATTTGGTACCACACACTTGGTATTTCGAGTCAAATTGTCGTTATGAATCGCATGTTACAATTTCCAATGCGAAAATATCAAAAGTTGATATATGATATTATGTCTTTCTATTCAGAGTGCCTTTTTCTATCGAATAAAATAGGTATTCGATAGAAAACGGTTGAGGTATTTTTATACCTCGAAAAATACCGAAAAAAAAAATCAAAAGTTGTAGTTATTTATGGTAAAACAGGATTGAATACAAATGAATTGAATACGTCATACTAATGTACCAAATATATGTTTTTTTATCTAAAAAATAAATAAGTTATAGGGGTGAGCCATCTTAAAAATAATCTTTTTATATACCTAGTAAATTATTTAAATCTTAAAATCGCAATCGCAGGTTACAGTCGCTGCGATTTCAAAATCGCAATCGCAGTTTCAATTGCGATTGGAGAATCGCAGTTTTGCCCATCTCTATTATTGACTACCAGGGGTCCACGATACGACGGAAACATCCATTGTTAGATCTAATCTTCACATTTTTTTGCAAAAAAGTAAAATTATGGAAGTAGTCTACGAGAAATAAAGCTTGAAAACCTCAGGTTTTGACTCACCTCCCAACCTTCGACGCGTTGTTGCCACCCGGCCAACTTCTCCAAACTCTCCATTCGCCTCTTCCTCTCGTTGATCAACATGGCCACGCCCCTCATCACTTCCAAAGCCTCCTTGATATTAGCAAAATCCTCGTGATCGGTCCTCGTATACTTGAGAAGTTCGGCCAGTTGAAGCGGGTACTTGCATATCCTCTGAACCGGGGTCAACAAGTAGCCGTCCAAGGGTATTTCGATGAGTCCGCGCATCAGTCGGCAAGCCTCGAAGAACTTGCTGTAGTTGTTGTACTGATAGAGTTCTTGTAAAGCGGCTGTCGCCATGGGATGGCTGGAAAGAAACAATTTAATTGATTAATTTGTTCAGATGTCAGTATTATAAATAAATATAACAAAATTATCTGGACTGAGAAACTCCGTTTGGTTTGAGATTTGGGTTTATTTTAGCCTTTTTGACAGTGGATTTAGCAATTAGACCTTATTAGGCATTTAATTTCTTACAATGTACTAAAGTCCTTTTGAGAAGTATATTTTTCACTGATTGATTATTTGAATTCTAACTGATAAAAAACTTATTCATTTGAGAAGAATACTATTTTTTCAAGCTTTTATGAAGCTTATTGTCAAATACAATTTGAGATATCTACTAACGTAAAGTTTCGTATTTTCACCAACTAGATTATTAAGAGTATAATAGATTTTATGCGCCTCCATAGCATGGTGTTGTGTGACAAACTTTTGTATAGAGGTAAATAGTGTCCAATGGACTTATTTTGATTCCAAAAATACGTAGTAGTTCTATGTCCACGGAATATTGGGACACCCTGTGTATTCTACAGTCTACATCATAAAGAAATAAAAATAAAATTGCAAATTATTCGGTTTTTCCTAAAATCTTCGGAAGTATTTGATATTTTTTAATGTTTAAGGTAGCATATTATAAATCTTTTATAGTTTCCGAGGTCCCAATGATGGGTCTCTATTTGAGACACTCTGTACATTAATTATGTAGCATCATCACTATTTGATGAGAGCCGAGGGGTGTCTCACTTGGGTAAAAAATGTACATGTACTGCCAAAATATCACTTTACTGCCAAGCGACTGCCGATGGCTGCAAAGAAGACTGCCTATGACTGACTGCCAAGAAAATGTGCATGTAACTCCAATAGTGAGACAGCCCTCGATGAGAGCATAGTTATTTTCGAAATATATGTGTATCATATCTGATAATATTTTCATCTATACCTTCCCAATCTGTAATATTTTTCTTAAACTTGTTCTTAAACTTGTACAGAAACACCTCTTTTAGCACGTTGATCTTTGGGCACTCCGCTATAATAATGAAGATAGTTTCCTATTATTTCAGACCCACTACCTTTCTTTTTGGTTTCTGTTAATGTAATTATGTCTAATTCTAATTTTTCTAAATCTTTGATTATAATTTCACGTTTATTTCTAAGGCCTTGTACATTCCACGTCCCAAATTGCATAGTCCTTTTTCGTTGCCGTTGTCGTTTTCCTTGTAATCCGTCCGTTACTCCGAGACTTTGTTTAGGCTTTTTAGTATTTAAAACGTTTTTCCAAGGGTTGAAGTACTAGTCCAACGCCTTAACCCCCAACTTGGAGGACCGGGTAATTTTTAATCAAGGTTTTCTTCCTCTAGCCTTTGGTGATCCAACACCGAACTACAAGGCAGCAGCTTCGTTTGTACCCTAAACAGGGGCCCTTACAGGGTACTAAATCAAACCAAACCAACACCGAACTACAAGGCAGCAGCTTCGTTTGTACCCTAAACAGGGGCCCTTACAGGGTACTATCATCTGGGCCAGATGAACCCTGGTTTTTTAACGAGGTTGTTACTCCTATGGGAAGTATTGCACGAATTAAGAATTAACGCAGCTCTGATAAAAGCTGTACAAAATCTTTACCATGGAGGAAAATCACAAATAAAAACGGTCAACGGTCTCTCAGAGGAAATTTCTATCACTAAAGGGCTCCGACAGGGTTGCTGTATATCCCCAACACTATTTAAAATTTATATTGCCAAGGCCTTACATCTATGGAAAAGAAAATGTAACGGAATGGGTATAAAACTAAATGACATATGCCTATACACCTTGCAATTTGCATTGACCATTGACCATTATGCAATTGACCAGGCCATAATTGCAAACGACAAAGATGACATGGAATATATGGTGCGGAAAATAATTGAAGAATATGCTAAATGGGGTCTCACAGTAAATACAGAAAAAACAAAATACCTTCCAATTGGAGCTAATACAGAAAATCTTATTTTAGACAATAATATGGAAATTAGGGCATGTGAAGATTACAGGTACCTGGGATCGATATTTACAGGAGATGGAACGGACGATAGAGAAATAAACAACAGAGTAATACAGGCACGAAGAGTTATCAGATGCATAAATGGCATTCTATGGAGCACTGAAATTACAAAAAACAGGAAATATAATATATACGAGACACTAGTTAAAAGCTCTACGGATGTGAAACATGGTGACTCACTGAAAAGAATAAAAGGAAATTAGAGACAACAGAAATGGACGCGATTAGAAGAGCAATGAGAATTTCACGGAGGGATAAGATCAGCAATGAAGACATTAGACAATAGATGGGAATAGAGGGAACAATAGTAAATGATATAGAACAAAAACAATTAATATGGTACGGCCACGTTCAGAGAATGCACAATGAAAGAATTCCAAAACAAGTCATTCATTGGATACCACCTGGTAAACGAAAGAGAGGACGCCCCAAGAAAACATGGATGGAAGGAATAAGAAGGTCGATGAGCGAGAAAAATCTGACCGAATATCAATGGGAAAATCGCACAGGGTGGAAGTTAGGCATCGGACAACGTCGTAGGACGTTCTGACCCGAATTTATATATATATATGTGTATCATATCAGACCAAACTGTGAAATACAGGGTGGTACACCACATACGACACGGAGTATGGTAGCTGAACGATTAGAGTTTTACAAATTGCAAGTTTTGAGTTCGTTGAAGTACTATTAGAGCTAGAATTTAAAAATATTTTTACAAGATAGAGAGTGTCCCAAATAAGTAATAAATATTATAGTTGTATTTTTTTAAATCGAAGACCCTGTATATTATTCTATTGTTAGATTCTACGATTGAAATAAAGGTAAATTTGATTAAGGTTTATCACACTTAAACCTTGTCGTTTTTGAAATATTTTCAATTTTATGTAATTGCTGCAAACATTTTAGGGCTTTATCTCTTCAAGTTTTTAATACTAAATATTTACTGAAGATTATTTAGTGATCAGATTTTGTGTTGCAATAATAAATATTATTCTACCTTATACAGAGTGTCCAAATATTTATATATACCATTTTTTATACGAAATATAATTTATAAGGTGTTACTTTTTACCACACTGTCTCATACAAAATTCAGTTTTTTAGTATTTGGGGCAATTATTGTTAATCAACGTAAACAGTCAATTAATGTAGTTTTAATATACTGATTATATTAACTGGGCAACTATAACGAAACATTTAAACTTTTTTTATATTTTTTTTAATGAAATAAGCGAACTATGTCGACAATATTAGGGTCTGTTACTTTTTGAAAATTTCTTACATCTTTAAACATAATCTGTTATGTCAATTTTCCATGGGTATAGTGATAAACGAGTCTAAATTATAAAAAAATGCATTTTCTACGAAATCTTGAAGAGACAGGTAAAAAATGGCATAATACAATTTGATAGACAATTAAATTGTGCATCTGATTCTCGTAAAATATACAGGGCGGTCCATTTAAATTAAACAAGTTATTGCCGTTTAAAGCTAGTAATTATTTAATAGAAATTTTTAGACACTCTGTATAAGGTAGTATTTTGTTTATTATTGAAATACAATATCTGATCAATAAATAAACTTCAGTAAATATTTAGTAAAAACTCTGATACCCTTGGAGAAATGAAGCCTTAAAATTTTTACTGCAATTTCATAAAATTGAAAATATTTCAAAAACGGTAAGGTTTAAGTGTGATAAACCTTAATCAAATTTACCTTTATTTCAATCGTAGAATCTAAAAATAGAGTTATATACAGGGTGTACCATTTAAAAAGGACAACTATAATATTTATTTGCATATTATTTACTTATGCCAGCGACTGCCAAGAAAACGAACATGTAATTCCAATAGTGAGACACCTCTCGATGAGAGCATAGTTATTTTCGAAACTTATGTGTATCATATCCGACTAAATTGTGAAATATAGTGGGACGACTGACGGCTGAGGTAAGTTATCTTAGTTCTCTTAATAAAATTTGCTCAATGAGTGTCAGGCATTTTATAAACGTAAAGGACATCCAAATTGTATGTATTTAATGTATGAAATTTGTAAAATATTTGCATATTTACTTATGCCAGCGACTGCCAAGAAAATATACATGTAATTCCAATAGTGAGACACCCCTCGATGAGAGCATAGTTATTTTCGAAATATATGTGTATCATATGCGATCAAATTGTGGAATATAGTGAGACGGCTGACGGCTGAGGTAAGTAATCTTAGTTCTCTTACGAGTTATACTGGTTAAGATGAAAATCCTACTATTTATTACGAGTAGAAAAATATTGTGCTGGGTTGGTGTTGGTTTCTATGTAATTTGACAAATAAATAAAGCTGTCCCTTTAGTTGTCAGTTTTTAGTCAACATTTTTTAATTCTCCTTCGTATCAATTGCTGATTGAATTGGAGCCAGAAATGGCTCAAAACGAAATAAAGTAAGTAAATTACCAACAGTTATTCAAGCTGAGGCGACAAACGCCATATCCAAACTACTTCCATTTAAATCCCGAACAACTTTCAAAATAGGAAGCAATTAAAAAACGTGCGAGAAGAAATATAGTTTTTAACCTATCCTCGCTGTTAAACTATCATTTAATCTACTATTTTTGATAGATATAAGACAATTTTAACAGTTGCTATGGAAAAAAAAATTAACCATACATTGTCAATCACAAGTCAATTATCTACGATAGCAATAAACTATCCATTATCCCCGTAAAAAAATTTAAAACGTTTTAAGAAGCTTCTTGAATTAAATTTTTATCTTTCGAAGTATATTTTCTGGCGACTCTTTTCCCAGCTCAAATTTATCCCACTTTAGCAACCGTAAATAAGAAATGAGTACTAAAACTAGAAGTTGCCTGGTCTTGAGCCGGATGTTTAAGTAATTTTTCATGATTCCAATGATATATGACTTAAAACTTTTCTTAGAATTCTATTTTATTTTTGAGAAAATTATATTTGAGGGAGTATATTATGTCTACTGAAATATGATTCTTGCTTCAATGTCTCTTCATATTAACTAAAACTGGTAACATTGTGGCACTTGCCGTTTTGAAATAAATTTTATTTTATCGTGCTCTGTATCTTATGAGCTTAATTTTGTCGCGACCCCGTTTTAGAGGGTTGCGGTCAAGTAGAATACCTTTTGACCAATAAAATATACTAAGAGAAAATATATAAAAAATGATAAACTTACTTTACTGTCATTATAATACTTGGAGAACTCCGCTCAACTCAACCGCGTGACTTCTTAACTCATTCTCCCCGAGAGAGCCGAGACTCTCTTCTCATTTACTTTTTAATTAGTCTACATATTGATATTTACAACAATAAGAATTAAACAAAGTTCACCTTCAGATCTTAGTCTGACGTCAACTTGTTCTAGTTTAATTTTTATTGTGCAAATATTATGTTTATAAAAATATACTCTATTTAATATATTGGGTGATTTATTTTAATGATAAATACTTAAATTCTTGCTCTTGACAATATAGTAAACTATAACTGCGGGGTATTATTTAACTGCATGTGGATTTTACGATCATAAAACAGAACTTTGTATAGGGTGTCCCAAATTCGAGGGTTACCAATGGAATATCGGTATCCATAGGAATGTGAAGCAGGTCAAATGATGGCGAAAACAATTAAAGTGGCCGTTTATGGCTATTAAAGAAAAAGTTCTAACGAGGGATTTTTTGTTTTTTCAAATCAGAGCTTGTGTCACATAATAACATGTAAATTTACACAGGTTGTTTAAAAAACACGGAAAAATGCAAGAAGGTAATGATAGTATTCCTGCATCAATTTTTACGGAAGCTCAAAAAGCAACTACCCATTTACTGCCTGCGAAGTCTAGAGAACATTACGAAAAAGTGTTGAGTGAATTTAACGAGTGGAGATAAAAACGGAGGGCATTGTCTATACCTAATTAAAGATGTTATGAATTTTTTTGTATTTATCTTTGTATTTTTTAAACATGAAGAATAAATATGCAACTTATCAACAAAAATAAAGTTGAATGTACTGGGTGGGTCAAATTGGACGCATTTAAAGGGAAACACCCTTTTCTATAGGAGATGACGAAAACTAATATCGGTGTCTGGAGCTCAATTTTGATCAAAAACATGATGGTGAAAACTGCACATTGATATCTGTTACCGTTTCGGAGTTACGGGGTGTTTTTCAAAAATGTGTGTTTTTAACAAATCGCTGTAACTTTTTTGCTATGGAAAATTTTGTATTTCTATGAAAACATTTCCAAAGCATCTTACGTAGAATTTGATGGTTTAAGTATAATTTTTTAAAAATTAATAATTAGAGAGTTATCAACAGAACAATTGATTTTTTATTTGGGACACCCTGTATATTTTTAATTAACTGAAAATAACTTAAAATTACCTTTCCAAAAATATAGCACACCTGATATTTTGGTATAATCCCCTTCGAAATATAGAATTTCTAAAAGTTCGCCATTTTTAACTAGTAGGCTTGCTAAAACATATTTTTCCAGCAATACGAGGCACCGCCTCAGAACGCTAAAGATGTCAGCAAATTTTTGCAGCCAATTTCGAGAATAATTGAATAGCTAACCAAGATCCCAGCCGTCTGTCGTCGAGGCCGCCGGATTTAATGCCTATGGATCTAATCCTATGGACATCTTTGCGGAAGAATAAAGGTCCTTATTTTTAAATTGCCGCTCTAATCTAGATAAGAATTAGAAATACTTAGCAGTTATAAGAGGGTATCTTTTACCCCCACTGAGTTAATGAATTCCGCGAGAAATGTTCAAAAACGGCCCCGTCTGTCCATTACAGAAAACGGTCGATAAGTCGAACACCTGTAGCAACATTTCATGTCTTGGTTTGTTATTTGTTTTTATTGTTATTAGATATAGTTTAAATGTGTTGATATTGGTTAAATATAGTTCAAATTGTTATAAAATTCTACATCTCTCATTGCAAATATTATTTTCGTTTTAACTGATGCTCACAGCTAGAATTTTTTTGCATTACAGCCGACGCTGTTCAAAGCCTATTTATTTAAAGTGGACGAATTTTTATAAACTCTATATCTCGAAGAGGAATCGAGCAAAATATCAAGTGTGCTATATTTTTGGAAAGGTAATTTTAAATTCTGTTCAATAAATTAAAAATATACAGGGAGTCCCATATAAAAAATTAAATTTTCTGTTGATAACTCTTAAATTATTAACTTTAAAAAAATTATACTTAAACCATTAAATTCTACGTAAAAAAGTGCTTTTTAAATGTTTTTATAAAAATACCAAATTTTCCATAGCAAAAAAGTTACAGCGATTTGTTAAAAATGCACATTTTTGAAAAACACCCCGTAACTTCGAAACGGTAACAGATATCGATATGCGGTTTTCACCATCAAGTTTTTGAACAAAAATTGAGCTCCAGACACCGATATTAGTTTTCGTCTCCTATAGAAAATCTCCTATAGAAAGGGGTATTTTCTCTTAAAAGCGTCGAATTTGACCTACCCTGTACCTATTATGGGCAATATCATAAACAATCAAAGTTACTAACCTATTGCAATAATCTGAGTACATCTTAAAACCAGCGCTGTGTTTGAGAAAGCAATCCCCCACGCAGCTCCGGTGCGGCGCCTCCCAATCCACGCACGCCTCCAGGTCCCTTAGAAAACCTTTCTGGAACCTCAATATGCCCTCCAAGTTTATGAAAATTATCGAGATCCGCTCCTCGTCGAACATGTCCTCTCTTTTACGGCATTCCGAAAGGTAGCCCTCCGCCACGTCTTGCAGTACTTTGACGAAGTCGCGTTCGGTGTGGACTAGCTCACGAACAACACTCGTACGAACCTGGAAAAATATCAATGAGACATATGTTAACGTAATAGAATTATCCCACATACATTATTGTATTGTAAAGTATACGGGGTTGATCAATAATACCAATATATAAGTAATATCAATAATAAAGTCAAATATTATCTCCTCAGATAATTTTATGCAAAGGTTCTATTAGACCCAGGGGCAAACCACTGGTGGTATTTATTGTACAAGCGCTTGGTAATACTGGTATTTTTTTGGTATTAATTTGGTATTATTTGGTAATAAACTGGTATCATTTCGTAATAAACTGGTTTTAGTTGGTATTAAACTGGTATTAAACAGGTATTTTGTTGGACATCTGGTAACGCTGGATTAGAAGCACGTGGCGACGACCGGCGACGGCCGGGAAGCTGATTGCATCATTTCTAGCCCATTTGCATCTAAAGCTAATACTGAAAAATATCTATATTTCTAGTCCAAAGTACATCTAAAGCTAATACTGAAAAATATCTGGAATCTAAAGGTGCTTTGACAAAATCTTTTAGTTCTGGAAGTCTTTCAGAAGATACTACTCTACATGTTTTGGAAACTGATTATACCCAAAAAAATAATATAGTTTTTAAAATACTAAAGCAATGGTTAAACTCAAAAATTGGTGATGAAATCTGGAGCACTCTAAACTGCAATAGTCTGTTTAATAACATTATTTTTAGCACATCAATTTTACTTCCAAATTCTACTGCAAACTTCGAGGCAAACTCGATTTCGCGATCGACTTTAATATCCAAAATAACCTGCTTTTGTAAAAAGCAAGTAACTTTACAAATAAAATATCATCCTTCTACAAAAACCACAAAAAAAGAGTTAGAAAGGCACGCTGGGTAAGCTCAAATTTCCCAAATAACCTAACCTAACATACTTGATAAAGCATTTTGATATAACAAATAAATTATTTATACCAAAAATTAGTAATAATCGCAGTGTTAAATCCGAGGTTAAATCAGATGTAAGCAATAATTCTTCAAATACCTCTGAGACACAACCAAAAATAATTTCATTTCTAAAAAAGCCTTCTACCGAGTCTTCTACCGAGCCTTCTACGGAAAATACCGAGGAAATTACAGAGGCATGCAAACCCTCATGTAGCAAAATTGTACCCCATCATCTAATATGTGAAGCTCCCTGTAATCAAAGAAATCCTAATGTAAAAATACTAGACTGCGTAATTATCGCCCCACCTAAACGAGCCCCGGAACTACCCTTATCAGCCGCCACTTTAGCCATACCATCCACAAGCAATAATAATTATCTCCCCGATGTTACCCCTCATTACCATTATCAGCTGCAGCTTCCAACCTTACCGTCAACAAGCAATAATTCAATTTAAAGTCTACAAAAATACAGCCGCAAGCAAAGGAATAAATAAAAATTGAAAGTTTCAGTATAATCAACCTCTTATAACCAACTTATTTCGATATGAGAGAAAATAAATTCTACTCTTAAGGAAAATGGAGAAATATCGAAAGCTCTTAAGGAAACGATGATGGTTTGTCTTAAATTACTAACATTTTAAATACGGACCAGAGAAAGCTAAAATTAAAATACCAGGAAAAATTTGATTTCTCATTGTCAAATTCGATGTCACATTTTATTGAGGACCACAATTATAATAGAAGTTACAGCTGAAGTTCGGTATTATTGGTCTACCCTGTATGCACTTTGTATGTTTTTTGTACGCACCTGATCGTTGGACAGTAACGACACGCTGGTCCTCCGCCTGATCTGCGCGGAAGCCGGCCTCCCCGCCGCGATCGCCGCCAGACAGTCCTCCACCGTGTCCTCCTGGCTGACGCGCAGCCGCACGAACTGCGCCGGGAACCACCCGGTCTTGTTCCCCGTCGAGCCCCACCACCAGTCGCGGTCATCCATGTCTTCCACCTCCACCACGTCGCCCGCCCTGAAGGCCAGCAATTCCGGCTCGAGGGCTATGTGGTGGAAAACGGCCTCGGCTAGAACGACCAGGTTCTCGTCGGTACCGGCCAGTTCCAGGGATTTCTTGCGGCCGCTAAAGGAGGCGATGGACGACACGTCAGAATCGGAGGTGGTGTCGTCGTCGGAGGTGTGGCCGACGGCGCGGTTCTCGTGCTCGTCTTCGCTCACTGCTACTGGGCGATCTGGAACTAAAACCAAATTATTATATGAGAAAAAAGGTCAGATATGATATGGCTGAGTTCCGATTGCCATTACACAGTAAGAAGCTTTGAGGAATAAACGTAGTATGCATGCGGATACTCAATAACCAGCAAAGGTATACTTGGTTGGTGCTGAATTAGTTGTAAATATTTCGATTATAAATACTACAGTAGTTCAAATTTAATTATCTTAATAATAAGAAAATGTCTAAGAGAAAAAAAAATAAGTAATGTTTTCAAGAAAACTACATATTCTTGCTTCATTCGTTTGTTAAGAAATACGGTTGTGATTAGAAGCTAGTTTAAAAAATTATTGGAAATAGGATAGGAGAGACTTTTTTGCCATTTCTGGTACTTTAGCTCTCATAAGGAAAATCCAAGAAATATTCTAGAAAGAAATGCTTTTTCTAACCTTTTTTATTATACAGAACTTAATTGGAGTAAATTCACAAGCGATGTGGAGCATGACATTAAGCACAAAGAAAGGTATGGAAGATACTAAAAAACAGAAAGAAACCAGTGAACGAATATGTACAAACAAATGGAGTGTACAAACAAAGGAAATTAAGACCTGAGAAAAATACTTCACAGAATTAGACAGCAGCATAATATAAGATACAATAGATATTGAATTTTCAATATCTTCAGGAAAAGAAATATTTTAATAGAAGATAAAAAGGAATGCAGTCAAGGCTAAAGGTTAACTAACAAGAAACATGAACGAACGAACGAATGAATTAAATTTTACTGGCATAACAGATTTCAAAGAAGACTAAATAAACTAGGATTCAAGACTTAAAATCTTGTATTACACTCAATATTAATTTAATCTATTTGTTTATACATCGAAGCTTCGTTTTGAATTGCTTGCTATACTTAATTTGGCCTGTATAATATTTGATCATTAAACTAATATATTAATTTAGCCAATTTATCAATGATCCGGTATAATTGTGTTAAATTTGAATATATTTAAATAATGTAAATTTATCTTAATATTAAGAACTTTAGTAAAGCTTCCTAGTTGGAATCACTTGAAATTAATTTCATACAGACTGCAATATAATGGAAGCGAGAAAATTACGGGTTTTATTATTTTATGTACACATATGTATACTAGGAAAAAATCAAGATGACTGATATTTTCCCAGAATCAATTTTTAGTATTCGAATGAATAATATTTAAGTAAAGAATAATTATTCCGTAGATACATTTTATATAATGCAGTAAAAAAATAAGGTACAGATTATTATACAGGGTGGGTCTTAAGTAGGTGCAAATATTTTCAAGGCTTCTAGGTCTCGATAAAAGAAACCGAGATATTTTACTTTGAAAATGAAAAAAAATATATTCTTTTGCATAAATTTTGAGAACAACTAGAATTTTTCTGTGATTTTTTTGTAAATTATATTTTATTATTTCTTGTTAATCTACTAGCTCTGTTGCCATTTAATCAAGATATATATAAAAAAATATGTGCGAATTAGAATCGAGAATAAAAGATTTTTCACGACATGCTGCTATAGCCTAACTGTTAATTAGACTAAGAAAAGAGCATTAAGTTATAATTATGTAATATATTTGATTAATTTTTGTATGTTCTGGTACTGTATAAATAATCGTGTTTCTGGCTAATTACATTTATTCTTGTTTTTATTGTATCTGATAACGCAGAACCCTCGCAAGAAACTTAATATTACAATTCGTTCATTTATTATTATTTATTTACATTTCGTCCTTTCAGAAAATAATTTCAATTAATTACAGTCAACAAACAACGTCTTGAATATTCCATTATATACTCATTATTATATTTGTTTGCTAAAGGAAAATCTGTAGTAAACATCTGACTGTTTATTAGACTTAATATAAATTTATTAGAATCATAGGCCTTGTTTATAGTATAATTAATATTTTAAAAATTGTAATAGTGTTAAGTGTGCATTAAGCTAGTAAGTACAAGATCGAAAGTGTTTAGAAGTTCTTTGTACTGTTTTGTGATCGCAGCGATGGCGGACTAATGATTAATTTCCCTCGGAACCGATGTAGAATTAATATTGACTTAAAAAATTACGAAAAAAAAGTATTTTGTATCAAATTCCTCCAGATCCATTACAAATACCTAACCCCGGTTTGTTTGAGTTAATACTAGTTACTAGTATTATCCTAGTTAATACTACTTATTAGTAACCTTGTTATTGATTTATAACATTTCCCAGGCTGCCTGATACTAGGTGATGAAGAACTACCTTCTCCAATACTCACGACTCGAACAAATCGACCCAAGAGAGAGGACTGGGAAATTGCGAACAAAGTAATCACCTATAGGGAGACTAAAGGGGTGATCGACAGTTTTACGATCCACCTAATTAAATCCCCAGGAGAGGACGGGGTGTTTCCGGCCTTACTGCAGAAGGCTGAAAACATTATCGTCCCCGGTCTATTAAAGATCTTTAGGGCAAGTCCGGCATTATCACACCTGCCACCTGTTTGGACGAGAGTAAAGGTGGGGAAACAAACACTACAACCTGGCTCATACCGACCAATAAGCCGTACATCCTTTCATCCTTTCTGCTGAAAACCTTGGATAAGATATTTGATGAGCATATTAGGGGGACGATCACATCTAACCCTCTGAATGTTAAACAATATATTTATCAACAGGGAAAATCAACAGATCTAGCCCTCAACAATTTGGT
The DNA here is from genome assembly GCF_002938485.1 of Sitophilus oryzae. NCBI lineage: Eukaryota > Metazoa > Arthropoda > Insecta > Coleoptera > Curculionidae > Sitophilus > Sitophilus oryzae. The sequence continues at coordinate 225,354 of NW_022146979.1, forward strand.
AGGGGAAATTAAGAGAACCTGATAGGGATATTCTTAGACATTGAGGGACCATTTAACAATGTTACCCCTCAATCACTCCTATGGACTGTAAAAGACCGAGGAACCGAAACAACCATAACTGAATGGATTAGCAAATGCTCAAAAAAGAATAGTAACGATCTCGCTCAGCGGTGAGTCTGTTAGGTTTGTTCCGGACAGGGATGCTCGTCGGGAAGGTTTTTTCTCCGCTTCTGTGGACTCTAGTAGCGGAAGACCTGATGGCAATCATTGATGCATACGATGTTGAAGCATAAGCATATGCGGATGACCTGTAATCCTAGTAAAAGGATACAAAGAGGAGGACATCTCCTCAAAGATACAGGTCTTAGATGTAATTCGCGGTAAAACCACGCTAGACCTAGGAGACATATCACCCTCGGACATAACAGCCTATGTTAAAAGGTTGGGTCCTGACGGTGAACTTTAATACTCTTTTTCTTTCAAAAGTATACAGGGTTTCTCACCGTAGCCGTTCGTTAGAAGTTTTAGAGGTTAGAAAAAACTTAGAAGTTTGAAATTTTGAGACATAGGGTTATTTAAAATTTCCTTTCATTTAAAAATATTTTCAAGGTCATACCACTTCCGGTTACACCGGAAGTCGCCATTAATAAATTTTGTAAAAGCACAGCGATAGACAGTCCGTCTATTCGAAGAAGAATTTGTGATTGGCGCGGATTGTAATACGGGGGGACATTGACCCCTACCACCCACCCTCGAATACATTCATGTTTATACAAATAATTCCTGGTATTGGTTGGTTGATATCTTGAATTGGAATTTTTTGAATATTGGCCAACTTTTTGGGTTTATGGGCGTATTGGCCAACCCCTTAGTGCGGCGGAAGGGAAATATTGAGACCGAGCGAATACCCTACCTGGCTGAGCGCTCCCCACATCTATTGATTATTATAATTCTCTCTTTCCTTCAAAACTATACTTTAACTACAACTAAGTATATTTATGCTACTTTAACAATAAAGTTTCACTTAAAGATACTTAAAAATTCTTCTCTTCGTTCAATCTTAGTCTACGGTTGTTGTTCTTTGTTTTTTCCATACCGGGTACACGTCTCGAAGTGGCTCACCCCTATACGTTTTTATTTTTAGATAGAAAAAGAAATTTGGTATAAAACATGTGTATTTGAGGTATGTTAGTATATGACATAAATTAGGATTGATTGACGTATTCAATTGTTTTTACTTTCTGTTTTACCGGAAATTAGTACACCTTTTGATTTTAAATGGCATGTATATTTCTGCTACGATAGAAAATGACACTCTGAGAGTAGAATGACATATCATATGTCAAGTATTTAAATGTATTAAAAAGTGTTAAAACCACTAATTTTTTAAACAAAGGCCTTGGAAAATAGATTTGATCGTCTAATGCTGTTCGTTTCTTGTCCTGGCTGGTTAATAGATGCCCAAATAATATTTTTAATCATATGTCCAATTTTTAAATGGAAAAGGGTGGCTCATTAGCATATTTGGAAAACACATTTTTTACGAATAATTTCTGGCCACCACACTTAGTGACTGAGTCAAATTGTCGTTATGAACCGCATGTTATAATATCAAATAAACTATATGCGAAAATGTCAAAAGTTGACATATGATATGTCATTCTATTCAGAGTATTATTTCTATCGTAGTAGAAATATACCGAGGATGCCATTTAAAAATCAAAAGTTCCAGTCATTTCCGGTAAAACAGGAACTGACCAAAAACAATTGAATAAGTCAATTAATCTAGTATGTCATTATGCTAACACTTGCCAGAATCTTGTTTTTTATAGATCTGAAAAAAAAACCCAGGTTATAGGGTGAGCCACTTTTGATCAATTATTTCGTGCAGAATCAGTATATGACCAGATACAGTTTTGTCGGCTTCAAAATGAGGATCAGCCAGTGTTTGAAATGCATTCCCAGTACAGGCATTTTGTTCCTTTAAAGGAAATGTGTTCTAGGTGACGTCGTTGTTACGTTACCAGCCCTTCTTGTGCCTTATATGAAGCAATAAAGCGCAGATACGTAACTGTTTCCTAATATTCTCTAAATGTGACAAAAACTTTGCTCACTGGGATTGTTTTGTCTTGCTCTAATGAGAAAATTCTACGATTCTGCTACCATTTTCAGTGTATTACTACATAATCAATCCGGAACAATCAAAATCACCCAAAGATTTATATTTTTCCCACTACTGTTAAGAAATTAATTAAATATTTTTTTTTTTTTTTTTTTTTTTATAATAAGGATATCGGGACCCTCTTCAGCTTCTTGCGAATGAATATTTGCCTCATATAACTTTAGGGCATATCAGTCATTAATAACAAATAAAGGGTATGAATAGTAGACAAAGTGAAGAAATTTAGAAATTCTATTCTAGCTACAAAGAATTTTTAGCTAGAATATTTGAACACAGTATCTATTCTAAATTAAAAATGAAAGTTGCCATCTGTCCGATTATACGAGGAAAACAAAATGTTATTTTTTGGTGCAAGTTTGAAATACTCTGTGCAGTGCGTTAACAAAGGAAGAAATTTAAAAAATTATTTTATCATCTAGGTGTATCTTTTTTGGTAGTTTGTTTTCATCTCGATAGCTTTATTTTTAGGAGATATTCTCTTTTGAGCTTAACATTTTTCGTATTCTTTTTGTTAAATCATGCCTTTGCTTGTTAACAGACCTCTAAAATAATTGTATATGATTTATGTAATATACTCTCTTTGAAACTCTACCATGATCAATTAAAGCAGAAATAGCCGAACTTAAAACCATCTCTTTACTAGAATAAAGGCACAGACAAACCAAATAAACCAAACTAAATTAGTTTTTGGTAAAGGCCAATAAACAATAATAATATAACATTTAATGAGAGTGACATTACAAAAACAATAAATACTATTTTATAAATTGTGTTGATGAGGACCCAAAATCAATGCTAAAATTGCTGTCTTATTCAAAAGCGAATATCTCTGATAAAAATAAAGCTATTGAGATGAATCAAAACAAACATCGAGGAAAGACGTGCCTGAATAAAAATGATATTTTAAATTCCTTTCGGTAGCATATTCTAAGGATGTTTCAAACTTTAACCAAAATATCAGCTTTGTTTTCCTCGTCTGTCTAGCTAAAATACATATCTTGTATTTCTTGATAAAGCCTCTTAGTTTTGAACGAATGTGTTTTCACATATTTATTTACATAGAATGTAAAAGCATATATTTTATCTATTTTGTAGTCTTTATTATATTTTGTTGTGGTGGAATTTGATATGCTGTGGAATGATCAATTCTTTAAAATCAATCTAAAATTTGAAATATTTTAGAATTAATTGAATAATTTGTATCTATATATTTGTGGACATACTTGGTTTAACAAAAAGGATTTTCCTTTTTCTTTTAGTAAGTAATTCTAGTTAAGAATTATTTTTCTATTGTCTCTGCAACGACGAAAGCAACTAGTCAATAAAGAAAACCGTATTTGTACGTTTCCCAGCCAAACAAAGAGATTACTTTTTAAGTCCTACTCTTATTTGAGACTTAACAAAGGAGGCAGAACAAACCTCATTTTACATATAACTTATTAGATAAATTGAAACAAAGGCGTATTCTCTTCGGTTAAACTGGAAGTCTCCTAATGCGGCTGTTATACAAAAGAGGGTGGATTTTTCTTTCTCAGAAAAGCTCTTTTAACTGGATACATCAAATGGAACGAGACTTTGCAGTTTCCATTTCGGGATTCGGCGTTAAGAATATTTATTTCTGGATACAGCGGCTCGTTTTGTACGAGCTATTTTTGTTATATTTTTTTTATATATATATGTATATAGAGTGTCCCAATATTCCGTGGACAATCAAACTTTAAAAATAAACTTACATTTTTTAAAAGATATTTTAAAACCATTAGTTCGATTTGAACGAGATTTGGGCTGTAATTTTAGTAGAAATGTTTTCAAACTCCACCCATCACCGATTTTTTTTTGTAAATGGACTTTCTAGCATTTACAACATTTTGACCCTAAGCTTGCCACTGTGCATACTTTTCGAGGAAAAAAGTTTTCGAAGCTGACTTACAAAAAATGTTTCTTGTCACATCAAATTGTTATGTAGCCGCATACAATCTAAAAGCTCTTTTTTATAAAATCTAGTAATGGCTCTATTAATCTAGTTGGCAAAATATGGAATTTTTTGTTTGTATCACAAATTATGTTTAATAATAAGCTTCATAAGTTTTTAAATTAATTAACGTTTGGGTCTATTTTTGATTGATGCCCTCTAACGCATTTTTGTATAATCAAACAAAAGCACTTTTGTATAATAGAGATAAATTGTGTGCTATTAAGTTATTTTGATTAAAAAATATGTATTACTTTATGTCTAAGGAATTTTGGAACTCTCTGTATATTTTTTTTTTTTTTTTTTTAAGAAATTTTTCCAAAAATTTTTTCATAAAAACATACGATATGGCGTTTTTTACAAGAACCAAAAATGTTGAAAGAATAGAAGGACCAAATGGATACGAAAAAAATACGAAAAAATCGATTGTCGATGAAGTTGGAAAAAGAACTCCAACAGTCAGCGATTCATCTGGTTGAATAGCTATGTAAGTTAAAATAAATAAAGACAATGTAATTCTTAAAAATTCTTTAACTATCAATACTGAATAATTTTTCACAACTTTCAAACTTACCCCAGCAAAAATAATCTTTTCTAAGTTCTATCATTAACAATTTAAGAGCTACATCTGATGACGTCCTCTATTATTGAATCACCCTGTACAAAACGTCAAATGGGATGTAAGTGCCGCAGTCCTTTTAGATGCAGTCCTACTTCTCTACTGATCAGGGAGGATCAGATCAATGGGAAATTGAAAACACTTATGTGTGTGATCATTTCCGTTACCTTATTCAACTTTTTTTATGAAGATGTATATTAGCAGACTTTTGATTTTAAAATATCATTTTTTGGTTTATAGTTAGGGGATATAAGATACAGTTATAATATTATATTGATGGGGATAAAAATTATATGTACCGGGTGTCCCACTAAGAATAGCTCTCGGCTGTATCTCGGAAAGTATTCATCGGAGAGCCTGCGGAAAAAATTATTTGTAACTAAGAGCTGCTGAAATTGCTGAAAATTATTTTCAAGTTTGTAGAACAACCGCTAGCGGGCACGCGACAACAAAATATAATAAAATGGAGTTTTACAATTTTGTACTATTAAGGTGTACTATAAGTAATAGCTTCATAATCTTCAGTAAATTTTGAATATTTTTGTTAGAACCGTTTTTCTCTATCTGCTAAAATACAGTGGTGGGGAAGGGTTAGATCTGTTTATATTTAAATATTAATAACTCCGGACTGGATGATCGGGATCCAACAAGCGAGGGCTCGTTTAAAGAGCGTCAATTGCATACATTCAAGAATTTTGACATTAAAAACATTATATTTTTTGCAGTGGCACTTTGGGGCAGCCAATTTTTTTTTATGATATGTGCTAGTAAAGGTGGCTCTTTACATTGCATGTAATATATCCACTTACATCCGCTTACATACTTTTTTAATTCAAGAAAACTTTATATTTTTAAGTCTTAATGACATAAATAAAAACAAATGAGTTTTTCACTTCTGTTGTGACTTTTTAAATTTAACAATCCAATACTATAGCCCAAGAACGCTTCTAATAAGTCGTTATATATAAGAAACGAATATCTTTTACATCCATTTTAAAATTACAATCAAATGTAAGACTCTTTATCTACTAATTTGAATGATTTTTCAATTTACTTCAAATAGTTGCTCATATACTCAATAAGTAAATAACAAATAGACATACTGTATATGTTTTACAAGACTAGAATATCTCTTTAACACAAATATGTAAAATATTTAAATTTGGAGCTCTTCAAAAACAGCCAATGTCTCCATTTTCTTATGCTTCGATCCATTGTGCGTCGTCCTGCTGGGTAGTATGCAATTTACAGAAAAATTATACAGAAAAAGTGTAAATTTACAGAAAAATTAATAAGTACAGAAAAGTGTAAATTTACAGAAAAAGTGTAAATTTACAGAAAAAGTGTAAATTTACAGAAAGAAAATGTAAATTTACAGAAAATGTGTAAATTTAAGGAAAAGTGTAAATTTAACATCTACAGAAAAGTGTAAATTTTACTTTAAACTTATATTTCAATGTTGCGATGACAGCTCTACGCTTTCGTATGAAGCTGTTTATAGGTCAAAAATAATATTCCTTCATGTCCTTGATAGGATGGGAGCATGGTTCCTCTCGTTCTAGATCCGATCCAAACCCTTGCGGTGACATATTATGCGCTCTGCTGTTTCAGGATCTTTATGGTAGAGTCTGCAGCAAAGACTTCTTTGATACAGGTTGAGCCTTGTTAGCCATATATCCTGTACAAGCTTATACTTGTTGTACAAGCTTATACTTGTTGTAATCCGAATTTTATTCCTGCTGAACTTCGCACTTCCTTTGTAGTTTAAATAAATGCCTTTATTGTCAAAACATTTTACAATTTGTAGACAAACGTAAAGTAAACAAACAAACAAACAAAAGAGAATACAAAACAAGTATACAAATTACATTGTAAATCTTATTGTTTAAAATAAACATTTATAAATGTTTACAATGTCAAAGAATAAAAATAATAAAAATAAGATTCAAAAATATTTTGAAAGTTTATAGTAAATATAGTAATAGCAAATATTAGACCAGTGTTTACAAGATTGTGTTACAAATTCGATTATCAAAATATAAGTCATTTACAGCGTAGAAAGTCTTGTCTAGTAAATAAGATTTCAAGCTTTGCGAAATGAAGAAAATTATGTTATGGATTTGATTTCAAATGGCAGGTGATTGTGCATTTTTTTCGAGTTGTATAATATTGAACTTTTAACTAACTCTGAGCGTGAGGTAGGTAGATAAAGATCTTGCTCCGCGTTCCTCAGTGGATAAGTGTGAGATGGCCTTTCTTGAGAAGCTGATACATACTTACGTATTAAGCACACGGATTCAAATATAAATAAGGAAGGAAGAGTTAATATTTTTAATTTTTTAAAAAAGTCCCGGCAATGAGTTCTGCTGTTTAGTCCAGTGAATATCGAACAGCTCTTTTCTGGAGCTTGAAAATGCGGTCAAATTGAGTCGCACAACACGCACCTCAGAATGGAAGGGCATATCTGAGGTGCGACTCAAAAAGTGCATAATAAACAGTTCTAGCCATCGACAAGTTAAGCTCCTTAGAAACAGATATTAATGCAAAACAGGTAGAGCTTAATTTTTTCGACAAAGCGTCGATGCATGTCCCATTTTAGAGAATTGTCTACAACAAGCCCTAAGAATTTTACAGATTTTACGACGTCAATGGTGGTGTTGTTAAGTACAAAAGGCTGCAGCGAGTTTTTATACGACAAAGCTTTAGTTTTAGAAATGTTGAGTCTCAGGAGACTCAGGATTAATCCTATGAAGATGTATAAGTAATAGCTTCATAATCTTAAAAAACTATTACTAAACCTTATCTAGGCAAAATTGTGTAAAAACTCCATTTTATTATATTTTGTTGCAGTTGCGCCCGCTAGCGGTTGTTCTACAAACTTGAAAATAATTTCCAGCAATTTCTCATAGCCTCTTAGTTACAAATAGTTTTTTCCGCAGGCTCTCCGACGAATACTTTCCGAGATACAGCCGAGAGCTATTCTTAGTGGGACACCCGGTACATATAATTTTTATCCTTATCAATATAATATTATAACTGTATCTTATATCCCCTAACTATAAACCAAAAAATGATATTTTAAAATCAAAAGTCTGCTAATATACATCTTCATAAAAAAAGTTGAATAAGATATAATAAACACTAATTAAGTTATTAGGTAGTAATATAGTCTTAAAATAGATAACTAGGTGGCTGTAAAGAATTAATAAATGTAAGTTAATGTTATCAAAAAATACAATCTTCGATTATTCATTATGTGTTTCTCCAAACACTAGTTTAATAGGTTGATAAGGAAATATTAAATAGGTTTATTACAGTCAAATATGATTCTTAGATTTTCTTAGTTAATCGTTATGAGCGAAACGTTATTAAGAAAATACATACCTAATAAAACTAAGCTATAAAATTATTATTTACAAACTAAAAAGTTTGTGGTAAAGTTTGGTAAAAGTATAAGCCAAAACATGACTTCAAAGTACCGACATCGTTTAAAATCAAATTAAAAATATATCAATTTTCTGAACTTGAATTTTAACCTAATGTTATTACAATTTTTTTAATTATTGTAGTGATCCTAATGTATATATTATAGTCATTTGATTTATTGGATTTGGGTCAAATATTACACAGAATATAATATAGTAAAAAATGTTTCTACAAATGTATTCTCTTCCTTAGACTAGTGTCAAGTCCATATTGTAACAAAACTTTTTTCCAAAATGGCTAGTAAATCACAATTTTTTTGTTCTCGTATCCCAAATATAGCTACATGTGTTTATTCTATTGGTAATAGGGTATACTGAGGGAGATAATATATTTGTAGTAGCTTGAAATACTTTTTGATACTGTAATTACTTTGAGACTTCTTCTTTCAGTGCCTATCCTCTATGGATGTTGGCAATCATGTTGGTCTACATTTTGGTCCTATTGACAGCCGCCCTGAATAAATGTACGGTCGTCATTCCCGTCCACTGTCTAATATTTTTCAGCCATGATGTTCGTCGGCGTCCCTGACCTCTTCTACTATCTATTTTGCCCTGCAGTATCAATTGGATAAGTTGGTATTTATCATTACGCATCACATGCCCAAGGTATGCCATTTTTCTCACTTTCACACTATGTACTATTTCTAGTTCCTTTTGTATTCTCTGGATCACGGTGTTGTTTGTGAGATGGTAAGTGTATGAGATCCTGAGCATGCGGCGATAGCACCACATTTCAAATGCTTCCAAGCATTTAGATGTAGCATCTGTCAGGGTCCAAGCTTCCACTCCATATAGGAGCGTGGAGAATACGTAGCACCTTAGGACCTGTGTGCTTATAGCAATATTCAGGTGCATATTGCATAGGATTTTTCTAAGACGGTTAAAAACGGTTCTGGCTTTATCTATGCGGCATCTGATCTCTCGTGAGTGATCCCATTCCTTGTTCAAGCTGCAGCCCAAATACGTGATTGTATCTGCTGTTTCCAAGGTTTCGTTATTCGCCCTAAACTGGTGGTACTTTGAGACTGAGGATCCCAAATACTCTTCTAAGCCTGAATCCACTAAGTATCCAAATGTCTATATTTTTTTAACGTCACAAAGTATTATTTTTTGCAACGTGATTGACAATATAAATATGTCATTTTAACGTCTATAGATATAAAAGCAACATAAAAGTAAAATACTTTTACGTCTAAGCACAAAAGTACAAAAATATATTATTAAACTGACATTAAGTGTCAAGTTCAATGAGTGTATCCGTTGTTGCTTTATATATAATCACTTACAAGATATTACTTTTTATAACATTTGATGTTCGTCAAAAATAGCAATCATGATACAAAGAAAACAAGGTATGATATTGCGCAGGTTGATCGCTACGTCACAGGTGATAACGGCACCATTGGTCGGCACTTTCTGCGCGCCAATTTCGAATCGTCAAACTGATGACACATAATACTGTGAATAATACATAATAAATGTGAAAATAATGTGTACATAATAAATGCGAAAATTACTTTTGAAATGTCAAGTGCAATCATTTGACATACCTTTTGAGATTACGTCCTAATTCTTCCCTATTTTAGGTCTTTTTTTATTAGTGGCAATTGAACATGGATTTTTTTGTGTTGCGTAGTGACGTCACAGGTGATATGCGTAAACTGAACGAAATTGGAGCCGCTAGCGATTATACCTTGTTTTCTTTGTATCATGAATAGCAATAAACCCTCGCCTGTAATGTCAAACGTACAGTCTTTTCACAAACACTATTATTTTTACTCCTTATGAAACAATATACTATTATCACACATTATATGTTTTTCATCTTTAAGTCCCAACAGTTTCAACTCAATTATATCTTCCAGTCTCCGAAAATATTTTTCTCTTTAAAATATATTTTATTTATTTTCTTTTTATGTATATTTATTAAGCTAGAATATTTAATGCATGTATTTTTAGACATTAGTGTACTAATGTCTTAAATTGTATCTTTAGTGAAAATAACTACTGACTGACATCAATTTTGTAAAATTATTGTAATTAAATAACTGTAATTTTTGTAAAAATTCATTTGATTTTGATTTGACAAATCAACGAATTGTTAGGGTTTAAACAAATTAGGATTATTTGCATAGCGATATCTGCGTATCTAAAGCTTCGTTTAAAACAAGGAGATTGGTGCTCTGCTGCCGGCATGTGTACAAGAACAGACGCGGAGGCTGAAATGCGAATACTCAAAATATATTTTGAAGTTATAAATGTCATATTCTGACATTTATCTATGAGGACTACAATAGTAGGTATGTGTTTTTATTTAATCCATCAGAACTCATCATATATACAGGGACGCTTTTACAATTCGACGCTTTTAAATGGAAACACCCTTTTCTATAGGAGATAGACGAAAACTAATATCGGTGTCTGGAGCTCAATTTTCATCAAAAACATGATGGTGAAAACCGCACATCGATATCTGTTACCGTTTCGGAGTTACGGGGTGTTTTTCAAAAATGTGCATTTTTAACAAATCGCTGTAACTTTTTGCTACGAAAAATTTTGTATTTCTATGAAAACATTTCCAAAGCACCTTTTTACGTAGAATTTAATGGTTTAAGTATAATTTTTGTAAAATTAATAATTTAAGAGTTATTAACAGAAAATTGATTTTTTATTTGGGACACCCTATATATTTTTAATTAACTGAAAAAATTTAAAATTACCTTTCCAAAAAATATAGCACACTTCATATTTTGTTATAATCCCCTTCAAAATACAGAATTTTTAAAAGTTCGCCACTTGTAACTAGTAGGCTTTGGACCCCTTATTGATGATATGCCCTTAATGGAACTCAAAACATTATATTTCCAGCAAGACGACGCACCGCCTCTAAACGCTGAAGTTATCAGCAAATTTTTGCAGCCAATTTCAAGAATAATTGAATAGTTAACCATGATCCCAGCGCCATTGGCCGTCGAGACCGCCTAACTTAGTGCCCATGGATCTAATCCTATGCATATATTTGCGGAAGAATGAAGGTTCCTTATTCTTCCATATAATCTAGACAAGAATTAAAAATACTTAGCAGTTATGAGGGGTATCTTTCGCCCCCACCGAGTTAATGAATTCCGCGAGAAATGTTCAAAAACTGACCCGTCTGTCCATAACAGAAGACGGTTGATATGTCGAAAACCTGTAGTAAAATCTAATGTCTTTGTTTGCTATTTATTTTTATTGTTATTAGATATAGTTCAAATGTGTTGATTGGTTAAATATATTTTAAATTGTTATAAAAATCTGCATCTCTCATAGCAAATATTATTTTCGTTTTAATTGATGCTCACAGCTAGAATTTTTTTGCATTACAGCCGGTGCCGTTCAAAGCCTATTTATTTAAAGAGGGCGAATTTTTATATACTTTCTATATCTCGAAGAGGAATTGAGCAAAATATCAAGTCTGTTATATTTGTGGAAAGCTAATTTTAAATTCTTTTCAATAAATTAAAATATACAGGTGTCCCATATAAAAAATCAAATTTTCTGTTGATAATTCTTAAATTATTAATTTGAAAAAAAAATTCATACTTAAAAACCACATTAAATCTCGTATTGTAAAAGGTGCTTTGGAAATGCTTTCGTAAAAAACAAAATTTTCCATAGCAAAAAAGTTACAGCGATTTGTTAAAAATGCATGTTTTTTAAAAACACCCTGTAAACTCGAAACGGAACAGATATCGATATGCGGTTTTCACCATCATGTTTTTGACAAAAATTAAGCTCCAGACACTGATATTAGTTTTTGTCTATCTCCTATAGAAAAAGGTGTTTCCATTTAAAAGCGTCGAATTTGACCCACCCTGTACAACTTTTAAAAGCCCGTTTTTGATTCTTTTTAATTTATTCTACCTGTCTTTCTGTTTGGTCTTTCTGTTTGATGCTTATCATTCTGAGATTTACAAGATCATATATATATCTGAACCGACTAGAAATTATCCGAATCGTCAATACACAGAAAGAAAATAGCAACTCTAATATACCAGGTGCGTCTCGACAGAGTGGCTCACCCCTATAACTTCTTTATTTTCTCAGATAAAAAAACGAGATTTGGTATGTTAGTATATGACATAAATTAGGATTGATTGGACGTATTCAATTGTTTTTGGTCACTTCCTGTTTCATCGGAAATGACTACAACTTTTGATTTTTAAATGGCACCCTCGGTAGTCTTGAATAGATATATCATATACTTTTGACATTTTTGCTTTAAAAAAAATCGTAATTTAAATTTTAATCTAGAGTCTAATCAAAAATGTCAAAAGTTGACATATGAAATGTCATTGTATTCAGAGTGTCATTTTCTATCGAATAAAGTAGAAATATACTAAGGGTGTCATTTCAAAATCAAAAGTTGTAGTCATTTCCGGTGAAACAGGAAGTGACCAAAAAAAAAATTGAATAAGTCAATTAATCCTATTTTATATCATATACTAGCATACCAAGTCTCGTTTTTTTATCTGAAAAAATAAAAGTTATAGGGGTGAACCACTTTTGAGATGCACCCGGTATGTATCTGTAAACATGACTATTAAATGTCAGACATGTAATTATATCGTTTTTTGCACGAGTTGGCCTTATCAAAGACCACCCACTGTATAAGAGTTTCTGCATGGTGACTTGATATCATCATCTATATCAATTTCATGGTATTGCATTTCGAAGGTTAATTAATTTGTGTTAAAATTACTGAAAATAATTAAATAAATATATGGAAAAATATCCATCTCTTAAAAAATAAGTATATCTTAAAAAAAAAAAGAAAAAATAGTTTACTCAGAAATAGGGCCAATTGTCATATATCTGAATATCATTTCAATAATTGCGGTAAGATCAATATGCAAAGAATAATCGGTCAGTTATAAATCAGTTAACTATTATAAAGGCTGATTAAAAGTTAAAAGTGATAAAACAATAATATATAGACTTGAATGAGCCTTGGAATGAGCTTTAAGAAAGCGGATATTATAAATTATTGCTTATTTACTTAAGTGGTTTATTTAAAAGAGACTTCATAATTTCAGATTCTCAAGATATTTGGAATATAAATTTGATGTAAATTGGGAAATAAACATGTTGACTAGATAGTTATTTGACTGAAACTATAAATTTGGGAACTTTTTATTTATTTTTAAATGATAAGAAGAAATTATGATGGCGGTTTCTGTTGAACATTTGACACAAAAATATTTCAATTTTATGATTTCAGTCTAATAACTATCTTGTCGATATATTCAATTTTTGCCAATAAAATGACAGGTATTGATTATTTCGATTCCAAATAATTCGAGAACCATTACTCATAGCAATTTTTACAAAGCAATTTTTACGCAAAAAACGACAGAATGTATATTTTTTCACTCAGTAGGTTCTATAGAGTTACGGACGAAAAGTTATTACTTTAAACGAGATAAAAAATATGTAGGTAGCACCCCCTACAAGTTAGAGTCATATTAACATCGAAATCAAATTTCCCATATCAAAAAACTCCCAGACACCACTTTTCATCCAAATATCGACGATAGTTCACAAATTATTTGAAAAAAGTCGAAATTAAAAATGAAACTTCTACACCCTGTATCTCCGAAAGGAAGCAATTTAGGACATACTACATCTATACGAACTTTTTCACTTATTTAATCTGCAGAATATTATGCCGAAGTTTCCCGAATAGAATTATTCGGAAAACCCTTAATATTTTTCCTTCTCTTAATATTTTTCTTTTATCACGCTTCAGTTTATACGCTTTAACCCATACAAATTTAAAATTTGGATATCAACCTGATGGCATTAAAGTATTAGAATTCAAATTTAGTGTGGTTATGCTGCCCTGACATTTACTTTTATTTACATTTATTTTCAATCCGTTACTTGGCAATTTTAACCGCCAATTTTAAGCTCCAAGGCCATACACCGATACCTGAAATCCAACTGACTTCTTCAACTGCTGTGTATAGTATTGACACCATAGATTTAAAATATTTTATTTTAAGTCTATGATTGAAACAAATTATTTTATTCATATCCCCGATGAGAATTTTATTCTGTATTACTTCAACTCGACATTCATCAATAATATCTTTACCTATAAATTATTTTCTTATACCAAAATACCTAATAATTGGTAATGACGATCCCTAACTAATGGTTTAATATAAAATAATATGTTCCCTCATGAATTAAATTTTTTAATACTTTCCATTATTTAGTAAGAAAACTTGTAATTTTTAATGAATACCTAATAAAATAGTAATTAAAAAAGAGTCCTTTGGAATATAATGAGATTGCTGATACTAAAGATGGGTTTTTATTAATCATACTTATTTAGTATCTATTCAAAACGCGGTATTCAACTATTGGATGTTTGAAACACCAGTATTTAGGTACCTTAATCAGTTTTCTTTACACACTTTCAAACAATCAATCATACCTTAATATCCTCGACGAAATCTTTGGACGCATTTTTATCCTTTGATCCAAATATCATAGCGATCACTGCAAACACTAACAATACAACAAACACACTGCACACAAACGATAATTCGTTTCTTTGATCTAAACGCCGATTTAAAGTAACATTGCCGAGCGTAGGTTGTAACTTAAGCCTTAATTACTTAAGTGCTGTAAAGCGACTATAGACCGGAGTACCCTCGCGACAACGCGCTATCTTCGGACAGGTGACGTCAGTACTAGTTGAGCCCGACCTCTTCGTTTACGTTGAGGTAGACAGTTCCGTACTAAGGCATGGGCAAATTGTACTAAGGTGAGTACCGGTTGGTGGGCGATATGGTTGTAGAAGGGGACATAACGAGTAATATTTTGTTTGATGAAAAGTCTATAAAGTCAGATATGCGTAGTTTGCTATGCCGCCGTTTCTCTGTAGACTTGAAATGTACTGTTTATGTTTTCTGCTAGGAAGAAAATATCTAGTCTGGCTAAAGAAATTTGTCTAACGAACAAAAAAACCCAGACAGTCAGGCGGAACTTAAGTCATTTATGAAATTTCTTACTAAAATCTATAAAATTAAAGGATTTGAAGGACATGTTTGAAAAAGTGTAGTTTGAAATGTTGAAAAAGTAATAAATTAAAAATTAATAAATAATTTGATTTACTTTCACAAAATTTGTACTAAAATGACCGTCTGTCCGTCTGATGACTCCATTCGGGTACCTCTATCAACGTGCCGAGTTTGGTTCCAATCGACCCATTATTAAGAAAAAGCCTGATGATTTTGTCCATTTAGAAGCATCTGTCGATACGTCGAAGGCGACATCCTGTATACCCCAGTGCAGTTATGACATTCACCATGTGTATGCCTTAGTAACCCTTATTAACATACTAAAAGTCCCCATTTGTCCGATGTGTGCGTCATCAAAAAAAATCGGCCGCCATCTTGAATTTTGGTACTTTTTGGGAAACAATGTAAATAACTCGAAAACGGTTTGTTATAGCGAAAAACTTCAAGAGGTAAAAATTAAAGAGAATAAAAAACTCTATTAGAATCAATAAAAATAAATAGTTTATTATCCTAACGCAATGACGTAATTTTGAAAATCGAGCAATTTTTAAAAGGAATCACGGAAATGCAAATTACGATTTTTTTAAGCTTATTAACAAATAACATGGATATTTAGCATCAATTCAACTGAAATACAATCCTTGTGACATTTTCAAGAAATATTTTTTATTGGTGGGTTAATAATATTTCATAATTAACAAAAATTGTAAAAGCTATCCTTTACTAAATACATGTGTACAAATAATGTGCGAAAGAAGTCTCCACCTTGTCCCGGTCGGGGCTATTTGCACTTAAACCAAGGTCTTATTGTTACCATTTTATAAACTACTTGTTTTTAAAAATACAGTGACAGTTTGAAAAATTAGGCTACAGGTTGGAAGAAAAAAATAAAATGTAATGTAAACTGGCGACTTTCAAAACGTTGCAAAAAGATCCTCATCTGCGACAAATTACATCCGTTTTTTTAGATCCTGCTGCACAAAAATCTGAGCTAGTCGAAGCTGGAAATACATTCTTATTTTCATTATATGGTCGACATAAGCTAGCAAAAGATTTAGATCAGTTGAGATATTTTAAATATAAAGCCCTTACATCTCGTCAGGTACTTATAATAAAAATTTTGATTTAGCTACCTTACCTCCAACAACTAACGCAGCTGAAAATCATTATTATAGGACCTATAAAAAAAGTAGTACAAGAATTAGTAGTCCCAGATGGAACTCTTGGTCTATAAGGATTTGGTTAGGGTGTGTAGGGTTATGAGTCGTCATAACCCTACACAAGTACGATATTGGTCCCGTGAAAATTTGCACAGATATTTTGAGGTACGCACGCAATATCCTCAAAAGCTAAATGTTTGGGGTGGTTTTGTAGGGGAGCATATGATTGGTCCATTTTTTATAGAGGGTAATTTAACTGTTGGAAAGTATTTGGACTTGTTACAGCAGCAGATTGTCCCTAGAATTCGTGAGTTATTGGGAGAAAGATTCCACAATGTCTGGTTTCGAAAAGATTCCACAATGTCTGGTTTCAACAAGATTGTTGCCCTGCTCACAATGCCCGTATTGTTCAAGAATATTTAGGAATAATACTTTTCCCAACCGTTTAATTAGTGGACATGGAACTATTTGTGGCCCGCTAGATTATCAGATCTTTCTCCCAATGATTTCTTTTTATGGGGTTGTGTAAAACTAAAGTGTATGGTCATAATAGGGGCTAATAATCTGGATGAGCCTTCAAGTAAAAATACGAGGGGCTTTCCAAACTATTAGCCCTAATATGTTGGCCAATGTCAGACGGGGATTTTACAACCGCCTAGGCTTCTCTCTAGCACAAGAAGGTGGTCTTTTCGAACACTTGTTATATCTTTTTTTTATTTAGAGTAATATTTTAGTTTTTTTTTAATTTTATTGATGTATTTTTTAATTTTGGAAATGATTTTTGGGCTTAGAGAATTTATTTATGTTAAGTTTTGGCTTGTAAACACACTCAAATAATAAATATTTAAGTATTTTATTATTTTACCTTAAGTGAAGGTAAACACTTAAAATGAAAATATTAAATACTCGGCACTCCTCGCGTCGTATTCCTAGTCTGTCACGACCGACCCGTCCATGCAACTTCCTACTGCCTGACCACCTGACCAGCCGACTAGCGGCGGTGAATCTCGAGTACGAACGTAATCGGGTAAACGCAAATTCGTCCGACAACTGCTATGTTACTAGTAGCAACACTAGTAGCCTGGTCTTCTGTATAAAAAGATAGCAACGAGGGCCACAAAACAAATTTTGTCTAACAAAAATATTTTTTAATAAATTAATTTTGCTAAAAAAATTGCAATATTCCGATTTATGGTTAATAAATGTTGTAAAAATTATTGTCTAACATTCGTTTTGATAAAAGCAGCATGGATCGGCATAATAAATCAAGATAGAAAATTGTACTATGCGTCATGATTGACACAAACGAGGAATCTTGTAACGATATTCCGTAATTGCGTGGTCGATATCGATCGATGAAACAGTGTTTGAACATCATTCCTGTTTTGTGACTTGTCCCGACGCGAGTACGGTATAGTGATCGTGGTGCCTTATGGGTAACTCCAGGGTCGATAACAATATTTACACTCAGTGAGCTGCTACTGGAAACCTTTTTTACCCGTTACATTTACACATATTGGTTATTGAAGATGACAATCTTCAAAACTTGCAGCATTGCCACAAGTTGATCTTTTATTGGACTGGGATGTTTTTATTCTTCCTTTTTTTTCTGTGATAATAATAGTGTATGTGTGTGTTTGTAGTAGTAGAATACTGTAGTGTTCTATCGGCCTTTGGCAAATAAAAATAAATAGAAGTAAGGTGCGATTCTTACTATAAAGTACAGTCACCGTGACGTCGAGCGTCACGCCGCGCCGCCTCGACATTGTATTTGACTAACGGCCGTATTCATAGTCGAGCGCCAGCCGCCCGCCGAAAAGACCGAAGATTTCTCCGGCGAGCGCTTCGATATCGGGAGAGAAAAAAAGCTCTTTCATAGTCGGCCGCCAGCGCACCGCTGGCTGGCGAAAATGACGGCGCGTCGCCAACAAAATTTCACTTCGGGTGGAGGGTTTTAACAACAAGGAACATGTTTTCTTCCTTTTTCTACACAAAATCGGTTATACGAACTTTAACATTCTCTAAATATTGAAATATTAATAATTTAAATATTTTATTGACATTTGGTAATTTAAATATTTTATTGATGTGTCCATTATTTTGTTATAATTCGTTTTAAAGTAATGAATAATATCTTCGTAATCCTTCACTTATAGTAAAAAGATTTACAATTTTTTATATACATATTTTTTTGGTTTGGTATATTTTTGGGTCATAATAAAAAGGATATTAAGTTAATAATTTACATAATGGGGAATTCCATAGGTCTGTTCGGTTTTATTTGAAAGTTTTATGGATTCGTTTTTATTACGTTTATAAATTTTATAGACCTTTAACCTTAACCTAATGATTGCTGTGTTAAGGATTTTAAAATTATTTTAAGGGAAAATATGACCAGAGTAGAAGTAATTTATATTTTAAATTGGCTCTATTTTTGTTTTGTGTAGATGACTGATGTTTGGTGAATTTGGTATATTTTTTTCCAGTTTGTGTAAATTACAAAGAGAATTAATGTAATAAACGGAAAACAATAGGAAAATATAAAAATCATAAACATAACAAAAACAAAACGATAAAACATTTAAATGGTCAAATAGACGGACCGAATTCATATGCCTCAAATGTAATGAATAATGGCCTCAAAAATACGAATGTCATCGTTCTCGTTAATCGTCACAATATTATAAATATCCATAATTAATTCAGTTTGCTTGGTGCTTCTTTCAACTAGACAGACTAAACTGGCGGACCGCCCGGAGATGGTAAGGACATGCTCCAGTCGCCGCCCGAAAATCACCGGATGGGGTTTAAACTGCGCAAGTGTTCTCCTCGCCGCGTGGAGATCGACGCATGAAACGGAAAAAATGCTTATCCAACCGCCCGCCGGCGAGAGAGCGGTTACTCTATATGACGGATGTGCGCACGCGTTACTCGGAGAGCGCTCGACTCTGAAATAAGAACGAAGAATTTCGGGAAAGCTCCCGCCAGCGGGAGGCTGGCGATCGACTATGAATACGACCGTAAGAGTGGGACCCAGGTGGGACTCTCCGCTGCGACCGCGAGGGCCTATTGTGGCTCAGTTTCTACAGAAGTGTCAGCCCCAGCAGGTATTTGTTAAGCTTGACCAATCTGTGTTGGTTAGCGTGGTTATTTGGAGGTGTTAATTCATTTGTGTTTGTCAAAAACTTTAACGTGATTGGTCGGGCTTAATAGTTGCCTGCTGGGACTAGACACAAGTAGTTTCTACAAGCTCGACATAAAACATCAAGTAAATGGGAGATGGACGTTGCTACGACGCGACGGCGACGTTACAGTGGCGGTAACGTTATAGTGAGAATCGCGCCTAAAGCGTGCAAGTAGTAATCCATATGTTTTACTTTTCTGTAGTAAGAATAAGAGGTAGTTTTATAATATCGCAGAACACACGGGTTTCCCTATTTGACGACGAAATATTTTATATTACACAGATCGAAACAAAAATTTTATGAAACCTTTCTCGATCTTGATCGATTAAATTCTACTGTACGAGTTAACTACGGGTTAAAAAGCCTTTTATAGCGTTACTCGAACTTACTTGTGACCGTTTATACAAATTGTGGGCCTAGTTACTGTTTTCCGTGATATACAAATGAACTTCATGCGGGGTTTAAGAACAAAATTCTTTTACTATGCCTAACACTATGCAGTTCACAATAACGGTTTTG
Source organism: Sitophilus oryzae (assembly GCF_002938485.1). Taxonomy (NCBI): domain Eukaryota; kingdom Metazoa; phylum Arthropoda; class Insecta; order Coleoptera; family Curculionidae; genus Sitophilus; species Sitophilus oryzae. The sequence goes on from NW_022146979.1 coordinate 245,546, forward strand.
TGTCTTTTTAAAGGACACACACACAGGCACGGCATTGTTTTAACAACATTCCCACTCAAATTTCAGTTATTAGTTGCATTCTAGTAAACCAATTTCTTTTGTGTCAACACAATTCCAATTTTTGTGTAATAGTAGATACACTTTTTGCTCGTGCTTTTTAAGCCAACTTAGTCACCAGTCGTGACGTCACTTTTATTTTTTGTGTGCTATTTGACCTGAAAGAAGGGGCCTGAAGTAACGTAACAACGACGTCACCTAGAACGCATTTCCATCGAAGGAATGAAATGCTCAGAACATTGTCAACGGTCAAGTTGGCCTTGGTCCAATTTATCGACATACCAAATTTCATTTAAATAGGACGATTTTTTCTGCCGTAGGCTGTCCTACCACTTTTCCTCGCCTGATCATACTCAGCTTTGGAGTAATTTAGCAAAACCTTGAATATTATTAACATCGACCTCAAAAAAAATTCGATTTTCAGTAAAATAAACCAATTTTCCAGTACTTTTTCAAAAAAACTAGTTATTATCTACTAAAACACCCACCTAAACTACAGAATTAATTTGAACCGCATTATTGATCATAATTGAATCTAAATTTCTACTTAACAAGTAACATATACGAGTTGTTTCTAGTAATCTGACGAATCTGACATAGACATATCGCGCTGAATTATTCAGCCCGAAAATAACATCCTCGCATGAACCGTTACACTGGGTAAAGGGGAATGTATATCAAAGACAGATTATTGTCGAAAGCAGAGTTCGTTACAACTATGCACACATGTGCGTTTGAGAAGCGTGATGTTTCAAAAGCAGAGGCGAGTGTAGGATTACGACTAGAGTAAAAAAAAGACGATTGTTTCTTGTTTGTTTTCCATTAGGGCCTTGTGTTCATTTAGGATTTTTTAAACGACTCATTAGTAGTAGTTCATCTATCATTTGATATTATTGTTTGATGCAATGTTGCTCCAGAACATACACTGTGTGCATGTCCATTAGAATTTTTAGAATTTAGAATGAGTGGGAGGGGGGTTAATCACTTCGACCTTACAGATCCATTATTGTGTCCCCTTTCTTGAATCATATAACTTCATCATACAGCCCCAGGGCTTTGACAAAAAGCCAGTATCTGGGACGGTTTTATAGAGGGTAGTTCTCCATCTCCAATATCAGTCGTACCAAAATTCATGGCACGAATGGTTGTCGTCTCGGCGCACTCAGTGATGAGGTGTACTGGTGTTTCCCCATCTTCCCACAGAATCTGCATTCGCCGTTTCTTCTTAGTTTCAATCTACTGAGGTGTTCATTGAGGAGACAGTGTCCTGTTAAAACCCCCGTGACAATCCGAAGATTGTTCTTACCAGGCCCAGGAAGATCTGTGATTTTTCTTGATCATAAGCCCTCAGAAACTTCTTCGAGTGTTCTAGACCATTGCAAGATTTCCATTCCAGGTTGCGGATGGAATCTTCCAAGTTCTTGAGTTCCGCTTTGAGTTGGTTACCACTTGGAAAGCAGAACGGTTCTGGTCCAGTTAGTGGAGTGTTCGCCCTTTCCTAGCTAGATTATTTGCTTTTTCATTGCCTTCTATCCCTTGGTGAGCAAGCACCCAGTGTAGGGAGGACTTTGTTTTCTTTGCCTAATTTATTCAGCTTCTCTATGCATTTCTTTTGACCAATTTCGAATTGATTGATACTGAGTTGATCGCCTTTAACGCTGCTTGACTATCAGATAAGATGGCTATTTCTGTTTCCGATAGTTCCTATCTAAGATAAGTTGTACGCATCTCTCGATAGCGTAGATTTCTGCCTGTAGGATACTAGGGTAAGTGCCCATTGGTTCGGAGTAATTAGCTCTCGGCCCAAACACCGGATCCCTGTTCCCGTATTGGTTTTGGAAGCATCAGTATACTGCTATGGTATGGTCTTTTAACTGCTGGGCAAGCGTTTCGCTCTTCCAATCCTTCTTATTGCTCAATACTACATTGACATGTTTGTCAAAGTTGTAATGTTCTTAGCATATCGTCCACTGGGAGTTGCAGGAGTGGTATTTCCTTTTGAGGGTGTTCCAAGCCCCTGATCTGACAATTCTCCCAGTACTAATTCCGTTAGTGACCATTCTAATCATTGTCGCATTGGCATATCTACCAATGACAATGTGCAGTGGTGTTAGATCTAGAATGACCTCCATTGCTGCTGTTGGACAGGTTCTCATGGCTCCTGTGATGCAAACACATGCTAGTCTCTGGACTTTGCATAGGTTTAGCCTTGCCGTCCGTTGTTCTAGTTTTGTGTACCAGGCAACTGCTCGATAAGTAATCATGGGTCTTACTATCATGGTATACATCCAGCGCAAAAATGTTAGGGAGCAACCCCATCTATTTCCCGGCCAGTCTTCTGCATATCATGAGAGCCTTTATGGCTTTGCTGGTAGTGTTCTTAATATGCCTGTTCCACAGGAGTTTACTGTCCAGGGTTATTCCCAGGTATTTAACTTCCTGTGTTGGCAGTATTTCCTTTCCATCTAGTTGGATTCTTTTCAAGTTTTTCAGACTTAGCCTTCTGGTGAATGGCACTATCGCGGTTTTGTCTGAGTTGATACTCAGTCCGACAGTCCTACAGTGCATGTCCATAGTTGGGAAGAGAAAAGATGCGAGGCGCAGTGACGTCACTACCCGTATCCAAACGTGTTTCATGGAACACAGGCCCGGCTCGTAGGCATAAACTTGTAGAAAAATCAAAAGCTGCTCAGAATCTTAATTTGGTTCCGAAGTGTCTCTGAAATCAGCAACTTTTTTGATTTTTGGAACAAGTTTATGTAAATGATGCTCAGAGTACGAGTAGATGGAGGATACTTGAAAAGAAATGTTCAAAACCTAGATCTAGATTAAGAACATTTAGGGTGGCTGCAACGACGCGCGACGTCCCGTAATCCTGCTGTTAAAACAAACCAATGGGTTTTTATATATGAAAGCCAACTGTTTGCAGAATGACGGGATGTCGTTGCAGCCACCCTATAAAGATTAAACCCTACGTGTTGGTCATCCCGATACGTTAGCGTTAAGATCTGGGTAGGTCCATCCAGGGGGGTGACAGTAAACCGGAAAATTGGAAACAGTTGTGGCGCGGTTCTACCCAGGCAGAAAGCATGGCCTTCTAGACTGTCTTAGACAAAAATCTGAATATTTCTATATGATTTCTGTCAATTTCTGCTACGGAACATTTTTGTGCACGTCGGCGTCCTGTTCTTTTGTCTTTTGTCTGTGTGTCAGCGTCAGCTCTTGAGGCCTCTGGCAAGGTCGGGCGCCATTTTAATTTTCGCCGTTTAGATTTGATTGGAAGTTTGTTTCTGATATTTCGACTGAAATTTATAAGTACAAAGATGTTTTTTGATAAAGTTCCTTGTTAACACTTTAATAAAGTATATATATATTAATTACATGAAGAAAATGATGAAATCGACGTTTCTGCGTGTAGTAGGTAAGGGCCATATATTACATGTAAAATAGGTAATATATTAACTGTTTTTATGTTTTTTAGCTTTAAACCCAAGGATCTTGGGATATTTTTGCCAAAGATTTTTCCGTATCTCTACTTTAAAGACTGATCGGTGATTTTGAGCAATTGAAAGTGTTATACAAGGTAAATTATGATTATTGAACTATTATTAGCTACATTAATTTTCTACAAGATGAACAGAAATGCGTAATTACATATCACATAGGTACTATTATGTATCACAGCCCAATAATGCTATAAATCTATGTATGTAGATTATTTTTAAAATACAAATGAGGTATTAGATGTATATGTATCATTTTTTATTCATTTTATTTTCATTCAAGTCCTGTTTGATTTAATTCTAAAAGTCTTATACCTATGTTTTTTACATATTTTTTTTTGATTCCAGGTTTTGTGTGGGTTCCGGTTGCTTTTTTCCTGCTTCCAGTTGTTTAGCGTTTATGCCCGTGAAAGCTGTGAGAAAACATTTATGTATTCTTCAAGTTTCTGTAAGTCAATGCACTGTTACTTTACTAATTCACTTTAACACAGCATCTCTGGATATTATTTAAATATTTGATATTGGATACAGTAGTTTATTGGTTTATAGCTCTTTAATTGTGTTGATTTGCATATTTACATTGTTCTAAATCTAAATAAATATTTTGAGTAATTTTGTTCATTATTTAGTACTAGAAAGAGTAAAAAGTAAATTAACCCTCATTTAAACCTCCTGAACAGCCCGCCATTAAAACAGGAAACGGAAATAAATTTCATAAAATTGAAATTGTCATGTCTATGTCATGTCAAATGTCCCAGCCGCCATATCTGAAAATTAGTTACCCAGGCAGCCACGCTGTTTCCATAATTTAACATTGACTTGACACTTCTTCTTGTATTTATTATTTTATGGGTCCATCGTTATACAGAATTCGTTGACAAATATATTAACATCCAATAAGAAACCATTAGTCTACGAAGATAAACCCGGAGGCTAAATCTATTAAAACAACATTATACAGGGTCCGGCAATAGTGAGTCGGGCATCTGTAGTTCCTAGAATAAAAACCTGAAATACCATGTCCCCCCCTACAACAGGAAGATCGCCATGTATAAATCAAGAAAGTGGGACACAATAAATCATTAAAGGTATGTGATTAACCCCCTTCCACTCCACATGCTACATCAAGGGAAAATACTATAACTGGCTGTATTGCCTGTATATTAAATAATTATACCTCTTTGGAAATTTTAAGTTCTTGAACCTTGTATCGCTATATTCTTAAATTAATTTTCTTGGAACATTAGGTTCCGAAAACACTGAAATTATGTTTTCATCTTGTTTAAAAAACTTTATTTAGTCTATAGACAATCGTTTCAGCCAACAATACAGCCTTCATCAGTGTTATATACAGGGTCCGGCAATAGTGCGTCGGGCATGTATAGCTCCTAGAATAAAAAACTTGAGAATTTTGTTTAAGTACAAAAAAAGTATGTACCAGGATGTATTTCTGGAAAATATTTTAATTTCTATAGGGTCGCTCAAAAAAGTGTGAGTGAATCAGGATGATTTTTTTTAAATGGAACACCCTGTATATTATTGCATTTTTGGTTGGAAAATTGGCTTGGAAAGGAAGCTTTCCGATCACTTTACATAATCCTAAGATATGAGTAAATATATTTCGATAGTTTCAGAGATATTAAAAAATAAATCACAAATACATACAGGGTGTTTCAAAACAAATGCGAAAAACTTTAGGGGGTGATTCCTTGTTCAAAATAAAGGGTAGTTTGCTTTATAAACCTTGGGTCAAAAGTCAACCATTAGGGAGATATCGCGGTACAAAAATGGCGGAAAAATAATGTTTTTATTTTTTATCTTAAAAACGAAAAGAGATAGACTAATGAAATTTTATGGAAGCATTACATTGTTATGAAAACACACTTTCAGGTAATTTTTACTTTTAAAACGAGTGGAAAGAGGTTGAAATAAACTACTCCCTATCATTCTTGTTAACAGAAATTTAAAGAAAAATCTTATCAAACACATGCAAATGCTTTAATTTGATAGTTTAGTTTGTTTAGAAACTTTTTACCTCTTGTGTTTTTTTTGATAAAACTCACCGATTGGAAATTAAAAATAAAATGTAAAGCATTACATGTCAGGACAAAAACATATTTAGATTAAGAATCTAGTGATAATAACAATAATAATAACTATCTAGATAATAACGTATTGCAGTAGAGTAATGTCAAACCAAAAATAATATTAGGAACATCCTAAAAAGTAACAGCGGCCAACTAGATTTTTTCCTAAAAAATTACAGCAGCCCACTAAATTCTTTATCAGAAAATGTTTTTTATCCTGACATGTAATGCTTTACATTTTATTTTTAATCAATTTCAAATCGGTGATTTTATCAAAAAAAATACAAGAGATAAAAGTTTCTAAACAAACTAAGTTATCCAAATTAATTTTTTTTGCATGTGTTTGATAAGATTTTTCTTTTTAAATTTCGTTAACAAGAATGATAGGGGTAGTTTATTTCAACCCTTTCCACTCATTTTAAAAAGTGAAAAAATTACCAGAAAGTGTGTTTTCATAACAGTAATGCTTCCATAAAATTTTATTAGTCTATCTCTTTCGTTTTCAAGATAAAAAAATAAAAAACTTATTATTTTTCCGCCATCTTTGTACCGCAATATCTCCCTAATGGCTGACTTTTGACCCAACGTTTATGAAGCAAACTACCCTTTATTTTGAACAAGGAATCACCCCTGAAGTTTTTCGCATTTGTTTTGAAATACCTTGTATATATTTTTTTAGCTTTTTTTTTAAAAATATTAAAATACAAAGAACTGCCTTGAAATCAAAACTATATTAGGGGTATTTATTATAGATGATCTGTTCTTAGCTTTGCTATAAATATGGCATCATGCAAATCATACAGAATGTTCAATATTCTACGCCAAACTTTCTAAAATATGAATTATTTTTTCCTTGTTTTTTTTAAATGGAACACCCTGTATATTATTTTTCTATTAGATGGAGAGTTAAAAAATGAGCATTTTTTGTATTTAAAGTATTTAAAATTTTTTATAGTTTTTCAGATACACGCAGTATTATTTCATATGGCGCTTTCAAAGTTTCAATGGTAAAATACGAGAGAAAAATCATTGGGTGGCTTTGACAAAAATTTACTGTGGAAAATGCCATATGAAATATAAAACCGCGAATATGTGCGAAACCGTTAAAAATTTCTCTAAATGCAATAAATGTTCATTTTTTAATTCTCCATCTATTGAAAAAATAATATACAGGGTGTTCCATTAAAAAAAAACGGAGAAAAATTATGTTTCAAGTTTGGCGTAGAATTTTGAACATCCTGTATGATTTACAATTTCCATATTTATAACAAAGTAAGTACACACCATCTAAAGTAAATACCTAACATAGTTTTGATTTCAGGACAGTTCTTATATTATTAATATTTTTTTAAGAAAGGCTGAAAAATATATAATTTTTATTTATTTATTAATATCTCTGAAATTATCGAAATATGTTTACTCATGTCTAAGGATTATGTAAAGTGATCTAAAAGGAAGCCAAAAATGCAAAAATATACAGGGTGTTCCATTTAAAAAAAAATCATCCCGATCCCTTTCTTGAGCCACCCTTAGAAGTTAAAATATTTTCCTGAAATACATCCTATAACATACTTTAATTTTACACTTAAATAAAATTTACAAGTTTTTTATTCTAGGAGCTACAGATGCCCGACGCACTATTGCCGGACCCTGTATAAAAGTGCGAAATATAGTTTTCTAAATATTTTTAGACCTTTATTTTTTTACTTTTACCTTCAAAGGTCTGAGAAACTACTTGTAAGTTTTAAGAAGAAAAAGCTTTAAGAAAAAAAATCTTAGAAATTAGTTCGATCAATTGAAAAATGAAACCGATAATCTTGCAACTGAGTGAAACATTTCAGCACGATTTAGTAGTAAAAGAATAAAACGATAAAAACTACATTTTGATGAAAAAATAACCAAAATGTCCTCGAAACAAAGATTTTTCGAATTAATGTATGTTACAAATATTTTGATATTATAATAAGTCAAATTAACAGGAGATTTTCTCGTCTATGAAACTGTACGCCTTAATTTTAACGAAATATGTACTTTCCAACTACATATTCCGATACAGAATTGCGACAGGATGTAAATATGCTTCAGAACAAATATCTTGAAGACATATCAGAAAAATTTCCAAAATATGTTTGTTTTAGTATGTATGTCATTCTTGACCAATATGTTTTATGTTAAAAATATAGCGATTGCGTTTATTTTAGAAAAATATATATTATTATAATATAAAGAAATGTTCTCTTTTTTATTAATACATTAGAACAAAATAAAAGTATTATTCATAGAGGGCGCAAGAGGCCCTTAAGGAGAGAATGAATCCCACACTACTCCAAGACTGTCTCGGCCATACGTAAAAGTGTTAATAATATAAATACACTTCTAAAAAAATCATTCAGCACTTCTGTATATTGTTTCAACCCAAAAATATTTTACAAAATTGACAATATTATGATGTACCAAATTCTGTACATAAGGATACACCAACACAACCACGAGATGAGACGCCCGATGGGAGGGCAGATGTTCGTAACGAGTCGTGTGCGCCAGGTGCCAAGCAGCGAAGGTGGTACCGCCGCAGCATCCGCTCCTTGAGAATTGAAGATGACGGGACAGCTGGTGCGGGTACGACCGGAATTATACACATACACGTGCTCGAAACACAGACGGCGGTACATACTTTTACACTCCAGACAGGGTACTTATGTCTAAAGCTTCATTCAGAACCTCGCAATTAGTGGAATAAATTAGTGGTTTCTATTAGTAGTGGGAACTATCGAATGAATACTATCGAAACATTCGATAGTTGCAATTCATTCGAATAATTCGATAGTTAGTAAGAAAACATTTGTTGAAAACTATTCGAATAAAAATTATCGAATAGATCCGTCATCTGCCTTGAAATATTGTGGCCCTAGTAATTCGGCAGCAAAAAACCATTCATTGGTATAAAATTCATTCATTTATGAAATTCATTTATTCGTCAGGATCGATTATAATAAAATATTAACTGAATTTTAGTTGTCGCCCGGCGACGTAGGTTTCTTTCCGAGAAACCCGACAGCGGTCGGTGGCAATGCTATGAAAGAAGCCGGCATCTTTGATTTTTTGCAGAGTCAGATATAGATAAGGACACATTATTTTTTTTATTGAGGCGCTAGTATTTACACAGAAAATACATTATGAAAGGCGCTGTTGCCATATTTTGGTATTAGTTGATATTAGCAAAGAATATTATTGTTTGGCTTTAGTTAATTAGGGATAGTATGTCTATATATTCTGCATTTTTTTTTATTAATATTCTGTTGTTACACTGCAATAATAATTGTTATTTTGGATGTAGGAAAATTATTTTTAATGTTTTTAAGCAAAGACTGGTTTAATAAATAATAATAACAGTAATATTATTATTTATTATAAATTTGTTATACCTATTAACAACAAAATTTAAAATCATTTAATATAAATATTTTTTTTAAGTAGTAGCAAAATATAAACAACAAATTAGATGTTAAAATTATTTATATTAGATCCTATTTAAAAATAATATAGTCTCTACATTTTTTGGCAACGTTGGTTTATTAAATAATAATAATTACAGAACTAATTTGTTATGTTAACAACAAATTTTAAAATCATGAAATATAAACACTTATTAATTTTCTAAGCATTCAGTGTAATGGAAGGAAAATATAAATAAAAAATTAGAAATCAAAATTATTTATATTAGGTGCTTTATATTACTATTTAAAAATTATATTTACTTTTACTGACATTTACTTTAAAAAATAAATGAAATATTTTTTTCTTCGCAAAAACTACATGTAAGAGAATTAGCATAAACAAATACAAACATCGTTAACTTTTTTTTTTAAATTCGCACGTGTAAAACTTTCATTTTAATTTTCACCCCATAGTTTGAGTTCGATAACCATTTACTTAACCACATTACTTAAATATGATTATTAAGTTCAACTAATTCATATTATTAAAACATCTAAAATACAAATATGTATTTTTAAAATTAATTGTAAGTTCATCTCATCTCTCTAAAAAATTGCTACTTCTCAAAATTTCCCATTAAAAATAGACCATATACCATATAAAATTAAATAATTGAAAGATCGGACTACGGAAAACCACACAAATTTTCGGAAAATTTTTGACCACCTGCACATGCACACAATCGTCAATAAAATAAAAATTAAAAAATAACTACTATTTTAGTATTTTAACTATTTTAATAAACGCAAAAAAATAGCACAGTATTTATACGGCGAAGTTATAAAAGTTGAAGAACTAATAATGCACTGACGCATACAAAAAACCAAACGAATACTAAATTTCATTTATCAAAAGCATTCGATAGTCGTGGCTCAACGATAACCATTTAGTCGCACGGCGAGGTTGTCACATATGCTTTAGTATACAAATGAATGAATGATTTTATTCGAATAAAACCATTCGATAGTTGAAATCATTCATTCATTAACCATTCGATAGTCTAATTCATTCGATAGTTCCCATCGCTAGTTTCTATTAAACTTTATACTTTTTAGTTTACGATCATTCACAATATTTAAAAAACACAGTTAAAATTAATAGAATATCCTAGCAACAGCTTGTGTTAATCAGTTGTATCCATAGAGAAAGTCATATAAAGCTATATTTAGCTTATAAAACAATCTCTGTACATATGGATAACGTTTTTTGTTGTAAATAAACATGATAACAAAGAATAAAGGACTGCTGCGATTTATTTTCTTGTGAATATTGTGTTCAGTAGTAAAATCACGATTGTCAGGAAATTTTCATTCGATCCAAAAAAATGCCTTATGTTGGATTAAGAGATGTACAGAGAATTGTTGCTCACTGAACAAGGGAATGCCCCAAAGAGACGTAGCAGGGATAGTAGGCGTTACCAAGGGTGTTGTATCGAAAACATATGCAAGGTGCTTGGAACTAGGAATTCAACAGGCCCAGACAAAGTCGTCAAAGAGTCACAACTGAACAACGAGCCTCGCCTGCTTTGTGTACCAAATTGCAAGAATAAATCCCACTGTTTCTCATCCAGAGCTACAAAGACAACTTCTGGCAGCTACAGATGTGAACGTTTTAGCTGAAACCAAAAGAAAAAGGCTTCGTGATCGAGGGTTGTACAGTAGGAGGGAGTTACGGGTTCCACATTTACCTCGGCAAAAGAAAGTTGACCGGCTAAACCGGTGCACTCAACATCAAAACTGGACGATTGAGAATTGACAAAATGTTTTTTTTTGGATGTGATCAGAATTGGCCTAAGACCAGATGACCATCGAATTCGGGTTCGCAGAGCTCCAGGAAGACAAGTCAGACTTTAAGCTACGAAATATGTACCAAAATATAAAAGAGGAACTGTAATGCTCTAGAGAGGTATTATGCTGGGAGCAAAAACTCTATTGTTGCCACTTCAACAAACTTTAACGGGTCGGAGGTATGTTGATTTAGTGCTAGAACCAATCGGTAGGCTTTGGAGAGCTGCAATTGGGGATCATTTTAACTTCATGCACGATAATACACCTCCCATACTAGCAGATTGGTAAGAGAATGTCTTGGTTTGGTCAAGGAAGGAGTCATAGTTTTGACTGGCCTACATGTTCACCAGATCTAAATCCTATCGAATCTTGTGTAGAACTAGCTCAAAAGAAGGGTTTGAGCTCATCGCAGCTTATTGATGCAGCATTAGCAGAATGGGGAAAACTTAACCCAAGACAACGTTGATAATTTAATAAGAACCATGCCACCGCGGATAGAAGCTTGCATACGGTACACAGACTTTTGATTTCTAACTACAATTTCTCTTGACGGAAGATAATCAAAGGCCAAAATGACATTTCTCGCAAATTTTGAAGTATAATTAGTGGAAATTATTATTTGATTGCATATTTTTTGGTGATTCTAAGGAAATTTTAAGATATTTTTTTATATTTTTAAAGCTTATGATCTTCTTGCGTAAACAACATTAGTCCTAACTCTAAAAATATCAATCAACGTTAACGAACGCTAGCGTTCATCCAATAGACGATAAAATAACGCGAGGGCTGGGCGCTTTGTGAAGAAAGTTTTTTTTATTTTCAACCATATTATATTATAATTTGGCACCCTCTGTGACTTTGCTTTCTCCCCCTAGATCTGAGGCGGTCTCCACCTTATTGATGGTAGAACTTTAAATAATTATAATTTGAAATCGTCTCTTGCAGAATTGTGTTGCATATTTACAAATCAAATATTGTGATGGTTCTTTTGTATTGCTGCATTAGTGAATAACTTTTTGTGATGCAATATGAGATTCTGGGACCGAATTCTGTATTTAGTAAACGCTAAGCGCTTTTAGAGGCTCAGCGTATATGACGTATATTTTCGCTTAGCGCGAACTAAACTACCGACTTCGGTATTCTCACGTCTGACGCGCTTAGCGTCTTTACTGATTGCGCTAAGCGATTCGAAAACGGCTACCCTAAATGATTTTGCTTATCGAACTGTCAGTAAAAAATAGAAAAAATTGTGATTTTGTGCGTTCTCTTGCTTTTTAGTGAAAACTGCTTCTTCTTCTTCTATAAATTACTAAATAAGGTAATTGACAATTTACAACTTGGCATCTATAAATATCGATCAAAACATCGGAAAATGCTGAGAAGCGTCAACATTTGGTTCGTATAATAAGAATATTGACAAATCCATAGAAACATAGTTTGACATAAGTCAACAATAGGTTATGAAATTTACGTAACATTGACATTTTTCATCGTTTTATCCACATTTGACTATTAGATACCTGAGAAATTGCGATGCTGCCCATCGTACTATCAACGCGTATCCGGAAACGCATGGCAACGAGAATATCAAAATCGACTGCTTGGTGTTTCGCTGATCGAATACTTTCGCTTACCACTTTGAAAGCTTAACGCTTTTATGTAGATGTTCGAATTATTCAGAATTCCCCTGGCCTGTTAAGGAGAAATTAGCCCCTTATTTTTTATTGATACGCCAATGCTTATACAGCGGTCGGTACTTACATCGAAGCAACATTTCGGGTATGATAACGAAGTCTGTTTTTAATTATATCTAGCGATTAAAAGCTCCGGTCTGATATTACGTTCGGCGTTGTATTTTTATGATGCTAACGTCTGTTTTTTAATTGTCCTAAGTGGTCCATAGTGAAGGGAGCGAGTTTAAATATTCTTTTTATCTAGTTTTAATGACTTACTCTTTTTTTGAAGTATGGTCAATAGGAATTTCAAAAAACAAAAAAAAAACATAAAATCTAAAAGATTTTTTCAATTCAATTTTTAGACCAGTTAGTAATAAAGTTGAAATAAAATTTATTCGTACAAGTAAAGTCTGATGGTTTTGTTCTAGTAGAACGATTTTGATGATTTTTTTAGCAATTTGTAGCTAAATTATTTGACATTTTAGTATCTCTTTCTAAATTAAAAATGAAAGCTTCCATCTGTCAATTATACGAGGGAAAATAAAATGTTGATATATTGGTGAAAGTTTGAAATATATTAACCAAGCAAGGGGGGGAATATAAAAATCATTTTATCATCTAGGTACATCTTCTTTCGATAGTTTGTTTTTTGATCCATCTCAATAGCTTTAATTTTATTGGAGACATTCGCTTTTGAACAATCTTGTTTTATTGAGCTTGTACCGGCCGCGGCCTAACGCTACTACTTAGCTCTGTATTTTACATATTTTTAGTAACCGATCCTTACAGTAGTTTACAAGCCTGGTTTTACAACGGAATACAACTAAAATGCGTTAAGAATTTCATGTAGAATTCAAAAATAAGAAAAAATATATAGGGAGTTCTCTGTTAAATAAGAAAATTAGGAGTCACTGGTCAAAACATGGAAAATATTTTAAATAGAAATAACCTTAATTCAAACACTCACATTGGTATGTACCGATTGCGTGAAGAATTCTGGAGTTGAAGTTACAGTCGACACGCAGGAAAATTAATTTCAGCAAGAATCAATTTATATGTACTTAAAATAAGATACTAATCAAGATTTATCATAAAATGACCAATAAATATGCTAAAATAACTTAAATATTAGCTTACAATAGAATAGACCACTTTTAACTAAAGTCTTAAAAATGAATATGAATACCGGGTGCATCTCAAAAGTGGCTCACTCTTATAACTTTTTTATTTTTTCAGATAAAAAAAACAGATTTGTATGTTAGTATATAACGAGGGGTGTCTCACTTTGTAAAAAATGTACATGTACTGCCAAAATATCATGTTACTATCAAGCGACTGTCAATCAGAGCTAAGAAGACTGCCTATGACTGCCATGTAATTATTATAGATGACTGCCAATGACTGCCAGCGACTGCCAAGAAAATGTACATGTAACTCCGGTAGTGAGACACCCCTCGGTATATGACATAAATTAGGATTGATTGACGTATTCAATTGTTTTCGGTCACTTCCTGTTTCACCGGAAATTACTACAAATTTTGATTTTTAAATGGCACCCTCGGTATTTTGTTACTATATTCGATAGAAAATGACAGAATAGTCTGAATAGAATGACATATCATATGTGAACTTTTGATATTTTCGAATATGGTTTATTTGAAATTGCAACATGCGGTTCATAACGAAAAGTTGACTCGAAATATCAAGTGTGTGGTACCATATTATTCGTAAAAAATGCCTTTTCCAAATATGCTAATGAGCCACCCTCGTTCCATTTGAAAAAATCGAGATATGATTAAAAATACAATTTGGGCCTCTTTTAACCGGCCAGGACAAGACACGAAAAACAATAGACGATCAAATCTATTTTTCCAAGGTTCCTTGACTAAAAATTAGTGTTTTTAACACAGCATTGGCACTCTAGATTAATATTTAAAATACAATGTGTTTTTGAGCGAATATGTCAAAAGTTGACATATGATATGTCATTCGATTCAGAGTATCATTTTCTATCGAGTAAAGTAAAAAAATACCGAGGGTGCCATTTGACCGAAACAGGGTGCCATTACAACCTAACCTAACCTGACCGATTGGAAGTGACCGAAAACAATTTTCTACGTCAATCAATCCAAAGCAATTTATGTCATATACTAACATACCAAATCTCGTTTTTTTTGTCTAAAAAAATTCAAAAGTTATAGGGGTGAGCCACTTTTGAGACGCACCCGGTATGCAGTATGTCGAATAACAAAGTTTGCATTAGAATTCACACTTATAGAACACAACACTATTACGTCAACTAATAACTTATTTAACTTGAATTTAACTTCTTTAATCATCCTTAAGTAATTGTAAATAGTGCTATTAATAAACCATTCATTTACTTCCGAGAAAGTGCTCCAATCTTCCGAAGCTTTAAGTTCAGTTTGTCTATAAGTTTGTCTTAGCGGAACTTACTACACGTGGAGGTATGTTATTACAGTTTATATATGAATGAAAATCAAACGTTGAAGCTATTAGATGTTAAAGTTTGCGTACCTAGTTGTAGTAACGTAGACGTAATTATTCGAAATAGCAGATGATTACATGCTCGAAATTAACCATGGTTTATTTAATACCGAATGGAAACATATGCGGCGCAAGATGGATCAAAGGGCAAAATATGGATTTCATATAAAATAATTTATAGCATACAGGGCGACTCAGTGTTTCACAAAAAGAAAATTAGTGCCTAAATACTTAAGCACGACGCCGACGCCGACGGTAGGAGAATTTGGAAAATGCTAGCAAATATACAGGATGTTTCAAAAAACATGTGCCATCTCTCGTGAGGAGATTCCTCACGTAAAAATAAGATTTATTTTTCATATCAACATAGGTCTGATTCTGCTTTGTTCCTTAGCTACAGGGTGTTAAAGTCTTAATATTCTTTCGATTTATTATACTTCTCTTTCAAGTACTTTTAGTGATTCGAATAAAATTTTGAGGGTAAATGTTACTATAAGGGCGAATAAAATTAAAATAAGAAAAAAAAAATAATAAATTATATATTTTACCTAATTTATTATATAGTTGTGTATATTATTACTATTAGTTATCATTACTATTAGTCTAAACTACAGAATTTTCAAATGAAATATAATGGTATTTAAAATAATAATTACAAAAAAGGTAATTTTAAAAAGTTTAACATCCTGTAACTCTAAAACGATGCATTTGCATACCCATGTTTATAGGAACTTTTTTTCATATTTTTTAGATGAGAAATAAATGAGTAGTTACTTAAAACTTTCACAAGTCAAATTAATAAAATTGCGCTTATCCCATCAAGGAGGCCGAAATCAACAAAAAAATAAGAGACAGGTTTTAATCGGCATTAAACTGCTTACACTATTTCGCTAACAAGAGAAAAAAGTCAGTGGCGTACATGCTTTTTTTTAGAAAAATATTCCAGTGATAACCCTAATGCACGTCCCTGGTAAATATGTCGACACTTTTTTAGCATTAAAATATGTAGCACGTATAGTAACTTTTACCCTCAAAATTTCATTTGAAACGCCAAATGTATTTGAAAGAAAATTAGAATAAATCGAAAAAATATCAAGACTTTCAACATCCTGTAGCTACAAAACAAACCATAATCGTACCTATGTTGATACGAAAAATAAATCTTATTTTTACGTGAGGAATTTCCCCACGAGAGATGGGGCATGTTTTTTGAAACACCGTGTATACCCCAGCTGTCAAAAGAAAAAAAACATATATACCGCAAGACTGGAATAGCGCCAAGATTATTCTAATTCATAAGAAAATCAACAAAAAAAAGACACCAGAAACTATAGATCAACAAGCTTACTATCAGTAACATACAATATATTCACAAAAATAATAAACAACAGAATACAAAACACGCTTGCTTCAGAAGCGGCTTCAGCACGATTGATCACATACATACACTAAGAGAAACTATCAACCGAACAAGAGAATACCAACTTCCATTAGCCTTTATAGATTTTGAGAAGACTTTCGACTCAATTATCCCAAGGCTATCTCTGAGAGAAAAAAGTACCGAATATCGAAGTAAGGGAGGGGGAGACAGTGCAAAAGTCCTGGATTCGGTAGGGAACATTCCAAGGCTAAACGATGACCGATGGACGAAGAAAATAATAGAATGGAAATGAAGACATGAAGCATTCAGGAGCAGAGGCCGTCCTCCAACCAGATGGCATGACGACTTAAGGCGTATCCACAGTAATTGGATGCAAACAGCTCAAGATAGGGAGTTACGGAAGCAAACGAGGGAGGTCTACGTCCAGCAGTGGACTTTAGTGGCTGGTTGATGGTGACGATGATGAAGTAAGAGAAAATTACATTTTGGCCCAAATTTACGAATATTATTATTTTAATACAACTTTTATAAATATACAGGGTGGTCCGAACAGTATTCCGGAAACTTCAGCAGCATATTCTGCAGATAAAAATAAGTAAAAAAGTTCGTATAAAAGTATGTCCTAAAATGCTTAGTTTCGGAGATACAGGGTGTAGAAGTTTCATTTTTATTTCGATTTTTTCCAAATAATTTATGAAGTACCTAACATAAATATTTGGATGAAAATTGGTGTCTGGGAGTTTTTTGACATAAGAAATTTGATTTTGATGTCAATATGACTCCTACTTGTAGACGGCGCCAACTACATATTTTTAATTGGTTTGAAGAGTAAGAACTTTGAGTCCGTACCTGTATAAAACTACCGAGTAAAAAAATATACATTTACGACATTTTTTACGTAAAAAAGGTCTCTTGGGAAAAATCGCGAGTACTAGTTCTAGTACTACACGAGTAATAGTTCTCGAGATATTTGGAATCGAAATTATCAATACCTGTCATCATTGACATAAATTAAACATGTTGACTAAATAGTTATTACACTGAAATCATAAATTTTAAATGTGTTTTTGTGCCAAAAGTTCAACAGAAACTGTGTTATCATCATTTCTTCGCAGAAAAATTTATGATTAATTTAAAAAAATTAATATTTCCCGAATTTATTATTTCAATGAAATAACTACCGTATGATCGAATAAAAACGGCGTCAGCGATGGCTATGAAATGAAGATCGCTGTCATTTTATATGTAAATTTATATAGGAAATGTCATCGTTGACGCCGTTTTTATTCGATCATACGGTATCTACTCAACGTGTTTATTTTTTGTCAATAATGACATGTATTGACTATTTCCATTTTAAATATCTTGAGAACTGTTACTTTCGGGTAGTGATTTTTACCAAGAGACATTTTTTACGTAAAAAATCACGGAAATTTATATTTTTTCACTCAGTAGTTTTATACAGGTACGTACAAAAAGTTATTAGTCTTCAAAACAGTTAAAACACATGTAGGTGGCGCCCCCTACAAATAAGAGTCATATTGACATCAAAATCAAATTTCTCATGTCAAAAAACTCCCAGACACCAATTTTCATCCAAAGATTAACGTTACTTCAGAAATTATTTGAAAAAAAAAAAAATAAAAATAAAACTTTTACACCCTGTATCTCCAAAATTAAGCATTTTAGGACATACATTTATACGAACTTTTTTACTTATTTTTATCGGCAGAATACGCTGCCGAAGTTTCCGGAATACAGTTCGGACCACCCGGTATATGAACCAAATGTTTATCTTTAAACAGATCTAGGCGAGCTACGATTTCAAACACAATCGACAGTCATCTCGCTATATTTGTTTTTTATGACCCGTTACGATCTATAGGCCTCAAAACACACAGACGTTTACGTAAATCTCCCTTAAATTCTATAAGTTTTGTCACTGACGTAGTTTCAGATTTTGATACAACTAAAAAATTAAAGTGATTTAGTTGGTCAAATAATACAGAAAATATAATCTGGACTGGAAAATAATATAACTGTAAGGCAAATTACTAAATTATTTTTAAATTACTTATACAGGGTGGCGCACCTCATTCGCCTTGCTTGATTCTGAGATCCTGGCGATTTAAAAAAAAAATTATATAAAAATTGCTCATTATTCAAAATATGAGCTAGATAGGTATACCTAACCTAACCCTAACATAGTTTGAAAAACATTTGAATTTACTTTTATTAACACACTGTATTTTAAAAAATACACAGGGTGTTGTATTTGAAATAACGAAGTTTTTATGTAAAATAAATATTTAAAATAGACCAGCAATTTTTGATACTCCTTTATACATTAAACGAAGCAATCAAATTTTTTAGTACAGTTTATTTCTCTGGCTTAAATAATATATTGAATTGGATTGTATAAATATATTGAATATATATTTTCCAGTCCTTTAAAACAATATGCCCAAACCTAGTTATTTAATACTCTTGTCAGCCCGTTGTCTTTACGGTAGTTACGCCACTGCACATAGTTCAATTCGAGTTTACCGTGTGTAAATAATCGTACGCAGCTTGAAGTCGGGGCTCTGTTTACCCGATCCCATCTTAATTAGTTCGAGATGTGCCTCGGATTTCGTCGTCTGTAAACAGAGAGCACGCGGGCCGACTCTAGGTAGAGACGCCGTGCCATCAGTAATTTCCCGTCTCCTGTCAACAGCTGCGCTAAGATTGCAACTTCTGGTGTTCCACTTTTGGGCATTAACTAGAAAAATAAACGCTAAGACTTTTTGATTTGATGATTTCGAAACATTCAAACTTTTGTACAAGTCAGATTGTTTACAAACATGTGTGTCTTAAAAATTTAGAAAAAATATAAGACAAAAATAGTAAACAAAACCTTGTTCGATTATGATACAAAACACAGGGTGTTCAATTAAAAATAGTGGCGAAAAATACAACATTCAGTTTTGACTCGCCCTGTATACATCAAACAGGATTGCCAGATTATGGTAAACAGAATTTTGAAGAAGACACTATTATACAGTACTTCCTGTTAAAAAAATAAAATTGAACGAATTTAGAATTTTAAGAGGGCTTTAAATAAGCAGTAAATTTAGTTTAAAAATGGTTATATTTTATATTTGAAAATTCACTCGGTTAGTATATGACATTATGGAATTTTTGGAATAGAAATTTAATGTAGTCATGGCCGGAACAGCGATTTTTTAATAACAGGTACAAGCTGTTCCAGTTGCAAAAGATACCTGTTCCAAGAAACCTGTTCCAGTTCCAAACTGTTCCAAAACGAAAATTAATACCCCAAGTAGCATTTGGACGTTATCTAACGTCGGGTATACGTCGCGTTCAATAAACCCGACGTCGGGTACCAACGTCGGTTCGACCGCCTGACGACCCTTATTTGCACCTAAATGAGGAATACAGATTCGGGTCGCCCCGACGTCGGTATCTGACCTAATAGGGAATGTAATTCTACCAATTACCAACGTCATATTACGTTGGATTTTAGTTACTTAAAATTCGTCGCTAAGCACATACGTTACGTTTGGTTTCATATTCGCTACCAAGAATACATAAATACCTAACCAAACTACCTAATTAGAAATGGATTCATAATCACTCCTCGAATATAACTATAAGTGCCTATTTAATTTCATATTATAATAATTCTGAATCATTAATCCAGACATCAGTTTTGTCAACGGAAGTCACTTTCTTGATATATCTGATTAAAATACTCCGGAAAACAAGGAGCGCCTTCAAAATTAGGTAGATTTATGAAATAAAAATATCTATAAAAAAGTAACCCGCAACATATTTTTTTAATTTTCTAGTTGGTTTAATCATAAAACTGTATTGTGGTTCCCCCCAAACTCAACCTTATCAATATTATTCTACTAGAAATCGAAATGTGAATATAAATTTTAAAAACAAAAAACGATTTTAAAATGGTTGACAATCTGATACTTGTTAAGAATGGCGGATTTCTGTGTCCGACTTAATATGAACTACCAATATACCAATTCCGACCGGGTCTCCAACATTAGTCGTCTCACACGACGGAAGTCATCAAACCGGACGACCGACAATCGTATTATGACGTATATAATTCCAACGTACGCCACGTAACCTCACTTTGCGTATCAGTGATTTGTGGATATATAAATTAGAACTATATTTTAGTTTTTGATTTCTCCTTAAAAAAATGGGCAGCCACTTTTTTAAGCCTAACCTCACATGTGGGAGGAGGGTGGGGTCTGCTGGTTTCTTAAGCTAAAAAATGAAATTAAGATGCACCAGTGTATCTCTTCCGGATAAAAAGCATTTATGGGTGGAGGCAACATCAGTATGGAGGGTGGACATCAGTACTACTATTATTATTTTGCAAAAGCCTCGACCTCTTTCTGTAAAATGTAGATGAATGTCTATATGCCTTTTTAGTGTTTTTTTTAGGCATAATAAAAAAATTAAGTATGTTCACAAAAACTTTTTATTAGGTTATATTCATGATGTTCATTAGGTCGCAAATGCTACTTAATGGGTTGAATTTACGGACGTAAATAGAGATACGTAAATTAGGTTATAAATATGAACATAAAATACAACAAAATATAATTGGACGTTACTTTAGGGATTATCAGTGAGACGTATCCTATTCGGACAACCGGTAGACGTCGGGCTAGTTCAAGTATATGTACGTCGTGGAAGCCAACGTGGGAACGACGTTGGGTAATTAATAAAAATGGTACGTTGTTATTTTGTACGTCGACAGATCGTTGGATTTACCGACTCGGATCCAACGACGTCGCTTGTAATAGGAAAGCGACGTCACCGGTCGTATCACCAGCACCCGACCTAAATTTGTACAAAGTCTGACGTCGCTTCAGGTCAGATTTAGTTCGAAGTCAGATAGATGCTACTTGGGACCGTACTTGCGTTATTGTGATTCGGTTGCTATTTCTCTTTTTAAATTTATATAAAAGAATATTTTTTGCTTAAATAATGAGAACTACTGGGGATTTTTCTGATTTTTCTATAATACCAAGATATAATGTTTCTTAATTAAAAATTAAAAAAAAACTATCAAATTTTCGAAAAATATAAACTTTTCAAAAACATGTTTTCTCGAAAAAAAGTCATGAGAATCGAAATATACAACCCCTAAAAATATGTGCACTTATTTAAGACCCACCCTACATAAGCACTAATGAATAAATATAGATTTATAATTTTGTTATATACTTAAAGAGTAAATTCTTGGAAGAGTTTAATTTTTTTTAATATCTACTGTATTTATAATACAAAACAATAACCGACTGTTCTTACACTGTATTTTTCCAAAAACTATAATGCGATAATTATATTGCATTTGGCAACATCATTACCTATATACATTACCTATTCTGTTTCTGTTTACATTAAAAAAATAAAATATTTAAAAAAAATATTATAAATTTAAAATTTAGTTGAATTTTAATTAAATATTTTAAATAACGGCAACAGCCACACTTGTTTTTTACGCTCCTGTATCCCCATAACAGATAACATCTGAACAGTCGCGTCCGCTAGACTTGGCTAGACTAGCGAAACATTGAGCGAAACCGATATACGACCTCGATTATCAACTCAAACCAGTTCTTTTTATTTAACTGTTTCAAACAGTTCCAAGTTCCTAACTGTTCCAAGCCCTAAACTGTTCCAGGTCGCAAACTGTTACAAGTCTCAAACAGTTCCAAGTCCCTAACTGTTCCAAGCGCTAAACTGTTCCAAGCCCTAAATTGTTCCAGGTTCCAAAACTGTTAAACTGTTCCAAGTCTCAAACTGTTCCAAGTCTCACTGTTCAGGTTGAGACTTGAAACAGTTTACGGCTTGGAACAGTTTAACGCTTGGAACAGTTAGGGACTTGGAACTGTTTGGGACTTGGAACAGTTAAGTAAAAAGAACTAGTTTCAGTTGAGAAATGAGGTAGTTATCGCTTTAGCGACGCGGTCGCTTGGCGTTATTTTATCAAGATTGAGTGCGAGTGCACTAATATAGTGCATAGACGTAAAAAAACAAGGGTGACGGTTTTCGCAGCGTTGCGGATATTTGATATATTTAATTAAAATTCAACTAAATTTTTATTATGAATTTTAAATAGAAAATCAATATTTAAAAAAACAGAAAGAAAAGAATATCTAATATTTACTATTTTATATATTTAAAATAGTAAAAGACATATATAAAATAAAAACAATTTACATTCCTAGATAATAAAAACAAGCGGTTCCTTTGTCGGTATGTATACATTTTTTGGGCAGAGTTTTTTTTAATGTAAACAGAATAGGCGAAGAGAATTTCTTGCCATCAAAAAAACGTACTGGCGATGTTGCCAAATGCAATATAATATATAATTATCAAATTTTGAAAAATACACTATTAAGAATCTAGTATCACAAATATAGTGGATAACATAATTTAAACAATTCCAAGAATTTATTTCTTTAAGTATTTAATTTAAGTTGCAGTGTTTTGAAACAGCTGGAACAGTTGGAACTGGAACTGGTATAGGATAGCACATAAACCTGTTCCAAGCCAGTTCCAAAACAAACCTGTTTCGAAAATAACAGATCCTGTTCCAAAGCGTCATCACTAATTTAATGGTAAATCCACTGAGTTAAAAAATATACAGGGTCCGGCAATAGTGCCTCGGGCATCTGTAGCTTCTAGAATAAAAAACTTGAGAATTTTGTTTAAGTGCAAACCTAAAGTATGTACCAGGATGTATTTCAGGAAAATATTTTAACTTCTATAGGGTGGCTCAAAAAAGTGTGAGCGGATCAAAAATGAACATTATTAATATTTTTTTAAGAAGGCTGAAAAATATATAATTTATACTTATTTATTAATATCTCTGAAATTATCGAAATATATTTACTCATGTGTGAGGATTATGTAAAGTGATGTGAAAGGAAACCAGAAATGCAATAATATACAGGGTGTTCCATTTAAAAAAAAATACACTTCTTTGAGAAGTTAAAATATTTTCCTGAAATACATCCTAGTACATACTTTAAGTTGGTACTTAGTAAAAAGGTGGTAAAGTACTAAAGTAGTACTTTACCAAACCAAACCAAACAAAATTCCCAAGTTTTTTTTTATTTTAGTAGCTACAGATAGCGATGGGAACTATCGAATGAATTAGACTATCGAATGGTTACTGAATGAATGATTTCAACTATCGAATGGTTTTATTCGAATAAAATTATTCATTCATTTGTATACTAAAGCATATGTGACAACCTCAAGCCGTGCGACTAAAATGGTTATCGTTGAGCCACGACTATCGAATGCTTTTTGATAAATGAAATTTAGTATTCGTTTGATTTTGTGTGCGTCAGTGCATTATTAGTTCTTCCAAATTTTTATAACTTCACCTTATAAATACTGTGCTATTTTTATGCGTTTATTAAAATATCTAAAATACTAAAATAGTAGTTTTTTTTTTTAATTGACGATTGTTTGCGTGTGCAGGTGTCAAAATTTTTTCCGAAAATTTGTGTGATTTTCCGTAGCCCGATCTTTCAATTATTTTATTTTACATGGTCTATAGGTCTATTTTTTTAATGGGAAATTTTGAGAAGTAGCAATTTTTAAGAGAGATGAAATGAACTTAGAATTAATTTTAAAAATACATATTTGTATTTTAGATGTTTTAATAATACGAATTAGTTGAACTTAATAATCATATTTAAGTAATGTGGTTAAGTAAATGGTTCTCGAACTCAAACTATGGGGTGAGAAAATTAAATTGAAAGTTTTACACGTGCCAATTTAAAAAAAAAAGTTAACAATGTTTGTTTTTTGTTTATACTAATTCTCTTACATGTAGTTTTTTGCGAAGAAATATTTCATTTATTTTTTAAAGTAAATGAAAAAAAGTAATGTAAAAGTTTTAAAATGCCAGTAAAAGTAAATATTATTTTTAAATAGTAATATAAAGTACCTAATATAAATAACTTTGATTTCTAATTTTTTATTTATATTTTCCTTCCATTACACTGCATGCTTAGAAAATTTATAAATGTTTATATTTCATGATTTTAAAGTTTGTTGTTAATATAACAAATTAGTTCTGTAATTATTATTATTTAATAAACCAACGTTGCCACAAAAAATTTAAAGACTAGAATATTATTTTTAAATAGGATCTAATATAAATAATTTTGACATCTAATTTGTTGTTTATATTTTGCTACTACGTAAAAAAATGTTTACCTATATTAAATTATTTTAAATTTTGTTGTTATAGGTATAACAAATTATTACTGTTTTTATTATTTTTATTAAACCAGTCTTTGCTTAAAAACATTAAAAATCATTTTCCTACATCCAAAATATTTTATTATCTAACCTAACCTAACCTAACAACAGAATATTAATAAAAAAAAATGCAAAATATTTATACATACTATCGCTAACTAACTAAAGCCAAACAATAATATTCTTTACTAATATCAACTAATACCAATATATGGCAACAGCGCCCTTCATAATGTATTTTCTGTAAATACTAGCACCTCAATAAAAAAAATGATGTGTCCTTATCTTTATATAACTCCGCAAAAAATCAAAGATGCCGGCTTCTTTCATAGCATTGCCACCGACCGCTGTCGGGTTTCTCGGAAAGAAACCTACGTCGCCTGACGACAACTAAAATCCAGTTAATATTTTACTATAATCGATCCTAACGAATAAATGAATTTGATAAATGAATGAATTTTATAAATGAATGGTTTTTGCTGCCGAATTACTAGAATACAATATTTCAAGGCAGATGACGCATCTATTCGATAATTTTTATTCGAATAGTTTTCAACGAATGTTTTTTTACTAGCTATCGAATTATTCGAATGAATTGCAACTATCGAATGTTTCCATAGTATTCATTCGATAGTTCCCACTACTAGCTACAGATGCCCGACGCACTACTGCTGGACCCTGTATATTATAAAATGTCTATACCTATGTGGCGGATTCATCTCTCCTCCTTTGGGGTTTGTATTTCGTTTAATGTTTTATCAATAAAATATGGTGGATAGTCGTTTTTTATTAATATATTTTTTTATGTGGTTTATATCTCTGTTTAACCAAATCATAGACAAAATGATAACAATACACAATATATACAACTTACAATTCCATACATCCGAGGCGTTTCGGAAAAAATAAGAAGGATAGGAAAACAATATAACATACGAACATCTTTCAAAACACAAAATACACTTAGATCCATTTTATCACATACTAAACCAATGAATACAGAACAACAAACAAAAAACGTAATATACCAAATACCATGTGAATGCGATAAATTTTACATTGGTGAAACATCTAGACCCTTAAATGTTCGAATTAAAGATACTATTTTTTTAGATAGATAATAAGTTTATTAAAGATAATAAGTTTATTAAAGATAATAAGTTTATTAAAGATAATAAGTTTATTAAAGATAATAAATTTATTTAAGAAAGGGAGATTTTCACAAATCTAAGATTTGTCAGCATTCATGGGACACAGGGCACAGAATAAATTTTAATAACGCCAAAATTATAATGAAAGAAGCGATAGCCTCTAAAAGAAAAATAAAAGAGTAGTCACCCTGTATGTTCATAAAAATATTATAAAAATGGGTGTTACTATTGCTCTCATATTATATAAAAAAGTGAGATTCACAAACCAAAAACCTAATATAGAGTTTTTTCGGAAACCTGAATCGTCTTGTAATTGTTTAAGAGCATGTATTGTTTCAGCATGTAATTGTTTAAGAGAATAAAAGCATGTTATGAAGAAATGTCAATGTTTGTTGACGTTTCTCTAGTTTTGAAAATTTATTGTTATAATAGGTAGTTCTATTGTGTTAAAATCAGCAAAAACATGAAAACATTTACTATGTCGTGGTTTGTTATTTTTCATCATACAAATCGATATTTGTATTATCAAGAATAGAATGCCAAACCAACCCTTTGCCTCAACGAACAGTAGGTATAAATCTTCATCTATCGAACTGAATAAAACAAAACAAAATATCGACACGAATAAAAATATTTACTTTAAAATCGTTTCGTTATTGCAGTTCAGGGCATTGACACAAATCCATTTATTTCATTTGGTATCGCGAAAGAAGTCAAACTTTCGCAAATGGCTATAAATTGCTAGCAACTTAATTAGATATAAATAACCTTTCAAAACGTTGCTTGATAAATCGTTATTGCTCAATCTCGCCGACCATTCGTCTTTCAGACATTTTCGTTTGGCATTTATTCCCGGTGCATTTCGGCTGTGCAATTCTGCTCGTTCATATTTCTTTGGCGAGCAACATATACGCGGTTATTGTTACGTGATTCGAAAATTTTGCAGTGTTGTAACGTTTTTAAAATGTGTTACATTATTTTTCAGTACTTAGGATAAAATACAGGGTGGTCCGAACTATATTCCGGAAACTTCGACAGCATATTCTGCAGATAAAAATAAGTAAAAAAGTTCATATAAAAGTATGGTGTAGAAGTATCATTTTTATTTCGATTTTCTCCAAATAATTTCTGAAGTTACGTCAATATTTGGATAAAAATTGGTGTCTAGGTCAATTTTTTGACATGAGCAATTTGATTTTGGTGTCAATATGACTGCTACTTGTAGAGGGCGCCACCTACATATTTTTTAACTACTTTGAAGAGTAATAATTTTTCTTCTGCACCTGTATAAAACTAGTGAGTAAAAAATATACATTTACGCGGCGTTTTTTACGTAAAAAAAGGACTCTTGGTAAAAATCGCTCTGAGTAATGGTTCTCGAGATATTTGGAATCGAAATTATCTGTTATTATTATATTGTTAAGAAACGTGAAAATTTTTTGGCAGACATTTTTCTCGTGGTTAATGCCGGCAGACAACACGAAATAGGCATGAAATTTTTTTCCGGAGGCCATAATTTAAAAAAAAATTATGGCATTCATGCATGCCGTTGGTGGAATGTCATATTTATATATTTAAAAGCCGTATACAAAAGGGCAGACAAAAAGATCGTGGCTAAATCAGCGGCAGACAGTTATCAAAAGCGCGATATTACTCTAGCGCTTTCAGGCAACGCTCGCCGCCCCATCCATGTATAGATAAATCATGTATATAAATATATTTTTTTATTATTTCCAAAACAGATATTATCATACATTTACTATTCTGCCTCACTATTTGTATCTGACTCATCGTACTGCAGATCCTCGCTCTCTCAAATGAGTCTTCCTCTGAGTCGATATCTGCACCGGGAAATTTTTGTAAACTTATATGTATTATGTTTCAATTGACAACACGGCGAGTGTTTCCTGAAGAGGCTTATACAGAGCGAGTCTTAAATAAGTGCAAATACTTTTAGGGGTGATATATTTCGACTCTAGGAACCCGTCTATGAGTTTTTTTTCGCAAAAAAGGTGTCGAAAATCGTGCTTTTTTCTTATGTTCCTGTATATTTTAGAATACTTTTTATAGCCTGTTCACCGCAAATTTACCCACCGTTATGTAGCCAGCTCTCCCTGTATTACTTTTTATTGTGACACAAAGGAAATGCATGGATGATTCGAGGTGTAACGCGGACAAAGTCGCGGGAAAAAGCTAGTTATACATAATGCCTCATTGGTTCTTTGAAAGAAAAACGCGACATATTTAAAAATTGTACTAATAATTTCGTTCTAATGGTTTTCAGCATAGATCCCCGGAAATATTTTTATTTCGTTACTATAATTAGCAGAATAATGCAATTTTAACTGCTTAACTGGCGTGTAAAATGCAGTCATTCATCAATGTGTACTGGTCGCTTTCTGTTTGTCGAATATACTGTTGCTAATTATTGGGTTCTCGTAGTGTGAGGCATTCGATTCTGAGCTAACGATTTGTTTAGATTGTTCGTATTTCGTAATACCCAATTAGAGAGAAAATGACTACAGTGCTGGAAGATAACAAACGCCAATTGTACTGATATTTTCCGGGTGGTTGAAATAGTATCGAGTTTTAAAAAATGTCTATACATATGTGGCGGATTCATCTCTCCAAAAAAATCTTTATGGGTATTTCGTCACTGCACTGCAAGAAAATCTACAAAATAAAATAGTTATTTTTTGTAAACGCTTCTGCGTTAAACCTAAACGGACGCTGCTTGTCAGAAGTTATGTTTACAGTAATACAAATTTGCCTAACAAAGAAAAAATGCTTAACGTTTCGGAAAGTTATCTCTTTCCGTCGTCGGAAGCAAAAAAATACAAAGAATAAAGAAAAAAGCTATTTAAAATATTTAAAATCAACTATTCGAGAATACTTTACTTTTTTTAAAACAGATACGTTTACAAGAAACCGTTGACGTTCTGTTAAAATTTAACAAACTTAAAACATATTTAAAACACAAACAAAATTAAAACACATTTTTTGAATAAAACGTTAACATGAATTTCTCTATCAATAAATTTCATAGACTTGGTTATCAAACCGTGTTCCCGTAGATTACTTAAATACCTACAAATTTTCCAAAAAAAAAATAAAAATTAACACGTTTTTTGAACAAAACAAAATAATATTACCTAAACAAAACTAGAAAACGTCATTTATACTACATCAGAAGCAAATAAAAATTAATACCTAGCCAAGAATCATAAAATTCACGACTTCTCTGGGGGGTGCCCAGCGGTACCTAGGGGGGGGGGCACCCCCGGGCACCCTTTTATTTACGTCAATGGATACACCGCAAGGGTTAGTCCAGAGATATGGAAGTGGGAGAATGAGCTTCGACGAGTGCGCATCCAAATTTTTGTCGACGGCAAGATGGCAGACATCTTCCAGGTCTCGCTGCCACTTCCCCTCTTTAATTGACATCTGTTTGTTTTGTTTTTTTTTTCGTTTGTGTTGTAATCTAGTTAAAATTTATTATTATCTCAATTATTCTAAACACTAATTCAAAAAAGGCTTGTTGTATATTGTCATAGTCATTCTAAGAAAGCTAATTGCCGGGAAAAATGATTAGTTTTCCATGTGTCAAGTTTATACAACATAATCGTGTTTACAGATGATCCAAAACTGTTTATTTTAGTTTTCCTAAAGGCGATTTGTAAAAATCGTGATTGTAATTGGGAATGGTCAAAAATAAGTGTATGATGTGGCCATTTAAAGAGGATGTTTTTATTACGTGTGGAGGAAGAAGATACTTGGAATCAATGTTCGTGCTTCTGTAAAACAGTGCACTCTTATAGTGTCCATGAAAGCACAAGTTCAAGTGTACCAGAAATATGTCAAATAAGATTGGTCCTTACTTGACAAGAAGATTATTTGGGGGAAAAGAAAACAAGATAGGGTATTTTAATCGAACAGCGAAAATTTAACATTTTTATTGTAAAGTTTGTTGTAGGTAGTTGTAGTTTTGTGCTAACTATTTCTAACTTAGCAGCAGCAGTGTTCAGAGTGTCAAGAGGAGGAGAATTCAGTTAATTAGATTTATGCACAGTTACAGGTATGAAGGCTTTTTCAAACATAGTATCAAGTTCTATAGTCAACATTTTTAGTATTCCTACAACTGTAAAACAAGGAACATTGGACTGAAAAAAATGGCAAGATTTATATAGGAAGAAAGGGTATTATGCCAATAAGAAAATTAAATCTGTAGGCAGAAGTTTTTATTTAAAAAACTGTTATGGGGCATATATTAATTTGTATCTGTGCCACACAAATCACTGAGAAAAAATCATATAATATTCATAATTGTTAACGAGATGATATTTAAAGAGTGTTAAAAATGAGACTATTAGTCATGAAGCTTACAATGTTACTTTGTTTTAATATTACACTTTTTATTCTTGTAAAATCTATGATGTTTTATAGCAAAGGTATTTGATGCAATGAAACTTAATCGGTACCTTCCAGTATGTATTTTAGTAAGGGGATTGTCAATCCCATGTTTTTAAATAGATAAAATACAGGCCAAAGTTGACAATATTACAGTTGAGAAGGAACTATTTTATCTTAAAAAAAAATTTCTTAAAATTCTGAGATCATATAATCTAATTTTCTTAATAATAAATTAGGTATATGTATGTTGTACATACAGAATTTTGTTATGGACAAATAAGGATTTGTCGATCCTTATTGCTTCTTTTGTGCAAAAAATAAATGATTTTTTCTAGTATTACGACAAACCATAATGTGTTTTACAAACTTACCGGTAATAGTTTTTTTTATAATAAAATATTTAGGAATAATTTGGGTTGTTTATCAATATATTAATGACTTGAATTTTGACAAATTGAATTTGTATCAAAATAATTTTACGAAATATAAAATTGATGTTCTATTACAAGATTGAGTTTTTTATTGTCGACAAAACCAGGATAAATACTAATAATAATACCCTTAATAAAATCAATGATGTTTATGTATTATGAAAATATTTGTTAGAGGACATGTTATGTAACAGTTTTTTGAAACACAATTTGAAGGGACGAATAAAAAAAATAAAACAAAAACATATTTTTTTCTAGGTTTATATTAAAAAATGGCAAGGTAGGTAATCATCAAAAATAATTATGAACCAAATGTTTTTTGGTGAATATACAACTTGAACAAAAGTTGTTTAGAACAATTTTACCAAATTTGCAAAAATTTAAATTGAAACACGTAATTCAGTACAAGTAAACATGAAATATTGTAAATACTTATTTAATATCATTTCGAGTGTTTAACGACGAAAAGGTCATCTGTCCGTAGCGTCTTTTTAAATCAGAATATTCGTATATTTAGTGTATTATATACCAATATTGTACGCAGTTTTAAACTGATAATTAAATAAATCATATTAATGTTAACTAACCATAATAAATGATAGAATTTCACTAAATTTAAATTGCCCCCCGTATGGTTGAAAACAGCAAATTGATATTTGATTACTTATAGATTACCACCTATATACAAAATGACACGAAGACCTGGAATATGGCGCCCAACTTGATTAGACCGTCTGCGCATGTTGACGCTCATTCTCTATCCCTTCTCTTTCTCTGGGTTAGTCGGTCCACTTCTACAGAGCCCCGCGTGTAGAAGTAAGGGAGTATAATGAGTTCTGGCCCCCCCGTTCCACATGGTTGAGATTGTCCCGACGCTGAGTAAAAATTAACATTCTTGCTTTATCAACAACGCAGTTGTAGGGAGGTCTAAGTGCCATGAGTGGTTTCGCGAAAAGGATGGCATGGTGGTGCTTGACTGGGCAAACAACCCAACACAACTTAATATTCCCTTATTCGATTTTTTGTTTATTCTTAATATGTTTTAATGTTCCACACATTTAAAAAAAAATGTCAATAGGGTTATATGGACCAACATGATTGCCAACATCCATAGAAGATAGGCACTGAAAGAAGAAAAAAAAAACATTTTCTCATAGTATATCTTTTAATTTAAAATTTTAGTGTCATTAAACGTTAACTTCAACACTGACGATATTCTCTGAAATTACGAGAAATATTTTTAGTGTCATTATAAAGGTATAAAGCTGAGAATGAGAACTTTAAGACAGGTACGGGATTAGTAGAGGATTTAGAAGGTCCTTAGAGCGCGATAGGGGAACTGTGGAAAATGAAATCTAGCGGGATGACAAAGGAATTATTTTTAGTGCGAAACTTCCTTTGACTTATTAAGTTCAGAGGCAAAGAACATAGTCACAAGCGTATATATTGAACTTAATTAAAAATCTGAAGCGTTTGTATAATAATATAGTTTAAATGTTTTTATTTTTACGAAAAAATTGCAGAGCCTTTTAATGCCACTATAACTAGATAGATTATATTATTTTCTAAATAAAATTATAAGAATAAAGAGACATTAATCGATAATCTACTATAACTAATTATGGCTGAAAGATAAGAAAGATTATTTCTATGAGAGTGAACATTTTTATGATATATTTTTTTATTGGAGCTTTTCTAAGGTCCCTAAACCAATAATGTATAGCAAAGCAAATTCATATTAATGGCTTTTTTGCATGGGAACTGGAAAGAATATATTTTTGGTAACACCTTACGACAATAAAAGACAAATATTAATTTGAAATTTATAATATGAAGTAAGTTTGGAATAAGTCCGATACATCATATAGGTCTTGTCAGGACGCGACTGGACTGTATACGACGTGTTTTGTTTGAAAACAACTTTCGTTCCCGCATTTGTTTTTCTCATGAGTGTCCTAGATTGGATTCAGCAACGTCCGACGTGATTGATCGTGACTGGATTGGACTGTGTTGGGTGTTGGTGCGTAATGGCCCTAAAAGCTCTTAAAATCCTTAACAAAAAATCCAATACCGTATTTAAAATAAGAAAGTTGATGATGGCAGTTCAAAGACAAATCCTCGGTTTGAAAATTTAATAACACTGACTTGTAACAATAGAGTCAGAGAATTTTTTTTCCAGATGGCATTTTGATTCATCAGCATCAAATTCCGCAGCTATGCATTCATTTCAGCATCTTCGTAATCTTTCAATCTCTTCTAGTTTCTGAGATACCAATGATGGGGCCTGAATTTGACACAACCTGTACTAGGGCTGGGCTGATTTAAAACTTGATATATGTATATCAAACACTAGAAGGAATATTTCGTCAACTGGTCTAGACGCAAGGATACTATAGAGATAAGGATAGTTCGATTCTTATCTTCCTGCACTGTCAGTTTTTTACGTCATCTGGGGACCGAGTTGAAGTTGGCGCTAAAGATTTTAGACAGTGACAGTTATTTTTGCATTTGACGGACGAGCGCACAGTGCGTTGGAAGATAAATTTAGCGGGACAAAAGCGTTTGGTTAGAAATAAGCCAAAAAATGTGTACTGTAAGAATAAATAGTAGACATTCCAATTGATATAAAAATGCATGAATATTCTTTGTATTTCGATACATTTTTATCAATCAAATTTGGTCGTTTTCTGCTCAGCAAAGCAGAGATCATACGAAAACAAAATATTTACAAGTGCTTATACATTTTATTCCAAAGCCAAATTATGTTGAAGATTGCCAAAGGTATGTACTTTTCTGCTGTACGTATATTATTTGTTAAAATCCTTCGTGCCTTTGTTCTGCAGATATCAAACTTTCACTTTTTTTCAAATATCGATGTATTGAATGATGTAGATCTTTTGAGTTACTAATAGTTACCAACACAGGTAGATACAGTCACAGGGAGTTCAAGCTTAACAGGTGAATGCCCAAAAAGTTTCATTTCAATCGGATAGTACAAAAACAAAACAACTCCATCAAAAGGCACTGAGTTTAAAAAATTGTCTTAGATACTTACTATATATGAATTTACAATTACCGAGTGTTAAAATTAAAATTAAAATATCTATCTTAATTAATATTTTTAAAATAAAATATAATTTTTTAAAATAAAATATAGAGGGTGTCACAAGATTACAAAGTAATTAAAAAATAACTGGCTAAAGAGTTTTTTGTAAGTTTCACCTGATATCATAATTTTATGTATTTGGCAATAGTTTACAATACGGTTTTTGTGTGTCATGTACGAATAATATCATAGTTTTATTATCTTGTATTTATTTATTAATAAATTAAGTTGTTAATAAATAAATAAATTTAACCATATAGTTGCTATATATTAGACCATTTGCTACGTTCTTAGATTTTAAGTCCCAAACATTGCTCTTAAGATTTTGTCCCGCTAGAATAACCATCCGCCGCAGTGTGGAGCGCTGGTCAGCGCGTGACGTAGCATTCCATGGCGACTACGACAGCGGCGATTTGACGCGATCGAACAGTCCTTTAGAATATATACAGTCCTTGTATATATTCGTCTTATATACAACCAAACCAACAAAAGCTTAAAAATAGAGAATATCTTAACCGTCCAAGATTCGCTGATGATATAGTTCTAATTGCCAATAGTCCTGAAGAACTATAAGCACAAATTAACGAACTAAATACAGCCAGCAATAAAGTAGGTCTTAAAATGAATTTATCAAAAACTAAAGTAAAACGAACTAGTAGACAGCAGAATGCTCTTGAGGCGCTGCTAATCCTATGCTGAATTTCAGAGTCGATATTGGCCTTTTCCGAGATCAAACTGCCGAGGTTCTCGGCAGTTCTCTAAAACTCGGGATCTCTACTACTAGAAATCAACAGAAGAATTACCTTAGTATAGAGTACTTATGAAAGAAACTCAATCATATTCAAATTTAGATTGCCACTTTATCTAAAAAAGAAAACAATCAACCAATGTGTACTACCAGTCATGACCTACGCATGCGAAACCTGGACACTTAAAACGAACATCATAAGGAAACTGGAGGTTGCACAACGCTCAATGGAACCAAATACGCTAGGAATAACCAAAAAAGACAGTAAAAGAACAGAGTCGATACGACAAACGACCCAGGTAATAGATGTCATCTACAGAATCAAATCCCTGAAGTGGCAATGGGCAGAAGGCCTGACAAGAAGGGCGTACAACAGATAGACCACAAAAATTACAGCACGGTACTCACGAGGAATTAAGAGGCTTAGAAGAAGACCTCGAAGAAGACCAAACCTGAAATGGGACCATGATTAGCAGGGATAACTTGGGTACGTATAGCCAACAATAGACAAGCCAAAAGCTGAACCCTCGTTCTACTGACCGTGATGACGCAGTTGCGCATAGAAACTCTTTTTTTGGATTGCCAGCTAATTTGAAATTTCCGGCTCATCCGTTTGTGATCCATTATTGTATTCCATTTACGTTTTTTTTTTATTTTGACAGAAAATATAATATTTTCACATGGGCTACTGCGGGCAACTTTATTACTAATAACAACAGTCCAGTATTCTTTATAAATCTTTACCTAATTGTTTCTAAAGACATATTCATTTCTTCGGGTGTTGACTCGTATATTTGCTTATGAAGTTTCATAAAATGATACGAGTACCTCCTTATATCGATCCTGACATGTATGTGACTTTTTCTAAAGGTACTTCTACAACATCCTCCAAGGTATATTGTCCATGCACTGCTCTAAAACATCAGAGATAGTAGCATTTTTTCTCTGCAAAATGCCAAGAGCGATTAATATTAGTTTTAAAATGCTTACGTATTCTTGTGCTGCATGTTTAAGCCCAATATTTCACACCTTTTGGTAAATAGTCGAGCCAATATTGTTTTAGTTTTCATCACAGATTTTTAACCATCTGTCCCACTGAGAATCAGCAATGGAATACCATTGTACATCACTTGGAAGTGAATATAATCAAAAAGATCATGATTAAAAAAAAAACAAATTTTATTTTTTTAATAAAAATCGAAATTTGCCCAACCCTGCCCTGTAGGTACAGGGTGGGTCAAATTCGACGCTTTTAAATGGAAACACCCTTTTCTATTGGAGATAGAAAAAAACTAATATCGGTGTCTGGAGCTCAATTTTTGTCAAAAACATGATGGTGAAAACCGCATATCGATATCTGTTACCGTTTTGGAGTTACGGGGTGTTTTTCAAAAATATGCATTGATAACAAATCGCTGTAACTTGTTTGCTATGGAAAATTTTGTATTTTTATGAAAACATTTCCAAAGCACTTTTTTACGCAGAATTTAATGGTTTAAGTATATTTTTTTTTTAAATTAATAATTTAAGAATTATCAACAGAAAATTTGGTTTTTTATATGGGACACCCTGTATATTTTTAATTTATTGAAAAGAATTTAAAATTACCTTTCCAAAAATATAACACACTTGATATTTTGCTCGATTCCTCTTCGAGATATAGAATATATAAAAATTCGCCCCCTTTAAATAAGTAGGCTTTGAACGGCACCGGCTGTAATGCAAAAAAAAATTCTAACTGTGAGTATCAATTAAAACGAAAATAATATTTGCTATGAGAGATGCAGAGTTTTATAACAATTTAAAATATATTTAACCAATATCAACACATTTAAATTATATCTAATAACAATAAAAATAAATAGCAAACCAAGACATGAGATTTTGCTACAGGTGTTCGACATATCAACCGTCTTCTGTTATGGACAGACGGGGAAGTTTTTAAACATTTCTCGGGGAATTCATTAACTTAGTGGGGGTGAAATATACCCTCTCATAACTGCTAAGTATTTCTAATTCTTGTCTAGATTATACGGAAGAATAAGGAACCTTTATTCTTCGGCAAATATATCCATAGGATTAGATCCATGGGCACTAAGTCAGGCGGCCTCGACGGCCAACGGCAGGGATCTTGGTTAGCTATTCAATTATTCTTGAAATTGGCTGCAAACATTTGCTGATAACTTTAGCGTTCTGTTTTCCAGTTCCATTAAGGGCATATCATCAATAAGGGGTCCAAAGCCTACTAGTTAAAAGTGGCGAACTTTTAAAAATTCTGTATTTTGAAGGGGATTATAACAAAATATCAAGTGTGCTATATTTTTGGAAAGGTAAATTTAAATTCTTTTCAGTTAATTAAAAATATAGAGGATGTCCCAAATAAAAAAATCAATGTTTCTGTTGATAACTCTTAAATTATTAATTTTAAAAAAATTATACTTAAACCATTAAATTCTACGTAAAAAGGTGCTTTGGAAATGTTTTCATAGAAATACAAAAATTTCCATAGCAAAAAAGTTAAAGCAATTTGTTAGAAATGCACATTTTTGAAAAACACCCCGTAATTCCGAAACGGTAACAGATATTGATGTGCGGTTTTCACCATCATGTTTTTGATGAAAATTGAGCTCCAGACACCGATATTAGTTTTCGTCTCCTATAGAAAAGGGTGTTTCCATTTAAAAGCGTCGAATTTGACCCACCCTGTACAGGTATAAAAATAAAATCGTACAAGTTTATCACTGTCGTCGTAACGTAATATGTTGATTTTTACGACGTTGTCACGGTAGAACTAGCATCGTTTTCAACCGGTGAAACGTAAGCTGATCCTGCCTGCGAGTGTTAATATTCGTCGCAGAAATGGCAGTAGTAAAGTAACCGGACACGTTTAATTCGCGATAACGTTTCAAGCGAACGACGCCTGACTGGTGTATTGTAAAACGATCCCGAATGGCTGCATTTTACCATTTACATCCCGTCTTTTCACGATTTTATTACTACTAATAATGTCAAGGTCGTAAAGTGGCTCTAAAATGTTATTGGCGTGTATGGAGTGGATTATGTCTAGTAATTTTAATTTAAAAATCTTACAACAATTACAGAAAAGATTCATTATTATTTGGCTGAGAAAACAAACTAAGTAATTTATAAAAATTTTGATACTTTTTGTTGCAATGCAATTGCCAAAATAATCTACTAATTAAACTACTTCATTCTTAGTTCCACTATACCGTGCTGGCAACTGTTACTTTTGGGTCGGTATTTACATGTGTGGAAGTAAATCGCATAGGGATGTTATTAAGTCAGAGCGAGAGAAATGCGACGGTGTGCCGTTGCGGCGTTGCCGGTACGCCTTTTTCTATGAAGTAAATCATAAGGTAAAATCATTAGGTATGTTTCTGAGTATTTGAAATGGAATTATAAGGATATCGTTAAGTTGTCCATTTTTTTATAAAGAGAAAACGTCAGTAATCGCCATAATTATAAGAAACTTAAGAACCACTTTAGATATTGAAACTTTTTTTATTTTGAAGATCGGATCTTTTACAATATGTATGTTTAAATAAGAAAAATTCAAAAAGGTTGTTTTTTTCCATTCAAAAATTCAACAACACATCCATTTACTTTTAGTGCATAGAAAATTTCGGCAATCGTGTAACTTTTTATTTATAAGTATAGCAGAAATATTAAGAAAGTTGTTTAAATAACTACAATCAATTATTTCTAATAGATTTCGAGATATCAATTTTGGAATTCTAATAGCGCGACCACTGTCGAACACCAAATCAATTCCACTTATTTTTACCGAATATGCAAGTGTTTCTAACTTGCACTTAAACATTTTCAAGGTATAGGGAAAATTACGACTCGTTAATAAATAAACAAATAAAGTATCACGAGACGTAATTAAATCGTGAAGCTGAATGCATGATGTACACCTATCCCTAGAACTTTTAGTACTGACAGAGGTACGGATTGGGTCGACCGGTCGACTGCGACAAATCTGCTATATCCCCTTCCACGTCTCTTAGCCATGTGCACAGTTTCTCGGTTTATTTCATACGTTTGGCAACGTGTTTACTCTCTTTGTTTAGTACATTAAAAACGCATTGTACTCTTCTTACATACGGAAATCTCGACCCAAGACTAACCTTTGCCATTAGTATAGATTTACTTGGAAATCCAAACAGCAGATTATTTTTTCATAATTATGATGCCGTGTGAAGTCATTATAATTACTATAGAAATAAAGATGTCTAATACTGTCACGGTCACTATACAGGGTGAGTCTTAAAAAAGTGCAAATATTTTCAGGGCTGGTAGGTCTTAAAAAAATGATTTTTTGCTTAAAATCCTTTCTTGTAAATTTAATCTACTACCTACATATGTTACCATATTATCAAGAAACTATGTTTTTTCCAAAAAAAAAATCCAAAAATTTTTCAAATTTTTTTTTTCGCGAAAACGAATTTATTGCACAGGGTGTTTTAAAGATAGGGTAAAAACAAATCTTCGATTAACCTTGTATAATAAGACAAATACTAAAGTTAACAATAAACTGAGTTTAAGAATTGATATTAAGTTGATATATTTATATACAGTTTGCAAAAAAAATCAAGTAAACAGGGCTAAAAATAAAAAAAAAAATATAACATTTTAAACTTGACCAAAAATTTTTCTGTTGCGTTTTTTTGCATCTGAGTGTAGATAGGGACGAATTCTATTAAATATTTTATGCAGGAATAAAACAAAAAAAGCATCAAACATTTTAGCGAATAATATTAAATACATTATTTACTGCCAGAAAATTCAATTATTCAATTGACTTATGGATATGTCAAGAATAATACATTTGATTGTCTCAAATTGAATGATAAAAACACGATTGAGTCATGCTCGGTTGAAGCATTGGTTTCATTGCCTGGTGTTGTTTATAGGTTGTGTGAGAATGAGATTTAAATAATTAAATGCAATTGGCTGTGACATTTTCATGTCTGTATAAAATGCATCAATCACGGACATGATTATTTTTTCAGCAGAACAAATTTGGAGATATTTAATTATACCGTATGGTCGAAAAAAACGGCGTCCAGTTGGCTTCAAAATGACGATAGTTCGCATTCACTATATACAGAGTGGCGCCTAAGAGAACAGCAACTTGTATTGAATTGAAATTTTGTAGGCATATGTAGGTTAATTCAGAGCACTTTTTAAAAATATAGAAACTTCTAGAGGGTGCCCCCAAAAAAAGTTACATGTCAAAGTTGTGTTTTTTATAATGGAACACTAATTGATTGATTTTCGGATTCTAGGAGATTTTTGGATTCTAGGAGAAAAATAAAGGTGAGTTTTATTAGAGAAGTATATGACTAAAATATAAGGTTTTAGGCATTTTTGACATTTTCTAAAAATAATAAAAAATTTTTAAATTTCAGTTAAAGCTACCTAAATTGGAATTTACCTGGTATAGCCTAATATGCAGTTAAAATAACTATTATATATTAAATCATATCTATTATTGTAACGTTTTTAGTTCGTTACATGTATTTTTTATATATGATCTATATGATGTCTGGCGTATCGTCACCCGATTCTGTATCGTTCAGGCCGGATAATTTATTTGACGCGCTTGGCGTGATTTTTACGTTCTCTAGTCCACAACCCTGTTATCGTTTGACACAATCCTGTTATCGCTCTGTGGAGGCGCTGTCAACATTGCTTCTGTCAACTCTCTGTGCTGTGGACTCACTTTGTCTTGCCGCTCTGTTGTATCCCGGCTTTTAGAAATGGCGATTATTTAAATCTTGCTGTATAATTTGAATCAGCTGCTATTTCAAACCAACAGGGTAAGTAGGGGTAGAAGGCCGATTCTGCATCAGGAGCAGGAGCAGAGCGCACAGCGCATGCGCGTAAATCAGCTAGGAACATGTAAAATAGGCTAATAAACAAGAATAAACGGGTTTGAACCGCTTTTGAACAGCTTTGAACGGGTTTGAACAAAAACTGAACAGGTCTGTTGTTTTACGCTAAAAAGCCGTTCAAAGCTGTTCAAAAGCGGTTCAAAGCGGTTCAAACCCGTTTATTATTGTTTATTAGCCTATTTTACATGTTCCTAGCTGATTTACGCGCATGCGCTGTGCGCTCTGCTCCTGCTCCTGATGCAGAATCGACCTTCTACCCCTACTAGGATAGAGTTTTGGATGGTCCCAACTTAACTCGTATTTGTATTTTGCTGGCACGTTGGCGTCCCTTTTCTTTTGTCCTCTAGAATGTTATATGGAAGAAAGGACAGTTTCTTTGTTTATTATTGAGCCCTCGGAAGTAATTCGAGGTAGGTTTATTTTGTTTATTAGACCTTGTTTGGTTTTAAACAAGAGTTTCATATTTTTAGGGTCCAAGGTACGGACTATTTACAAGGTACGGGCATTATCCAAGGTCCTAGTAGTATCCAAGGTACGGGTAGTGTTCCCATATTGCCACAGTATGGATGTAGCGTAAGCCCCATGCTGCTTCGCTCCCATTTCTAAGCCTAGTCAGTAGCTACGGCTGTATTGATTCATGGTGTCCTCATTCTGGCCTCTTTTGTTGTTTTGGCCAACAGGATCGCCGACAGACAGTACAGAGATATGAGCCTACCTCACGCTGCTACTCTTCGAAACAGGATTGCCTCAAGAACAACTAAGTGTAGATTTAGGTTTTGGTTTTCAGTCGATTTTCAGTCTTAACTAAATAACGTACATTTTAAATAATATCGTAGAGACTATATTTAGTGGTTAGATTATTAAGAACATTTATGTCGATTTAGTAGATACAATATGATTTAGATTTTAGGTTTCATTACATTACGCCTTGTAATAGTATTACTTTTTTATAGATATTATTATTGCACTAACATCATATAAAATATATCAAATTAATTAAAGTAATGCTACATTTCATATATTCTCTTAAAAATTCTCTCATGTTAAAAAAACATGTCTTGTATTTTATCCTAGTTGTTTTCATAGATATTTAGTACAGTTCTTAACACCACTTTCGTTGAAATATAACCACTATAATAATTATTAAAATTGTACAATGCTATTTACCATCACAGTCCATCTTGAATAAATATAGTCATTAGTTTTAAGTAATATACAACTGTGTTTTCTTTCTCTGTACATGCCTGGCGCCCAATATCTATATTTTTTGTTTATTGCTATTAATTAGTTTTCTCTCTAGTGAAATACCTTATCCACGACTGCTCTCCGATGAAAAGCTACCGTTCGCAGTGGTAATGTTTTATAAAAAACGCTTCATTATGCATAAAATCACAAACCAAAACTTGGCCCAAAAAGTTACACAGGATGAGACTAAATATTTAACATTGGCCCCTTTAAAAGCAAATTACTTTTTTAAGTTACTCCTTTATTTTAAATGGAACACCCAGTATAATTCCCATATTCAATGAGGAATTCATGTCTCTTCAAAATACTATTAAAGTTACCTACCCTTCACACAAATATTTTCCTAGATATTTTCATTTTTATGATTTAATGTAAGGTGCCCGGTGGCGTAGGGGTACAGGCTCTCGTCTACCGATCTCAAGGTGTGGGTTCGATTCCCACACCCGGCATTTCATCAGCTGACTATTTTTATTAAAATAAAAATAGTTTGGGTACCTAGGTCGACTCAGCCTTAAATGAGTACTTGGGATTCACAATCCTAAGGTAATAATAGGCGGTTGAAGCGTAGTGCTAGCCACATTACCTTCCTTGTATACCGAACGGCTCTAGTATAGCAAGCTCTACCTTGCTACTACCAAGGCGTTTAAATGCTATATACGGGAGCTATTATTATTATTATGATTTAATGTCAGTATATCTTTATTATTTGATAAAATCTAGGTGGCTGTAACATGTCTGACGTTACTTCAAGATAGCTGTCTAATTAGTCCAACTTTAATAACTAGTTATCATTTTGTGGCAGTTAAAACAAAAAAAATGTCAGAAATTTGCGGAAAATGAAAATTTATCCTACATCAGAGAGAAATGATATAATTCTATTATTGGTGAATGCAGTGTGCATTCACTAATTAATAGCATACTTAAATGCTCATGATTTTATCTAGTCTGGGCTTTTTTATGGGAATATGTTAAAGACAGTGTTTACAAAACTCAACCAACTATTGTCGACAACATGAGAGAAATGATTGTAGTTGCTTTTCGAAGAAGAACTCCATATATGACTTTTAAAATGAAAAGATCGTTTGAAAAGAGAAAAATTTTTTGCAGTTAGAATCATTTAACAGGAAAGGAAGCATTTTGAGCTTTGATTTCATCTAGCTAATTTTTGTCATATAATTTTACGTTTATATCTAGTATCTAGTTTTAATTCTGTAATAATTAAAATATGTTTAATACGTGTATTTTTTATTACCGTTCAATATCTTACTCGACATCCTTTAATGTTTGTTAAATTAACAAAAGGCATATCCTAGATTTTTTCAAATAATAAAGATCTCCTGATGCGAAATCATAAAAATAAAAATATCTAGGAAAATCCTTGTCTGAGAGGTAAGCAACTTTAATAATATTTTGAAGATATATGAATTCCCCATTGAACACCGGAATAATATACTGGGTGTTCTATTTAAAATAAAGGAGTAACTTGTTTTTAAAAGTGACCATTGTTCCGTATTAATTTTGTCCCACCCTGTATAACTTTTCGGGTCAAATTTTAATTTGGTTTAACATACAATGCTTATTGTAATTACCTTTTCGATTAGTTATAATATAACCAAGATACGAAGGGAGTCAATGTAACATTTTCAAACTGGCCCCGTATTTCAGAAACCAAGGGGGCTAGGACAAATCTGTGTGTAGCATTTTTAGTTTTATAAAAAAGTAGCAGAGTGATGTGAAAATCGTATCTTTGTATCTCTACTCATAAACAAGAAACACCATAAAACATACGAAAATGAGATACCCTGTACACTGTACATGATAGCGATCTTAATTGCATAGTTATTGCTGACGCCGTTTTTTCCCATAATATTGTACTCTTCCAAGACAAAATAGGTCGTGACGAGACTTTAATACCCCTTTGAGTCTCCCCCTGTTATTCCTAAGAACCATTTTCAAGGGTCAAATAGATTCATCTTTATATTAAACCGCCCGTATTTACTGTCTTAGGTATTTCAAAACTTACTACAGAGACACCCTCACCCTACTGGAGTAAACTTATAAGCCCTATACAACCCTGTAAAATAGTTTTGAGGAATTTACGGTCTAAAGTTTGCAGATCTTATGAAGAAAACGATGTTTTTTAGTACCTTTTGTTGGAAGTTATTGGTTTTTAGCGGTTTAGTGTTTAAGAATTTGGAATATAAAGATGGGATCGGAGATAATGTGTGGAAAAGCTTATGACATGATGTATGGAAGACGTTTTTTTAAGAAAAAGATATTATAAGAAGTTATTATTAAACATTTTCAATAAAGTATAACGTTTAAGAATATATTAAAAAGTATTCTTAACATTTTTCAAAACATTAATGCATTTTTGAAAATTATCTTCTTCTTCTTACAGTGCCATACTCTATATAGAGCGTGGGCTACCTCTCGCATGTACTTGTGATGTGTGTCATCAGTGTTTCACAAGTACACGGGACCTACAGATTATCGCGGAATCCGAACGGCACTATTTGAGAGGCTGTACAGGGCAAATATACTCAAGGTGGTTTGCCATTGCCTTCCTTGAGGTGGCGGCTCGTTGGTCGCTCTGTTTAGATAAATGAATATTTTTATTTAAATAAATAAAGCGACCGTACTGGCTGGGGATCGAACCCAGTACCTTCCGCACCGCAGATCGACACACTACCGCTGGAGCTACGACCGGCCCAGAAAATTATCTAAGTCATCTTAAAGATAATTCCGATGTAGAATGTAGAATGAGTGGGAGGGGATTTAATCACCGCGACCTTACAGATCTATTGTGTCCCCCTTTCTTGAGTTGTAACTCATCATACAGTCCCAGGGCTTTGCTAAAAGCCAGTATATGGGACGGTTTCATATAGGTTAATTCTCCATCTCCAATATCAGTTGTACCTGAATATATGGCACGAATGGTTGTCCTCGCGGCGCACTCAGTGATGAGGTGTTCCGGTGTTTCCAATTTTCC
This sequence comes from Sitophilus oryzae, assembly GCF_002938485.1. Taxonomy (NCBI): domain Eukaryota; kingdom Metazoa; phylum Arthropoda; class Insecta; order Coleoptera; family Curculionidae; genus Sitophilus; species Sitophilus oryzae. The sequence continues at coordinate 290,366 of NW_022146979.1, forward strand.
CCACAGAATCTGCATTCGCCGTTTTTCCTAAGCTTCAATCTACTGAGGTGTTCATTGAGGAGACGGTGTCCTGTTAAAAACCCCGTGACAATCCGAAGATTGTTTTAATTAAATCAAGATAAGTTATTGATTTTTCTTGATGGTAAGTCCTTAGAAACTTCTTCTTGGAGTGTCTTGACCGTTGGGGGATTCCCATTCTGGATTACTGATGGAGTTTTCCAAGTTCTCGAGTTCCGTTTTTAGTTGGTTTCCGCTTGGAAAGCAGAACGGTTCTGGTCCAGTTAGTGGAGTGTTCGGTCCTTTTCTAGCTAGACCATTTGCTTTCTCATTACCTTCTATCCCTTGGTGAGCTGGCACCCAGAGTAGGATGACTTGGTTTTCTTTGCCCAATTTGTCCAGCTTCTCTATGCATTCTTTGGCCAACTTCGCATTGATTGAAACTGAGTTGATCGTTGTTAACGCTGCTTGACTATCAGATAAGATGGCTATTTCTTTTTTCCGATCTAAGATAAGTTGTAGGCATCTTTCGATAGCGCATATTTTTGTCTGTAGAATGCTAGGGTAGGTGCCCATTGATTCAGAGTATTTAGGTCTCGGCCTAAATACTCAGATCTCGGTCCCTGGATTGGTTTTGGAAGCATCAGTATACCAAGTTATGGTATAGTCTTTTAACTATTGAGTAAGCTTTTCTCTCTTCCAATTCTTTTTATTGCTCAATACTACATTGAGGTGTTTCTCAAAGTTGTACATTCTTGGTTCGTGGTACGTCATCTACTGGGAGTTGGAGGAATATTATTTCCTTTTTGAGGGTGTTCCAAGCTCCTGATCTAACAATTCTCCCAGTACTGACTCCGTTAGTGACCATTCTAATCATTGTCGCATGACTATCGAATGATTCCGATAGGAGACTACACTTTTTAGAGAAGCAGATCTCCCGAGTCAAAATATCTTCCAACAAGATGGCGCATCCCCATTTTGCAAGACATATTCGAGAATATTTGGATGATGTCTTTCCAGGCCGATATAGATAGCGGTCTTCAGATATCAACACTTTAAACTACTTTTTGTGGGAATATGTCAAGAGCAAAGCGTATTTTTTTAAGTTTTTAGTTAAAAAACATAAATTGATGATAATATGGCAACATAGGCGGTAGATTAAATTTACAATAGAGAGAATCCAGAAAAGATCCAAGTGGTTCTCAAAATTTTACATAAAATAATTTTTTTTAGAAATCTTCAAAGTAAAATAATTCGGTTATTTTGGATTTATTTGAAAAACGGCAAAGAGAAAAGATGTTTCTTTTATCGAGATCTACCAGATCTGAAAATATTTGCACTTATTTAAGACTCACCCTGTATATTTTTTATTTTTTTATTTTATTTATATTTTATTACAGATCTGCACTTTTCATGAGTTATTTTGGTTAACTTACCCTATTACCTATCTGAATAACTGATATCGATTTGTTCCACATATTTTCAATTACCAATTAAATTGGTTAATTAGGTGGTTAATTATATTTCCACTTAATATCACATATACACTCAAATCTATGTAAAACAACCGGCACCCTTGAATCATACTCTTTGACGATACACTTTGACGTTATCATACCCAACTCTAATTAATCATATCACTTATACTAGATTACGCGATAGCAAGGACGAAAATACACGAAATATCACATTCTCCCGCGCTAATCTAAAGAGAAGAATCACAAATTTACTAGGAATCGAGGATAATCCTAGAACTTTACCGCACGTCTGTGTTTATTTTCTGACAATGCGCCATGACGAATGGTTCAAGGGGAATTAAAAAAAATCCTTTGTTGTTCTGTCGAATTAGTACAATTTATTCGCCAACGAAACTATTTCTGGTTAGATAGTGGAAACGTTTTTGCGTTGAATGAACGTTAAAACGATAAAAATAATTATAACGCTTGTTAAAAAAATTGCAGAAAATTGTAAATTTAATAAAATAATTAGGTAGCATAATAATAGAGAATAATAATAAAATCACATTAGTTGGCTAGTTTGGTTTGGTTTGGTCAAACTATAACCTACCTTGTACCTTTTTCATATTAGCACATTCAAGGCAATAATTGGGATATCTTATTGATATCTTTGGAACTAGGATAAAATGGAATTTTAAGCACTAAAAAAGTAAATATTTAAAAAAAATGTGTGCCCACTATATGTGCGCATATTTGAAGTGAAAGTCAAATTGTTGGGCACTTTAAGAAACATCACCAATCAGTGAGATCGAAAACTGCCAGACCACAGCAATGTGGTGGGCAACCAAGAAGCAGACAGATTCACCAAAGAGGGGATCAAACAGGATCCCAAACCCCAGCAACCTAACCTAACCTAACGGTATATCAATGATTTTGTAAAATAATATTGACTTCGTGACGATAATGAAGTATAACAAATAACTATGTTTTATGTTATACTTCATTCTCAATTTATGTGTATTTTAGATTATTGTTCTATTTGAATGCAATTCGAATAAAATCCTAAACTATAAATAATTGGTTAAATTAATGATTTTCGATAAGAATATTTCAAAGAAATCCTTTTTTTTTTCTCCCCGATTACTACTTGCTTCTTTATAAAGAGAAAAAAAACTAACACGACCGGCACTGCACTCTTTTTAATATACCTTTATAGGATTGTTCATTTTTTATAGTTTTTTTAATAGTTAATATTTTTTGATTTTTAATTAAATATAAAATGATTTATGAATATGTAAATCATAATGATTATATTTAGGAAAGTATCTACAAATACTATAAAAAAAAACTGCGTCAAAGTTGAGTTGGAAATGAAGATCGCTGTCATTTTATGGGTAAAATACACAGAGAATGACATCGATCCAAACTCAATCGCTGTTTCTTTCATGGTATCATAGGGTATCTATATAGTTTAAATTTTTAAATAAATTCAAAGCAATAGTACACACTATGGGCATACTTAGCTATAAGTAGTTCACTATGAGTTTAGAGCTTACCATGGTCAGCGTTTTGAACTTACCTGAAAAAAAAAGAAAATAATTATTAGTAATAATTAATACTTATTACTGATTATTAATTTATAACATTTTTATCAAAATTGGATCTAAAAGAAACGATAATTGGGTACTTAAATATACAACTAAAAACTAGGAACTCAAATTTATAAAAATTCTGAAAAAATACAAATACATATTGCTCTAAGAAGAACAGTGAGAAAAAAGCTCTTGTGTATTTCGTTACTTCAGTACTTGCACTGATTGAAGATCTTAATTTTGTATATTTTTCCTACGTATCAGTATGTGGTCTTAATCATGCGCTGAAAAGCAATTTATTTTATTTTACGTTTCATTTATAGTGATTGATTTATCAATCGTTTTATAGTAATATGGAACTCTGTTTATTTTCTTTTGTTAACAATAGTATTGGGATATTTAAGACTGTCTATACTTAACAAATATTTTAACTACGTTTTAAGGTTTATTACTACCCCATTGCATTATAACAACCCACAGTCATTCAATAAAGTTGAAGAGGTAATATTTTGGCCAACTGTATAACAAACAATTTAAATAAAATAAAGCAACCTACGTTCTGTTAAAAATATGTATAATTAAATAAAAGTTACTTAATTAACTTAATTAAAAGAACACGGTATACCGTGTTCTTTTAATTGTGAATTCCTTGATCACTATTCCAAAGAATACAACTATGCTGTTCTGAACTTTAATAAAAGAGAAATAATAATAATACAAAAACAGTCCTCATACCAAGGTTTGCAGTTTAATACATTCAAAACATGCAATATTTATTACATTCAAAACGTAAGAGGTTTTTTGTTAGTTTAACAGGTCCCCGTACTCTTGTTGTGAGTCTTGAAACTAAAGTTGAAGGTTTGATGCAAATATCTTTAGATTATATTTATTGTTTTTGGTTGCCCTTTTGCTAGATCAGATATTCGCCTAGGCACGAAAAATGTTAGTACATTCAACAAGGCCCTTATTGTCACACTGAACCAAAAACATTCGGCACGAATGGACCGTAAACGAATCGAATCCATTAAATACAATAATACGTAAACATGTTATATATTATCTTTATCAGATCAAATAAATAAGGAAAAGCTTTAGTATAGAATATTACAACAGGAAAACAAAAAAATATGATTTAGTTAACATTAGTTAAATAATGAGGAAATGTTTCCTTTATCTTTAACAACACTCTTTGTCACAATAATGCAAACTTACAAACCAAAATAACATCAATGCGTCTCGAACAGTAGTCTAAAAGCTATTACCTAACACCCATCATCTTTGTTCGTTGTCTCATTTCCCTCTCCCTAGTTTGCCAATAATATTTTAAAAAACAAATTTATTTATGTATACAGAGTGTTTTAAAACTGAGTTTATTTTATATAAGTTTATTTTTAAATAGGCGGTTCACCTCAATATAGTGCTTCTTTTCCATTTATATCTTTTGTAATATCTTTAAATATTTCGTTAATACTAAATTGTATTGTACTGATGAAGATCATACAGGGTGAGTTTCCTACGATGCTATCTATGTGTATCTCGGAAACTACTGAAGATAGAGAGTCGGTTAAATGGTGAGAGAATTGCAGTTTTGTGGAGTCATAAATATGCGCCTTTCAGATTTTTGAAAAAGTTCATGGCTTACTAGATATTAAAAAAAACAAATTTTGGCTACTTTAAAAGTTGTCCCAAATTCCATTATAATCCATTTTAAACAAAAAGTTTTCAGATAAAAGTTGTAGATAATCACATCCCTAATCAGTTTGTGTTCTCCGATTTTTTCTAAAGCCTGTCATTTTTGACATATAATGATGATCAAACATATGATTTTTTAAATGGAAACCATAGTTGACCATGACTTCATAAAAAGCGCCATTTTTTAAGCTTTTCAGCGATATAAGCTATAATATGTTTTATCCAAAAAATTACGCAGTTATAGCCAATTCTTATCTTTTTTGACTAATTATACTTAGTTGCTATGGTGTTCTTATTTTGTTATGATTTATAACTTATAAAAAGGCAAAACGTATTCTTAAACGGCTCTTTAAAATTTACATTACACAATCTATAACTTAAAAAAAAATAATATCACTACATACACTTTAAGTTATTTTAGAAAATGTTCAAAAAATCCGCCATTGTTTTGAATAAATAAATGCATCTTTTTAAAACTGAATTTCTAGCTATTCTCACAGAACGACCGGTTGACTTTTATTAAATTGACTAATTGACTAATTAAAGTTCTCCTGTACCGCCTCTTCGAGTGTCTCTCTTAATTCGTAAGTTCTTTTGTAAACCTTCTTGTTAACCATACCGCATAAAAAAATCTAAAATGGATAGGTCAGGTGATCGGAGGAGGCCTATGCAATTGGTCCACCTCTTTCTATCTCTGAGTCTACATAATTATGATATAAATAATGTTTAACATTTCTTTCATTGTGGGAGGGGGGAGGTGGTGTGTCATAATGAAAGTCATGTTGGAACCACTCCATTAATGCGCGAAACTTCTCTAACATGTCTTGAAAACCGTTCTCTAAAAAACGTTTAAGTAACGTTCACCCGTCAACGTATCCTCGAAACTGTATGGCCAAGAAAAGTTGAACCAATAATCCTACACGCTTTTCTTCATTTGAAAAATTCATATTTACAAATTTTTGTTTATTTTAATTTATAAAGTTTGGATGTGACAGTTTCACATTTCTGGGAGCAACGACGATTGAACGTTTCCATGGCTAACTAAGTGAAGTTAGTCAAGAAAGATAAGAATTAGCTATAACTCAGTAATTTCGTGAAAAAAAAAACATATAGCTTATATCACTAAAAAGCTTGAAAAATGATGCTTTTTTGGAAGTCATGGCCAACTATGGTTCGCATTTAGAAAAAAGTATGTATCTATCAGATTTTATATCATATTGTTAAAATTGGGGTCAAAAAAAAAGGAAAATACTAAGATATTTCATATCCAGTATTTAATACTATTGTAAGATTCGGAACGAAACCTCCTAATATTGTTTCTTGACCACTACCAATTAATAGTTTGTAAGACACAAACGACAGAATGTAAATTCTTTACGAGAGTTAACATTTGTTTTGGTATGGTCGCCATATTTATTTTTTAAATTTTTACAGAAAAGAAAAAAAAAGCTTTTCTCAAATAACATAATTTTATAAGAAAAATTGATATAAAAAGAAACAACAAACTACTGATACCACTGTGGCCACAGTCTATTCGCAATCCTTTCCTAAGAATATAATCAAAACGGGGGACACGAAATTGAATGATAAAATACGATTCGATAAGACGTAACGTAGGAAATGATACTGGTTTACTTCATATTCAGCTTACGACATACGGTTATTTATGAACCGCGTCGGTTCATTGTTAACCATTACCATTTCTTGCAGGTTGAATAGGAGTTCATACAGAAATCGTACTTCGGACTGAGTTTCTTTTGTATTCAACAAGCAGTCGAAATTAATGACAATAAATTATTGCGCCGAAAGGAAACTACATATTTCAGAGAGTAATTTAGTAACTTTCTGACAATTTGTATACGAATAAAGTGGACTGTGCTCGTCAGTACTCCTTTGTACATATTTTAACTTGTAAGGGGAATAATGATGGAGATAACCGTATTAAAAAATAAAATATAGTGCTACAGATAAAATCCGTATCATGAGATTTTTCTATATCCATAATCATTGAATAACGGGAGCAGTGATGTAGCGAGGAAGTCGCGGGCCCGTGTTCAAATATTTTTGGGTTCTTATACTAGAACAAATAATAATTTTGTTCTAATTTTTTAATAAAAAAGAGATTTTATATTTTCTTTATAATAATATATGTTTTTCTAAAAGAAACGCAATTGCTATTATAGACCGGAAAATCATTTGTTAATTTGACTTAATATAATATCAAAATTTTTGTAAAATATATTAATTCGAGAAAAAAAATTGTTTTGAGGACATTTTGATTATTTTTCTCATCAAAATATAGTTTCGATCGGGCACGGGCCCGTTTTCCATCGAACGCATTTGAAATTTGAACACCGGTAGTTACGTCACTGAACGGGGGTTTTATCCACTCATATGAAAGTGATATTTTTTCCAGTAGTGGAATAAAATAACTTTATTCCATTAGAGACTTTGCAGGCAGTAAATGGGTAAATGCTTTTTGAGCTTCCGCAAAAATTTCTGCAGGAATATTATCATCTTCTTACCTTTTCCGTAGTTTTTAAAATGCTGCTAATTTTTCTTATCAAATTTTTATAATTTTATCTAAATCATACATTGGCATTTTAGTTGCTTTCACTGCTTAATAAAATTAAACAAATCTGGGTAGATAAAATGCCCCCCAAAAAAAATTTAGCCCCCTAAAACATTTAGATGCATAATAAATAACTATTGTTGCCTTAGATGAAATTTGACGTCAGTAATAACTTTTGCTTATTTTTGCCGAATTGGATTTAATATTATAAAAAAAAACTGTTGCTAGTTTTCTGGTCAAGTTAAGTATTTAAAGGAATACGAAAACGCTGTTTCTTTTTCAATTTTACATAAGCGTGTCTCAATGTCTAATTTGTAAACATGAACAAACCGTTTCACGTGGCCGAAGCAAAAATAATTAATAGTCGCTCTCATAAAAGCTTATCTAGATTAAGTTAATTATTTTGAATATATTAATAATTTTTAAAGAGCTATATTTTGTAGTAAAAAATGGTTTGTGTGAAGCTGATGAATTTCCTTTTGGGTACCTCTATTCACGTGCCGAGTTTGGTTCCAATCGACCCATAATTACGAAAAATCCTGATGATTTCGTCCATTTAGAGGCATCGGTTCGAAACGTCGAGGGCGTTGAATTTTTACTCCCATCGCGCGTAAAGAAGTTTCATTTCAAAAATATTCTAATCTCTTTCTTTAGAATATACTATCATCAAATTTAAAACAAAACTGAACATATTTATGCGACTTATTTGTTGTACAGGGTGAGTCAACGATAGAGTAAAGTCCATTACCTCATTCGTTTCGAGCTTTACAAAAAAATGTTAACTATAAAAGTTATAGGGAAGGTTAAGATACATATTTTAAAATTATTATAGAGTATACAAAGTGCTTGAAAAAAGTGTGGCGGATATAACACATGTTTTTTTTAAATGCAACACTATGTTTTTTATTTTATTTTTAGATATAATTTTTTTGTATATAATGTTATATACCTAAAATTAATAGTTTTTGTAATATTTCAATTTGTTTAAACAAATGTTAAATTGCAGTGTGATAAAAAATTGTCAGTGGTGCCATTGTTTCTGAAGTTAGAGTACCAAAATTTGGTAGGAGAGTTTTATGGAGATGAAAAAAAAGATATATATAAAGATATTTTAGTTAAATGATACAGGGTGTTCAAAATATATTTATGAATTTCAACTACTTAAAATTAAAAAATCTCTAATTTTTTAAATGGGACACCCTATATATTATCATTTTTTCTGGTAGATTTTACAAAACTCTTTAACTTTTATTAAGTATGTCATATACCTATTTTTAATAGTTTGCGATTTATTCCAATTCTTTCTATTTTTACCCATATTTTTAATACATTTACCCTATAAAATCATAGTTGCCATGACAAAACAAACTATTTATTACTTATCTTTAACAAGTAGCTTAATAATTAGTTACAATTGTTGGTATTAGTCAAAATTAATTATCTTTACTCGATTAAACTAAAATCGCAGTCGTGAATTTCTTGGTGTACCTATTTCTATATTATGATAGATAACACTTGGATTATTCGTAGGGACGAATAGCCACAGATTAAAGTAATACTAGATTACCTAATAATAAATTGTTGAAGACTACTGATATAGGAATTTTTTTGGACATACAGTAAATATTTTTCTCGCAGTAGTTCTGGTTTATAATTCATTTGGTAAAGCCAATATTACTACTGCCGCGAAACCGTCCTATTACACTCTGAAGATGTTTTCTAGATAATCTACATCTATTATACTTGTATTAATGCTACTTAGCAAAGTACTATATAACATATAGTACTGAAATAAAAAATATGTTTTTCTTGGCTTGTTCGTGTATATCAGTCACACTGACTATATAATTCATTTCAGAAAAATCTGTGACTATTATCTCTACCATTTATACTTATTACAACAAATTACTAAAATTCAAATGTTGTTCTTAACTTGCTTAAAAAACAAGAAACTTTTATAATTATTACTTTTTGTCATGGTAACTATGATGTTATAGCGTAATTGTATTAAAAATATGGGTAAAAATAGAAAAAATTGGAATAAATCGCAAACTATTAAAAATAGGTATATGATATACCTAATAAAAGTTGAAGAGTTTTGTAGAATCTATCAGAAAAAATGATAATGTGTGGGGTGTACCGTTTAAAAAATTTGAAATTTCTTAATTTTATGTAGTTGAAATTCATAAATATATTTTGAACACCCTGTAGCATCTAACTAAAATATCTTTACATAGGTCTTTTTCTATGTCTCTATAAAATTCTCCTACCAAATTTTAGTTGTCCAACTTCAAAAACAATGCCATCACTGACAATTTTTTACCACACTGCAATCGAACATTTGTTTAAACAAATTTAAATATTACTAAAACTATTAGTTTTAGGTATATAACATTATATATAAAAAAGTTATGGAGTTTTACGCAGAATCTAAAAATAAAATAAAAAATAGGGTATTGCATTTAAAAAAACATATGTTATAGTCGCCACACTTTTTTGAAGCACCCTGTATATTCTATAATAATTTTAAAATGTATATCTTAACCGCCCCTATAACTTTTATATTTAATATTTTTTTGTAAACCTCGAAACAAATGAGATAATGGACTTTACTCTATTGTTGACTCACCCTGTACATAATAAAATTATACATTTTTAGTTACTGAATTAAATCAATTTGATAAGAGTGTACATTTATAGCGGTATTATCAGTAATTTCCGGAGTTCATTTTAGTTGATAAATTTGACGTAATATTATGTCTGATACGTAAAAAAAAAACACGTATAGTGCCATAGTTGTTTTGATATGTTGTCTATAATTTTCTATTGCTCTATGTATATTTCAAATACAAAAAATAATAATATTTGGTTGAAGACGTCGGCGTCAAAGATGGCTGGGTAATTACAATCGATGACAATTTTGGCGAGGTCAATTTCTAGACGTCATTGACTAAAAATTGACATAAAACTTGTCAAAAATTAACACTAATAATTATAGAAAGACTAAAAAAGGATCGAACATTTCCAGTCACACAAATCTATTTCCAATAAAATATTTTTTTCTAGAATTTTAATCTATACCAATTAAAAATCATTTTTACTCTATATAAAAATAAATTACAACCTCCTTAAGGCCAACTGGCACTAAGCGCGATTAAAATATAAAGAAGAGTACGGACCAAGAAATGACGTCTAGGGTTTGAACTCGTCAAAATTATCACCGATTGTTATTTCTCAGCCGTCTTAGACGTCGTATTTTTTTCGATCATACGGTATATCTTTAGAAATAGATAATCATTTCCTCTGCGACCAAGTATTGACATATAAATACAAGTATTTGTTTTAAATTTTCACTAATAATGAGTAAAAATTGTACTTTCAGATAACAAAGTTTCAAATCATCTACATTCATCAGAAACCCTTCCCAATCCTGATCTACATTTAAAGAAATAATATTATTTTAAAGCTCGTTCAAATAACGGTATAGAAAATTTAAATCCGATTTGATACCTATTTAAATCCCCATCTGTACGTAGCTATAAATTCAATTAGAGTGACAACAATAATATTTTATTATTTATAACATTATATTGATTTTCCTTATACGATTGGTAGAGAAATAAATTCATAAAATAATATTTATATGTCTAATTTCAATAACATTGGGTGTATAGCAAACACGCATATTTTTTCTCCATTTCAAATTTCTATTTATAAACATTTATTTACCCGCTACGATTATTGAAACAAAATCATTTCATACATAAATAACAGTATATATGTATAAAATGTGACGTAAAATAAACATCAAATTGCTGTTTTAATGAAGTACTAAATTTTCAGAGCCCTTCTTCATTATCGTTCGCATGAATTCTGGTAATGACATTCACATTACTGATAAGATATCTAATAATTTTCAATGTTTTACAGTAATAATTAGACTGGTACAACGATAATAATTAGAGGTTTAATATTAGTATTTCATAAACATGTGCGTTTTAACGTGTGATCTGAATTGAAATAAATTGGAAATTGTATTTGATGTTAAATATTAATACGCCCTCTACACTATGCGGAAAACAGTCCGAAGCAGATCAAGGTCGTGTTTCCTCGCCTAACTTTGTCGCGTTTCGGCTATCTTCTGTTGTCTTGACCTATTTTCGTTTATCTTGACCCACTTTCATTTCTTAAAAACGCCTCAAAACTACTCGTGAAATTGCGGCGAAGGGCGTGGGGGGATTTTTTTGGCAACTTTCGGTTGTCTCCTCTTGTCTCGTTCAATTTCGTTTTGTTTCGAGCTACTTCCATGACGTGTCGGTATCTATACCCGAGACAAAGAACTTTTTTTTTCATAAATCTCAGTGAAATAGGTAAACCTAGACGTTTGTAAAGTATCTGTTGTTACGATGATATTCCTTTAATTAGAATCCCATTTCACGTTGATATATATTCCACAAGATTAATATTTGAACACGCATTAAGCCGCCACAAAGTTGGACCTTGATTGCTTCGCGAAGTAGTACAAAGAATATAGATGCGTGTTATAAAAGTTTTGTTGTAACTGATCGAAACGTTTCTCGAAACATTTTCAGAGAAAATTCCAAGAACAATAAGAACAAACAACCAATCACGGCTTGTCTCGGTCGATTTCGGTCTGTTTCGGAGTTTGCGGCCGAGATAAGCCGAAACATAAGAAAAGCATTGAGTTTACTTCTGAAATTATTTCGAGAAATGCTTGGCGAAATGTTTTACGAAATGTTTCCAGAAATATCAGATATCATTAACATCGTTACAGCCTAGTCACTTTGTTTTATTTATTTAGATTTCTGAAATAATTCTGTTTCCATAAATGTCGATTCTGATTTTGATATGATTATTACCGTTATGTAATTAAATTATGTATATTGAACAATTTTCTTTTTTGTTGTTAAAATTAACAAGAAAGGAAATTATATTCAGACCTGGGACCTCGAAACGCTTGTTCATTAGTTAAGGATAATTCATTAAAATACGCTATTAGAACGTGTTAAATATTTTAAACTTGGTCGAGTTAAACAATAATGATGCTTACATTAGCGGAAGGTACATTGATTTTATAATTATTATAGATTCATAATGATTAGTCACGTATGTATATTAATTATTGTTCTATACCGTACGGTATGAGAGAGTTCGTAATAAATTAGTATAAAAGTTTATATGATTAGAATAATAATTTTGATTTTTTTATATATTTTAGAAATATTATTTTCTAATGAAACTTTGTAAAAGTATTATATTTATATATTTGATGCCCTTTGAATATGATCATAGCATATTCTTCATTATAATAAAAATAATAATACTTTATTTTGCATGAATATCATTTACAACAAATGTAATTTACAAATAATAAATAATAATAATCAAAAAAGCCATGCAAAAAAGGAACTGAAGACAATTAAAATTGGTTTAAATTCAGTTTCTGTCAGATCACAATATCAACATAAATGTGTGTTATGTAGCAAAATAAAACACTAAATCACCATTATAAACTGTTTATAATCATCTGCTGATGATGCTAACATGGTTAGCGAAGCGCGCGTCCAGTGTAAAAGTAAAAGTGTTTTGGTGTATTGTGGTGATTTAGTGTTTTATTTTGCTGTGTAAAATAAAACACTAAATTGAGGTTCCAACCCTCAACCGTAATCTGTGTTATGTAGCTAAATTATTTTACTGTAAATTATCTACAAATCTAAGTAAATTATATAGTAATCCTATGACTAAGAAAATTTAGAATGAAATTCAAAGAAATAAACACAAAGAAAAGTATTTTATACTAAAATAATTCTGAGGTAAAGAAAACTAAGAGGGAAGAGAACTATCCAGAAAATGTTTTTTAAGTTAATTTTTAAATGCTCTGAAGGTTTATCATTTCTGTTGGTAAACAGTTGTAGAGCTTGGAAATATTAAATGAGAAATATCTAGTGAACAATGCTGTTTTGTGAGGTGGCGGAGTAATAAGTCCCTTAAATCTAAGGTTTAAGTTGTGCATATCTGTTCTGAATTTTATTTTATTCACCAAGTATGGAGGACACTTCTTAGAAATAACTCCATGAAATAAAACCAATGAATGCATCTTACGTCTGTTTTCCATATTCAACCACTTAGCTTCTTTTAACTTATGCGAAATGGGATCATATTTTCTTATACAATAAATAAAACGTAGGCAGCTTTTTTGAAGCTTCTCGATTCTGTTAATGTTAATTTTTTCCAGACATGGTCCATATATACAGTAGTTGAAATGGGATAAGACAAGTATTTCAGCTAACTTTATCTTTAAAGTTTCCGAAAGTAATTTTCGATGCGGATATAACATTTTTAAAGAGATGTAAGACCTCTTGATACATTAAGAGACATGTTCCTTAAAGCGAAGATTATAATCTATAATTGATCCCAAATTCTTGGCAGATTTAGTAAATTGTAATTTTTGTTCGGCTAAATTTATTGACATTACGTCAGATAGGAAATCCCGGTGTTTTGTTTTTTATTTGAGACTTGTACTAATTTATTTAAATCGTCATTTATTAACGTTTGGGCTAATGTCCAGTCATCGAAATTAAACGAAAAGAAAAGTTGTGTATCGTCTGCGTAGCAGTGTGCATTGACATTATCTAGGTATGTAGAAATATTACTTGTATATATTGTAAAAAGTAAGGGTCCCAAGATAAATCCCTGTGGAACTCCACAACTTCCCTCGGTGACTCCCCTGTAGTAGTTTTTACAAATTGCATTCTATTACTTAAATAATTTTCAATTAGACCGACTGCATTTTCCGAGAAGCCTACATAATGTAATATAGATAGAAGTAGTTTATGACTTATTCTGTCAAAGGCCTTTGAATAATCTAATAGCACCAGTAAAGAGTTTTTGCCCAAGTCACAGGATTTAATGATGTTATCAACTATGTTTAAAAGTGCCGTTGTGCAACTATAGCCTTTTCGAAAGCCAGATTGATTTATTGGTAAAATGTCGTTGCATTGCAAAAAATCAATCACGTATTTGATTCTCCGTAATTCTTTCCAACTATTTAGACAAACAAGCCAAGATACTAATTGGCCAAAGCTCATTTACAGAATTTATATGATCATTTTTAGGCAAATGTCTATTTGTATATCTATTTTATTCTACACATATGTGATTAGTCTTGTATTCAATATTTAGGGGTTTCGTAGTGCTCGAAACGTCGCCAAAATATCATGAAAAGATGTGGCTCTTCGAATATCTCTCTAGATTGGGAGTTTCAGCCCTCTAGCTCACATAGGGCCCGAGTGACGATGCTCCAAAGACCAATCTCAACTTCCTCATAGGCCTACAATTTTTTCAAGGCTGTGAATTTTTGTTGTAGATGTCCAAATTTTCTCTAAAACAGTATGGAAATTTGGAAAAGTAAGACAATTAGACTTAGACAATATTATACTTTTTTATGAAGAATGCATTTTTCTCAAAATGTGAATAATAAAAAAGTTTTTCTCTTGTAAATGCAATCAGGGGACATACTGTATAAATACAATTAAGAGTGTTATGGTGTTAATACTGTAAAAAGCGATCACAAAAATGTGTTAAAATTTATAAAAATAATTCAGATTATATGAAAATAGCTAATTAAGGGAAAATACGTTTTAAATAGATTTACGGAATTACGTGTTCTACTAGCGCATTAATTAGCGTTTGGTATATTATACATGCTTTTATATATATTTTTTAGCTTAGTTAGTTAGTGTGGTTATAAAAGGAAACATAGTGATGAAGGATATTTAAAAGAAGAACAACTGTTTATGTAAATCATAATGCATAAAATATAATGTATCCAGTGATCCCCATTACTATTTAATAATAATTAGTTTTAATGATACTAGTTAAGTTTAAGCTTGATAAAAACTAGTGATACATACAAGTCGTAAATGTAAAATATAAAAATTAAGACCAATTTCAGATCAAGAATATATTGTATTTCAATAAATATTTATTTTCATGTGTTGATTATATTTGCCCATAAATACAGACGTCTTTGTTAAGTTTCTGACAAAACATCGAGAATGCAATAGTTAGTATGGATAGACAACTATTTAAAATGTAAAACTGAACGTTTACTTCGAATAATTACTTCGCTCTACTTAGTTCTATTTATTTTAAACCCCTTCTCGGATTAGGAACGTCTGGAAACATTAAAGTAACACATCATGAAAGTGGTTTCTTATTTCCCGGTTATATATGACTCAACATTATTTCCTGTCCAAACAACTCCCCCTTTTTTTTTCTTTAAAAGTCGATCTTGCATATGCCAACGTTATTACTGACAGTTCCGTTTTACATTACAATTTGTGATCAAATGTAATAAATATAAAACTTTAATAAGTCAGAAATGAATGCATGTTAACAACCACAAGTAAAAGTTCATATTCACTGATTTCAACACAAATTTTGAGAGTAAAAGTTACTCTATATGTGACATATTTTAAACCTAAAAAAGTGTCAACATATTCACCAGGGACGTGCATATGGGTTATCACTGGAATATTTTTCTAAAAAAAAGCATGTACGCCACTGATTTTTTTTTCTTGTTAGCGAAATAGTGTAAGCAGTTTAATGCCGATCGAAAGTTGTCTCTTGATATTTTGTCGATTTCGGGTTCCTTGATGAGACAAATTCAATTTTATTAATTTGCCTTGATCCAAGTCTAATAGCAATCTTTAAAAAAAATAATTCCATTAACTCGCAAAAGTATTAAATTAGTACTCATTGATTCCTCATCAAGAAATATGAAAAAATGTTCCTATAAACATGGGTAAGGAAATGCATAGTTTTGGAGTTACAGGATGTTAAAAGTTTTTAAAATTATTTTTTTTTGTAATTACCTTAAATACCATAATTTCTATATTTGAAATTGCTGGAGGTTGGACTAATAGTAATAATATTTAATAATAAATTAGGTAAAATATATAATTTATTAATTGAATTTTTATTTTAATTTTATTAATTGTGATTAATAAAATGTGATAACCCATATGCACGTCCCTGATGAATTTATTGACGCTTTTTTAGCATTAAAATATGTAGCACTTATAGTAAAACTTTTACCTTCAAAATTTCATTCGAATCACTAAAAGTACTTGGAAGAAAATTATAATAAATCGAAAAGTTATTAAGATTTTAACACCCAGTAGCTACGAAACAAAGCAGAATCGGACCTATGTTGATATGAAAAATAAATCTTATTTTTACGTGTGGAATCTCCGTAAACCTCTCTGTTAACTACTACTACTGCCATTACTCGCTGACGAGTATTTGACACACATAAAGAAGATGGTCACGCAAGGCGTTTTCTTTCATGAGCTTTTCTGTGACTGAAAAGCCCGATACGTGATGTTATCTGCTACCGCACTCAGGACATTCAAAAATCTCATTGCTTTGTGGCCTCTTTACTTTTTGGTTGTCGCTGTTAACTGAGTTTACAACTCTTCTCCATTGAGTTCTATTGTGAGTTGCTTTTTCCCACTCATTCTGCATGTTAATCCCCTTTAAGTTTTCGTGGAAAATGTCCTTGTACCTCTTCAGTTGTCCACTCGGCCTCCTCTTACCGTCTACAAGCTCACCGTCAAGCAGAGATTTTGGTATGCGGTTTTCTTGCATTCTGCATAAGTGACCAGCCCATCTTAAGCGGGATTTGGTAACCATGACTTCAATACTCTCGCAGTTAGCTTTTTCAAGGACCGATACGTTTGAGACATGATGGAACCACCGGATTTTTAAGAGTTGTCTAAGGTGTCTCTGTTGCAACTTGTTTAATGCGTTCATGTGTCGGCGGTACGGCACCCAGGTTTCACTCCCATATAACATGGCGGGGATTATAATTGCTCGGTACACTGCAAGTTTTGTTTTTGTACTCAAGTCATGATTGTAGAAAACCCTGTCTTTTAATTTCCAGAATGCTCTTGAGGCGCTGCTAATCCTGTGCTGAATTTCAGAGTCGATATTGGCCTTTTCCGAAATTGAACTGCCGAGGTAATTGAATACCGCTACAAATTCCAATAGCTCCTCTCCGATTTTTATAGCATTGTTGTGATCTTCCGGGGGAGTGCACATGATTTTGGTTTTGTCGATGTTTAACTTAAGGCCCAAAGCTTCGTATGCCCAGGTATATGTGTTCAACATTTCTTGTAATTGCTGTAACGTTTTTGCAACTAGAGCGCAGTTATCAGCGTATTGGAGTTCTGTGATGAATTTTGTACGTGTTTTTGCCCTGAGTCTTTTAATGTTGAACAGACCGCCGCGCCGTCGTAAACGTTGTTAACGACTGTTAACAATTACAAGTAAAAGTCCACAAATTTCTTTCAAATATGATATTCCTAGTCCAATGCGTAAAAATGTGTTAAAATGAAGTATAAAATGTGCTAAAATCTATTTTAACAATTATTATGATAATTAAACTATTTTTATATTAGAAGTATTATGCGTAAGTGGTAAATAATATCCTATTAAGTCATTACATCAAAATTTATTGAGGCATCTTTTCATCCTTTTGTTAACTAGTGTGATGTCTTTAGAAAGCTAAAATTACATATTGATTGATATCGCATGTGTACTTCCAGTATATGCAGAGAAAATTCTATAGCGTAACACACAAGATCTATTGTCTATGTCTTTGTTATGGGTTCATTGACGTACTAATCCATTTCTTGGGCGTCAGTCGTGGGTACAACCAATTATTTCGATTCCGCGTTGAAAAATACCAGATTACATATATGGTATTTATATATTTGGTCAGGCGGTAATATTTTTATAACTTCTTTATAACAAATACTTTTTTATGCTGCATCTTCCTTAATATTACTCTTGAATAGTAAGTATATAATAGTAATAGTTATTTTTTATACAAGACGATAAAATGGCATTTTATCGTCGACCGAAAAGATTAATTCACAAATAAATTTCGGGAGGCGATAATGCAATTTTATCGTCGTGTATAAAACAATATCTTTTCCATAGCGAGTTACGTTTTGAAAAATATTCAGAAAATATTAGTTCAAGGAATTTAGTACGAGTAAAAAAAATATTGTGCTGGGTTGGCGTTGGTTTCTATGTAATTTTACAAATAAATAAAGCTGTCTCATTAGTTGTCAGTTTTGAGTCAATATTTTTTAATTCTCATTCGTGTCGATTGCTGATTGAATTGGAGCCAGAAATGGCTTAAAACGAAATAAGTAAATTACCAACAGATATTCAGGCTGAGGCGAAAAACGCCATATTCAAATTACGTCCATTTAAATCCCGAATAACTTATGAGAAGGAATACAAAAATTTTCAAAAATGAAAGCAATTAAAAACGTGCGAGAAGAAACAAAGTTTTTAACCTATCCTCGCTGTTAAAGTAGTATCATTTAATCTAAAGTACTATTTTATCTACTATTTTTGATATATATAAGGTAATTTTAACTGTTGCTATTTCAAAAAAAATGTTTTCGTCTTCCCTACATATGGGCTTTTCTAAAATCGTTTCAATTATCTTTATCCTGTAATATTATAACCAGTTTAAGCCAACTGTCCTGTTAGGATCATCGTTTTAATGCAACTTCTCTCTGTAGGCATCCATCTTGTAATTTCAGTTTTCTACAGATTTTCTCTACAAATTCTCAATTTACTACAGATTTTCTCCATATGGATAATAAAATGTACATTTTTTGAGTATTTTTTGTAATTCGTTGCACCTTTGAATACATTTATTATTAAGTAACAAAATAATGGACAAAATAAACTAATTCATATGCCTTTCTGTTTCTTATTAATTAAAATTCTTTAACTTTACATTCATTGCTCATATAACACCCAGCTCACCTTGCATTAAACTGCCTATAAATAAAAATGATATTTTCGCATACTCGAAATACTAGTTGAAGCACTAAGAACATAATATTATGATTGAAAATATGTAAGGTACATAATCTAGTAGATGATTTTAATCGTATCTTTGAAAGCAGATTCAATAATCATGGTTATAAAAATATCTTAGTACCTATTGATTATTCCAATTATCACTGACGGATAGAAATAAAACTAGAAACAGTGGATATACAGTGTGTCAATTTTAAAACTTCCCACCCTTAATATCTTTCTTGCAGTTAAAAATATGAAAAATCGGAAAAACACGTCAATTTTATTAGTAAGGGGGCACTTTAAATGAATATTTTTGGCCTTTTTCTTTCAACCCCTTAGGAGGGGTAGATGTCACCCTTGCAAACTTAAATGGGAATGGGGGTCAAGTGGAATATCGTTTTAAAGGGCATTTAATTCTCTTTTCAGTGGTATCCTATTTTGTTGCTTTTTGTCCAGATATTTCCGAATAATCGCGTTTCAAAGTCGCAGAAACAATTAAACATGCCTGCATTGAGATTTTGGTTTTCAGGCTAGTGTTTACACAAAAATTATTGCAGTAGATCTCCTTGTAGTACAAATGACTAGAAAACTAGGTGGTAACAAGGACGTAGCCATTACATTTTTCTAGGGGGTCGAAATTCGAAATACTAATAAACAGAAAACATCATAAACATTAACGTTTCCTTTCTCAAATTCAAATGAGTGGCAAACTCTAATCCGTTTCACAGGAGGATTTGTTAACATTCCAGCAGGACGGTGCTATAGCTCATTATTTTTTTGCGGTCCGACAGTGGTTAAACGAGAGATTTCCAGGTACATGGATTGGCAGAAGGAGACCAATTGAATGGCTTTCAAGATCACTTAGACTTTTGTATTTTTCTGGGGACATCTTAAATCCATTGTTTATGCGAATCTACTGATATTGATGATCTTAAATTACAGCAGAATGCCAGTCAATTCCCGGTGAAGTTTTCCGAAATGTTAGGGAGATGTTTGAAAACAGACTTTATTACTGTTTACAGGAAAATGGACAACATTTTGAACAACTTATAAGATAGGGTATAAGTGGTGTAACCTAATCTTCTAATCATTTGAACTACAAGGAGATCCATTGCAATAACTTTTGTGTAAACATTAACCTGAAAACCAAAATCTCAATGTAGGCACGTTTAATTGTTTCTGCAAATTTGAAACGCGATTATTCGGAAACCTCTGGATAAAAAGCAATAAAGTAGAATACCACTGAAAAGAGAATTAAACGCCCTTTAAAACTATGTGCCACTTGACCCCCATTCCCATTTAAAGTTGTAAAGGTGACATCTACCCCTCCTAGGGGGTTGAAAGAAAAAGGCTAAAAATATTCATTTAAAGCGTCTCCCTAACAAATAAAATTGAGGTGTCTTTCCAATTTTTCATATTTTTAACTGCAAGAAAGATATTAAGGGTGGGAAGTTTTAAAATTGACACACTGTATAAATTATATGGACACTATACATATAATAATATATAAAAAAGTCATAATATAGATGCAAACGTTTAGAGGACGGATGGAACCGACTAGATTCTTCCAAAGAAATAAAATGTAGAATAGAAAAGGCTAGAAATGTTATAACGACAAACATGTTTTATAACATAACCCATTTTATATCATCATCATTTGCAGCTTATTCAACCATTCCCAAATATGGTGTGCCTCCGTCACATATTTAGATACTCTCTTTGTACTTGGACCCATTGTTGTCTATTGTTGGCTATGCGGGTCCAAGTTATACCCTGCTAATTTCCTAATATCATGGTCCCATCTCAGGTTCGGTCTTCTTCTAGGTCTCTTCATTCCTCGTGGGTACCATGCTGTAATTTTTGTGGATAACCCTCAGCGGGAAATTTAAATTCCAGTTAGTCAGCCCGGCGCCGAATATGTCCATGATTGGCAACAATGAATTTAAAAATCGCGCCTTCGATTACGTAACTGAAAGTTTAATTGGTATCAAATATATATTTTATTGTTAAAACAAGAGTTTGACAACGTGTGCAATATTAAAAAATGTCTATACTAAGTGGCGAAATACCCTTTTTTGAAGAGCTTTGCAATATTGTCAATAGCTGAATATTAGTATCCAATAGTTGGAATGATTGATTAAAATTTATTTATTTTTTTCACAGACGCGTACTCCAACCTAGACCTAACAAATCTATACTGATATATAAAATCCTTAAGTGACTGACATACTGATTAATCACGATCCTGCTCAAACCACTCAACGTAAGAAGCTCAATTTTGGTATACAGGTTGATTCTAGGGTGTTGAGGTTTGATAAGAAGGGATTTTTCGAAATTCCAGTTCCAAGAGGGTGAAACCACCCCTCAAATATTACAATATTTTTTATTTAAAAAACGGTCAAGTTTCCGAAAAAACGAAACACGTATATTTTATTTTGTTTTTTTTACATATTTTAAGATTTTTTAAAAAAAGTATACAGGGTGTTTCGAAAAATCTGGTCATTGATTAATCACGATCCTGCTTAAAGCGCTTGACGTAAAAAGCTGATTTTTAGAAAACAGATTGACTTTAGGGTGTAGAGGTTCGATAAGAAGGGATTTTTCGAAACTCGAATTCTAAGGGGGTGAAACTATCCCTCAAATATTAAAATATTTCTTATTTAAAACCGGTGAGTTTTTCGGAAAAACTCTTAAACACGTATATTTTATTTTGTTGTTTTACATATTTTAAGATTTTTTATAAATTTATACAGGGTGTTTCATAAAAATATGACCATTGAGTAATCACGATTCTGCTTAAACTGCTTGACGTTTAAAGCTGATTTTGGTAAACGGATTGACTGTGGGGTGTAGAGGTTCGATAAGAAGGGGCTTCTCGAATATCAAATTCCAAGAGGGTGTAAACGCCCCTCAAATATTACAATATTTGTTATTTAATAAACGGTTAGTCTTTCGGGAAAACGCTTGGACAAGCATAATTTATTTGTTTTTTTTTACATATTTTGAAATTTTTAAAAAAATCATACAGGGTGTTCCAAAAAAGTTGGGTAATTTCTTAACCACGATTCTGCTTAAACTGCTTGACGTAAAAAGCTTATTTTTGGCAAACGGATTTTTTGAAAGTCAAATTCCAACGAGATGAAACTACCCCTCAAATATTACCAAGTTATATAATAATATCGCCATATTGTTTTTTCTCATGCTGACATAAATGTGAGAAAATTTTATCCAGTTTGTATGTTAATGGAAATTCTTGCTTTGCTTTATTATCACCATTACAAATGATTAATTCGACGCGAACGAAGTCGCTGGTACACGCTAATGTAAAATATAATAGCTTAAGTGCCTCAGGGCTGGAATAGTTATTTGTGTAACTAGTGCAAAAAGGACATATTTATTGCACGACGCATGAGTTTTGCAACTCGCGACGAAGTCGAGAGCTGTAATCATGCTGAGTGCAACAAATATACTTTTTGCACATGTTGTTAAAAAGTTTTCACAATTTACTTAGTAGTTAATTAGTAGTTTTTACGTACTTTTATTAGCCGACCATACCAATAGGTATACCGATAGGGGTATAGGAAAGGGTTAAACATTTAAAAAAATCGTAACTCCAAAATTACAGTAGCTACCGAAACGCGGTTTACAAATTAAGATTAGGAATAATATTTGCAACAAAATTTGTAATAACATCAAAATCAGTCATAGTCGCAGTTTTCGAGATATTAACATATTTTAGTATGGGCGGCTATACGTGCCTCCCGGCGCCATAGGGTAATTTTTTTTGAATTCATTTTAATTTTAATGTCGCAGTTTGAAAAATCGCTATAAGCTAATTGATGGATAAACTAATTTCCAGTAGCCTTTTGAATTTTATTCTCATTTCTGCTAGTACCTAGAGGTCTCGGGTTCTTGTTCTTCATTTAATATTCTTTTCCGGAAGGTTGCTGTGACTTGTCCGGTACTTGTTTATCTTCCAGGATTTGATAAATTTTAACAAAAAATTGCAAATTCTTCTCTTTAGTTAAAGTTGTTATTAATAATGTTAAGGTGTTTTTTGCACTAGTGCAATAAATAAGTTGGTTTTTGCACAAGTGTAAAAAAATGAGTGATGCTATAAAAGACCGCTGATATGTATCTCCGATATAAAGACAGCTTCCAATCGAATAGAATTCCCAAATCCCGAACAGTCATTTCACGAATAATTATCTATTATTCTTATAATATTAATATAATCTAATATATTATTCTAATATCTTACCCTTTTATTTATTTGATATTTTAACGATTTTTGAACCACTTGTAATATGTAGTAATATAAGTAAGTTTAAGCTGACCACTACCAATAATATCAACACTAATTTTAAGACACTCAAAAACAAATCACTACACGAACTGAAAATACAATATCAAATTATATATGAACAAGAACGCATTTTGACGAAGACGCTAGGAAGAAGCGGTAGCGTCTTGTATTCCCGTACACAGGGTAAACGACCGACAATTTCGAATATTAGCGAATAATAACGCAGCGCCGTTTTACGCTAGGTGTAATTATTATTTACTATTATTGGGGGAAACGAAGCGACCGCCTAGGACAAGCGGTGTCGAGTCTGGCCGTTTCGGAGGACAGACTGATAAAACTGAAGGCAAGCAAGCGGTTGGAGCGGTCGCGTGTTCCGGTTTTGATTTGGTGGTGGCTTTGTGGAGAATTACGCAAGGCGTAGAGTTACAGAAACTGGTGCATTTATTCATGTATCTTATAAATTAAATAATTAACTAAAATAATACGTAATGGACGATGAAGAACGTCTAGGAATCATGAAAAATAGTGTTACTAATAAGTAAACATTAACATTGTAGTTTCAACTTTACATATTACTAGCGTGTACCCGCGACTTCGTTCGCGTCGAATTAATCATTTGTAATGGTTATGATAAAGCAAAGCAAGAATTTCCATTAACATACAAATTGGTTAAAATTTTCTCACATTTGTCAGCATGAGAAAAAACAATATGACGATATTATTTGAGGGGTAGTTTCATCTCGTTGGAATTTGACTTTCGAAAAATCCGTTTGCCAAAAATAAGCTTTTTACGTCAAGCAGTTTAAGCACAATCGTGGTTAATCAATTACCTAACTTTTTGGAATACCTGTATAATTTTTTTAAAAATTTCAAAATATGTAAAAAAACAAAATAAATTATGCGTGTCCAAGCGTTTTCCCGAAAAACTAACCTTTTTTTAAATAACAAATATTGTAATATTTGAGGGGCGTTTTCACCCTCTTGGGCAAAAAAAAGATTCGAGAAATCCCTCCTTATCGAACCTCTACACCCCACAGTCAATCCGTTTGCCATCAGCTTTAAACGTTAAGCAGTTTAAGCAGAATCGTGATTACTTAATGGTTATATTTTATGAAACACCCTGTATAATTTTTAAAAAATCTTAAAATATGTAAAACAACAAAATAAAATATACGTGTTTAAGGGTTTTTCCGACAAACACCGGTTTTTAAATAAAAAATATTTTAATATTTGAGGGGTGGTTTCACCCCCTTAGAATTCGAGTTTCGAAAAATCCCTTCTTATCGAACCTCTACACCCTAAAGTCAATCCGTTTTCCAAAAATCAGCTTTTTACGTCAAGCGCTTTAAGCAGGATCGTGATTAATCATTGACCAGATTTTTCGAAAAACCCTGTATACATTTAAAAAAATCTAAAAATATGTAAAAAAACGAAATAAAATATACGTGTTTAAGCGTTTTTTCGGAAACTTGGCTGTTTTTTAAATAAAAAATATTGTAATATTTGAGGGTTGGTTTCACCCCCTTGGAACTGAAATTTCGAAAAATCCTTTCTTATCGAACCTCTCTAGACTATCTTACACTCTAGAATCAATCTGTATGTCAAAATTGAGCTTCTTACGTTGAGTGGTTTGAGCAGGATCGTGATTAATCAGTGAGTCACTTAAGGATTTTATATATTAGTATAGATTTCTTCTCTTGCTATAGTATTATTTAATTATTATTGTAATATTCGGCATCGCATTTAGCTCATTTTAGTACTATAGAAATCCCTCATGTTGGGAAAAAAAAACAAAGTTATAAAGAACATTGTATAGATCTTAGTAATTTAAAATTAATTAAAAAAGTTTCAAATTACAGGCAATTAGATGCATTGAAAGCATCAGAATTAATAAATGTAAAGATAGTATGAACAGAGACAACGGTCGAATTCCTTCAAGTTCTTTGTTCTTACTACTCTAGTGACGGAAATCTAACTGTTACGCTTGGTGGGCTCTGACTCGGTTGGCTAGATCTTGCCACACCCACTCGGGGCCCAGTGAGCGAATATATAAACGCTCAAATTGTATATTGTAGTTTAGTACTGTCGTTATTGTACTGTTTAATATTGTTGTAGTACTGTCTAGGGGTTATTTCTATCACCGTCTCTCTCGAGATGGTTATGGAAATGATCACTATTCGTCTATAAAAGATTTTTCAACCACCCCGTCACAAAAAAAATTGTAGTTTAGTTTAATCATCTGCTGATGATGCTGACAGGGTTAGCGAAACGTGCGTCCAGTGTAAAAGTAAGTGTTTTGGTGTATTGTGGTGATTTAGTGTTTTATTTTGCTGTGTAACACCAAAGGTTCCAACCCCCAACTGTAATAAGTTTCTAATACTTAGTTAATAACTAATCATTGACTAGTTAGTACCTTGATTCCTTAGCTTTTGTGACAAAAGTAAAACACATTTTTATATATTAATATACATCTATCATTAAATAGTAACTTTATTTTAAAACACTAAATCTTAAAAAAAGAAAAAAAAAATGAATTTGAGAAGGGAATAATTCTTTATTATAAATTAATCAAAATATCGTTTCAAAGGGTAGACATTCGGAATTCTCATAAATATGCTATTCGATAATACATAAAACGTTACCTAGACGAACGTTGTCAACGCCCCTAGCCTAACGGGTTAAGCAAGGAAGGAACAGGTATTATTAATGCGCGAAAGGAGCCAAGAGGATAAAATTAGACATCTCCGCCTAAATCGCTGTCGCGCCGCATAGAAAATTATAGAGTGGAAGACGCCACGGTGCCGTTTTCTGAAAGTAGCTGGGCCGTAAAATTTACGCCGCGAAACGTACGGAACAAAAGCTTTATTCTTCGTTGGTGGATAAGAGTATATGATAAAAATACATAGGCATAATATTTTATTCATTTTGATACATTTTAAAGTTTCATTCAGAACCTCGCAATGGGCTCTTCCACAAAAAATTAAATACCCAATTCAACGATAAAATCTGAAATAGAAGACTATTTTCAGTATATTTATCCAAAAAAAGTAGTTCCACATTGAATAATTTTTTTATAGGCCCTCAAAATTGCTTTAATTTGAAATAATTTTAAAGCGGCAATTGATAATGTATGAAAAATACGCCCAATCACATTGCAGAACCGTGCTCGTGCGCCAGCCAACAACTGGCTACATTGCGATTTGATTTGACCAGCACCACCTCAACTCAAGGCCAATCAACATGATATGGGCAAGGCAAATATGGCGGCGAAGGCAGCGCATTATTAAATTGTTTGAAAAGCCGGTAGTGGTTTCTCGTTCCGATTGCATACCAGAAATAATTAATTATCTCTAGTTTGTTGCGCTTCTGCAACACGTTTGTTTAGTTCTTAGTGTTCAGTGCATAGTGTGATCAGAAAATTGTTATAAAATAACAGTGTAATAAAAATCCAAACCAGACATTCCACATACGGAACTTCAAACTTTTGTGCTTGTCGTACTCCTCTATTATTAATTATTTTAAGGTAAGAACTAGAAGTATATCGATAACGGTCACATACGGTAATCGCAAAAAATTTTCCGATGCACGTCATCAATCATATCGACATTGACACTAAAGTCTACAAACCTGACTAAATGGAATTATGGCAAAAATGTTTAAATTTGTCGTATAATTTAAGATACCGAGCAGCTCTTCATTTTACTTTATAGAGCATATGATTGTAACAGATATTTTATTTAGATTAAAGCTGCAAAAATTAGTTTCAACTGAATTTTATTATCGTTATGTTGGTCACATTGCAACGTTGTCGTTTATTATTTGACAATTATCCTAGTGTCAGTCATTATTTTGTGTAATATTGTGTTGTTGTTGAATTTTTGAGAGCGATTCTCGTTCCTTTGCCTATTTTCATAGTCTTTTTTTTCAAATTGTACTTTTAAACACAAACAGTTCTTTTAGGAACTAAATTTTCGAGTTTTTCACTGAGTTTTTGTATTGCATTTTATTGAAATTGTGTGTTGAAAATGTACTGAAGCATTTAAACAGTCGAAGCAAAAAGCTTGTAGCTTCCTTGATAAACTATTTTGAACGAGAACGTGATAATAAGGGTCCTTTATTACCCTTGACTGCAGTCAGAGAAGTAAGTTTGATTGATAAGCACATTAAATCACTTTCAAAGTTATTCCTACGTTAGTTTTTATTACATTTGGTGATTATTAGTCTGTGCATTAATAGTACATCTGTGCATTAATAGCACTCTTATACAATCTTCATAATGGACTAGTTTTTGCCAATATGCAATAAGTAAAATAAGCTATAAAGAAATAAATCAATTAATTACTAAAATATTGGTTATTAAATTAAAAGTAAAACGTAAAAATCTTTAAAAAATTATAAAATAAATATATATATTTGTCAATTTTAAATTAAGATTCACCTCATAAATCCATCGCAATCTGGCAGCGCTGTCCCTATCGCTTGTCACTTAAGGTCTGTTCTCAGAAGAATCCCTGACTAGACAGCGCGTTTCTTATTGGTTGAAATGTGTAGAAACCAGACTAACAATCAGGTTTCTACGCATTTTAACCAATGAAAAACGTGCTGACTAGTCAGGGATTCTTCTGAGAACAGACCATTAAAGTTGATCATCACGTGCATCGGAAATTGCTTTGCGATTACCGTAGAAAGAGGCATTTAAAAATGGGGAAACCGATAAAAGTCCATGCGTAATTTGAATTAAAAACGCATTCCTGAACATTTATCCCCCCCCCCCCGTTTTTGGACACTCATCGTTTTTCCCGAGTGCTCTTCAAATAACGTCTAGAGATTGACCTCGGCAAAATTATCACGCCATTTTTATTTGATCATACAGTACATCCTCTGAAATAATAAATCTTAGAAAAACACCGAAAAGGTAGAGACGTAAACGGGGTAACAAAATCCCCATTTTGCGATACGCAATTCAGATTTTCTAAACCGATATCGTTTTGGAGCCGGAGCGTCTCCGACCGCTTTTATTCAGACCATCGACAGCCGCCCCCTATCTGCCCCCATTAACCCCCCTCGGAGCTCCAACTCCGACTTTATAAAGTGATACGTTTTATTAAATTTCCATATTTTCCCAAAGACCGAATCTCTCTCTGTTTGGAAAGCGCTTTTCGTTTTTGTATCGAAAGCCTTAGAAAACATTTTTTTTAATAACTTGATATTCTCGTCAATTCTAAAGTTCACAGTACATACCACATGTTAATGTATAGAGTCCCCAATATTCCGTGGACATACACACAGCCAAACTTATATAGGATCATCTACTATATTTCATAATTTTTGAGACCTATGAACATTTTGTGTTTATGAATAAAAAGTCAGTCCTTACCAAAGACCTTTAAAAAGAAATAATCTATATAGCAATAAAAAAATCAGTTTCCAAAATAAAAACAATGGTATTTTTTGGGTTTCTGAAACGAAATGAGATTTAAATTTATAATGGTCAAAAAGCAAAAACAAAAATAAAATTGATAATTTTAATAATCCGTGTTGCCACTTCTAGCCCTTATGCAAGCTTCTATCCGCCCTGGCACGCTTCTTATTAAATCATCAACGTTGTCTTACGGGTACGTTTTCCCATTCTGCTAATGCTGCATCAATAAGCTGTGCGAGATTTCCTGGATTGTTTCGACAAGCTCTAACCCTTCTTTTGAGTTGGTTCCACAAGTGTTCGATAGAGTTTAGATCTGGTGAACATGTAGACCAGTCCAAAACTATGACACTTTTCGTTTAGAGACATTCTCTAGCCACTCTGTTGGTATGGAGAGGTGCATTGTGGTGGATGAAGTTAAAATTATCCCCAATTGCAGCTCTCCAAAGCCTAACAATTGGTTCTAGCACTGAATCAAACTCCGATCCGTTAAAGTTTGTTGAAGTGGTGTAGCGTTTTTTTAAACCACTACCACTGCGAACGGCAGCTTTTCATCGGAGAGCAGTCGTGGATAAGGTATTTCACTAGAGAGAAAATTAATCAGTAATAATTAACAAAAGATATATAGATATTGGGCGCCAGGCATGTACAGAGAAAGAAAACACAGTTGTATAATACTTAAAACTAATGACTATATTTATTCATGACGTTCTTTGCTGATACATGACATTGTAGAGTTCTAGTAAATATATAGTGGTTATATGTCAAAGAAAGTGGTGGTAAGAGTCGTACTAAATATCAATGAAAACAACTACGATAAAATACAGGACATGTAAAGTTTAAGAGAAAATATGAAATGTAGCATTACTTTAATTAATTTGATATATTCCATATGATGCTAAATCGAAGATGTTACAACCTGTAGATTCTAGAATCTATGTTTGATTATCCATCTATTAAAATAGTGCAATAATATCTATAAAAGTAATACCATTACAAGACGTAATGCAATGAAACCTAAGATCTAAATTATATTTTAAAGATTATATCGACATGAATGTTCTTAACAATCTAACCACTGAACATAGTCTGTACGATATTACTTAAGATGTACGTTATTGTTTAAGACTGTAAATATTTTAAATGTTAAATGCAAAACTATAACTTAAATCTACACTTAGCTGTTCTTTATGCAATCCTGCTTAAAACAGTAACATCGTGAGGAGGTCTAGCATCTCTGTACTGTCTGTCGGCGATCCAGGCTTAGAAATGGGGGTGAAGCAGCACGGGGCTCAAGCCACATCCACGCTGGGGCACTCTATGTGTAAGACAAATCAATCCTACTGGGGACACTTGTCCATGGGACATCCGTCCATAAGATAGTGGCACAAGAGAACACTACTAGGACCTTGAAAAATAGTCCATACCTTGGACACTTGTCCGTAAGACAATGTCCGTCCGTAAGACCCTAAGAACACGAAACTCTTGTTTAAAATCAAACACCGTCTAATAAACAAAATGAACCTACCTCGAAATACTTCCGAGGGCTCAATAAATAATAAACAATCTGTCCTTTCTTCCAAATGACATTCTGGAGGACAAAAGCAAAGGGAAGCCAACGTGCCAGCCAAATACAAATACAAGTTGGGACATCCGTAACCCTACCCTAAAAATATTCACTAATAATATCGAATCTAAAAGGAAAATAACTCAGCTTTACCTGTAGCTTCGAAATGGCAGCTGATTCAGATAATACAGCCAGATTTAAATGACCACCATTTCTCAAGACTGGGACTAATGGCGTCTAAGAGGCCAAACGGTCCAACCAAAAGTGAAGTTAGATCACAGAGAATTGACAGAAGCGATGTTGACAGCGCGCGCTCCCACAGAGCAATAACAGGGTTGTGCCAAACCATAACAGGGTTGTGCCAAACCATAACAGGGTTGTGCCCAGACATCATATATCATAATCAAAGACATGTAACGAACTAAAAACGTTACAGTGGTAACAATGGAGTTTTTGCTCCCAGCATAATACCTCCTCAGAACATTATAGTTCCTCCTTTATATCATGGTACAGATTTGGCAGCCTAGAATCTCGCTCGTCTTCCTGGAGCTCTGAGAACGCGAATTAGATGGTTATCTGACCATAGGCCAATTCTGGTCTCATCCGAAAAAAGAACATTTTGTCAATTCTCAATTGTCCCGTTTTGATGTCGAAAGCATTAATTTAGTCGGTCAACTTTATTTTGCCGAGATAACTGTGGCATCTGTAACCCTCTCCTACTGTACACCCTCGAGCACGAAGCCTTTTTCTTACGGTTTCAATGAAACGTTCACACCTGTAGCTGCCAGAAGTTGCCGTTGTAGCTCTGAATGAGAAACATTGGGATTTTTTCTAGAAATTTGGCACACAAAGCGGTCTTGTTGTTCAGTTGTGACTCTTTGACGACGTTGTCTGGGCCTGTTCTTGAGAGTTCCTAGTTTCAAGTACCTTGATATGTTTTTGATACAACACCCTGGGTAACGCCTACTATATCTGCTACGTCTTTTTGGTGCGTTGGTGCGTTCCTGGTTCAATGAGAGCTGCTAGTTTGAGCAATAATTCTTCTCCTCTGTACATCTGTTAATTCAACATAAGGCATTTTTTTTGATCCAATGAAAATTACCGGATAATTGTGATTTTACTACTCAACACAAAATTCATAAGAAAATAAATCGCAGCAGTCGTTTATTCTTTATTATCATGTGCATTTACAATGAAAAGCCTTATCTTAAAGTTTTATACCAATTTTTTTCCTTGCAAAAAGTTTAGTCAGAAATGAAGAGTGATTACATATAAGTTTGGTTGCATTGTACCATGCATTTTTGGAATCGAAATAATTTAATTGGATACAATTTAACTCTATACCGGGTGCGTCTCAAAAGTGGCTCACCCCCTATAACTTTTTTATTTTTTCAGACAAAAAAACTTGATTTGGTACGCTAGTATATGACATAAATTAGGATTGATTGATGTATTCAATTGTTTCTGATCACTTCCTGTTTCACCGGAAATAACTACAACTTTTGATTTTTAAATGGCATGCTCAGTATTTTTTTACTTTACTCGATAGAAAATGGCATTCTGAATAGAATGACATATCATATGTCAACTTTTGACATTCTCGCTTAATAAAAAATCGTTTTTTAAAATTCAATCTAGAGTGCCATGGTTATGTTGAACAGTAATTCTTAATCAAGGAGCCTTGAAAAAATAGATTTGATCGTCTAATGTTTTGTTGTGTCTTGTCCTGGCCAGTTAGAAAATGCTTAAATCGTAATTTTAATCATATCTCAAATTCTCTTCTTTCAAATGGAGTGTGGCTCATTAGCATATTTGGAAAAAGCATTTTTTTACGAATAATTTGATACCACACGCGCACACACTTGGTATTTCATTTGGAGTCAAATTTTCGTTACGACCCGCAAGTTATAATTTCAAATAAACCATATGCAAAAGTGTCAAAAGTTGACATATGATATGTCATTCTATTCAGAGTGTTATTTTCTATCGAATAAAGCAGCAATATACCGAGGGTGCCATTTAAAAATCAGTTATTAAAAAAAAAGTTTAAAGTTGTAGTCATTTCCGGTGAAACAGGAAGTGACAAAAAACAAAATTGAATACGTCAATCAGTCCTAATTTATGTCATATACTAACATACTAAATCTCGTTGTTTTAACTGAAAAAATAAAAAAGTAATAGGGGTGAGCCACTTTTGAGACGCACCCGGTATAAATGATATGAAGTTTCAATAATATAAAACGTATAATACTTTAAAAATAATGTGAAACTGATTATTAAAATTCTTTTGTGACACTGGCATAACATTCCTCATTTTTACCAACTAGAATATAATCGCGTATTTGATGAGCAATGATTTTAGATCTCCTTTAATTTACTTATTTTTTCCAGCTACCAGATTTCAAAAATAAAGAAACAAACATAAATCGTCAAAATATAACATTACCAATTCAAAGTTTCTGTTGCTCGAATCAGTTTTACAGTAAATCACAAGAAAACCATCCAAACCATCTGACTCTGACTAGTCTGATTACATTTCGATGATCCCCTTGACAACTTTGACAGTTCTGACGTCTTTTCCCATCGTTCGGCTCCCCCACCCTAACGGTTATTTGTCTTCCTTTAACTTCGCATCTGTCTGCTCGGTTTCAGGCATGTTTAACGGATTATTTAGTTTGATTTTCTAGTTTATTAACTTTGGTTTTGATGTTGTGGCTATGTAATGCGGTGAACAGCTAGTATAGTTTGTTTGAAGAGGTCTAGGATATACTAGGGAAAATTACTATATGTGATTATAAAGTTCCCCAGAGAGGATTCCGTTAGATTATTAGATATAATATTATAGCGTATTTAGTAGAAATTAAGATAAAGGAAATCGGTTTAAAAACAAGGTCGTGATACAGGATGTTTCAAAACAAACGTGACAAAGTTTAAGGGGGGATTTATTTAATGATAGTGACTGGTAAAAATAAAGGGTTTTATACAGGGTGAGTCTTATATAAGTGCAAATATTTTTACGGGCAGTAAAATACTATCCCAGAAATACGTCTATGAGTTTTTTTCGCGAAAAAAAATTCTTGAAAATTTGGAATATTTTGAAAAAAAAATTTCGTCCGACTTAGTGGGTCTTTGGAGCGTCGTAACTCGGGCCCTATGTGAACTAGGGGGTTGAAACTTGAATGTAGACGAGGCTCGAAGAGCCCCATCTTTTCATGATATTTTGACAACGTTTCGCGCACAATGCGAAACGCCCATCATCGATGAATCAACTAAAAAAATCGTCCGATTTAAATGAAATTTGGTATGTCGATACAGTAGACCAAGGCCAACTTGACCGCGCACGACGCGTGTCACTGTGACAGTTAGATTTAAGAATAACGTCAAAAGTTGATGTCGTCCTATAGCGACTGAATTTGGAGGGTAAGCAATGTGAGCGACGATGCACACGGCCCAACCCTGCAAGATGGATACGATGTTTTGTTTACATCTATGTACATCAGGGTGGGAGTAACAATTTGATATTGAAGAAAAATGTGGGACGATTTTGGTATAATTGTGGACGGGTTACAGGATGATGACCTCTCGACATTTCGAACCGATGCAATGCCTCTAAATGGACGAAATCATCAGGATTTTTTTAATTACGGGTCGATTGAAACGGGATTGGATTGGAACCAACTCGGCACGTGGATAGGGGTACCCGAATGGAGTCTTTAGACGGACAGACAGATAGACGGAAGTAATAAAAAGTTTCACTTCAAATATGAGCATATATGTTAGGTTAGGTTAGGTTGCTGGGGTTTGGGATCATGTTTGATCCCTCACTCGGAGGCCTTGGGCCCATTGCGATCGATACCCCTGTATTGTTGTACCAAACCTTCCTCGCATTCTTTCTTTGCGTTAAAGCACTTCCAGCACTTTGCAAAATTCCCGATGTCGCTGATGTTGGCTTCTGCTGTTTCCTCTAGTTCCTCCAAAAAACCTTGCCCTAAAGTTTTAAAGCGTCGGTATTCCAGTGCCGGACAGTGGCACAGCAGGTGCTCTATGTTTTGTTCTTCCTCTCCGCATTCTCTGCAGTAGTCGTCGTTGAAAAGTTTCCATCTCACGAGGTTTGCCCCCGTGGGAAAGTTTCCAGTGACGAGATATACAATTATGTGTACTTGCTATCTACCACTGCTCCTGGTCCTCGAGCTGTAGCGCAGTCCTCACGGTGTTGCCACGTCTCTTGCTGTTGGCGTTGAGGGCAGTTCCTATAGCTTCCTTCAGTGTGTGGATCGTTACAAGTGGTGGGTCATCTGCCACGGCCTCTTCCCTGGTCCCATCTTTGGAGTGTCTGTCTGCTTCCTGATTGCCCACCACATTGCTGTGGCCTGGAATCCAGCACAGAGTAGCCCCACCCTGACGCAGCCAGTATAGTGCTTTTCGGCATTCCATCACGGTTTTCGATCTCACTGATTGCATGGTGACGCTTCTTAAAGCGGCCAAGCTGTCAGAGTATATCCCCTATTGGTCTACCAGCAATTTTCTCTCGTATACAACTAGCCGCTTCCTGTATTGCGTAAACCTCTGCTTGTATAACATTACAGCCATCCGAGAGCCTTAAAGATCGTTGGATGTATACTTCCTCTGAGAAGATGCCTATACCTGTGTCTCCTGAAGTTGCGGAAGCATCTGTGTAGACTGCTATCTCTTGAGTGTTCAGTACTTGGTTGCTTTCCCATTCTTCTCTTGTCGGGATGCGAATCCTTATCTTTTCCCCAAAATCATGTTTGGTGAGCATATAGTCCGTCTTCTGGTCTAGCAGATCGATCCATCATGATTTTCCCTATCACTGGTAATATCCTCGAGTGACCGTAGTTGGTCTGGTTCCACAGATTGGAGTCCCTTAATCTTAGGGCACCCTTAGCGGCCATATCCTTCACGAGCCAGTCGATTGATTTCAAGTCCAGAATTGCTTCTAGCGCGTTTCCTGTTGACCTATTTTCTACAAGATTGTTATAAAACTGGTAAAGAGTCAATATTTTCCAATAATTATAAGCATTTTCACACATCGATAATGTTTTTTATATAAAATGTGATCAATATACAATCCCCAAGAAGTGAGTTTCATATATAAAATGATTAATCTAGAACTTTAGGAAAAAAAAATATATAACACGTATTCAATTTTGCTACAAAGCAACGAAAAAGTCCGTTAATAACTCTGGCAAAAACTGGTAATAAAGTTTCAATTCGGGGCCCGATTTTCCACATGCCGGCACAAACTGGCCGTGCGACAAAAAATGGTTCTTTTGACCGCAGGTTTTTCCGATATTTTTTCTACATTTGCCCTAATCGAGGAAAACGTTAGTTGTGGTACGGTTCATTTACTCACGATCTTAATATAGTATAAGTCAATTTTGGGTGTGTTGGTTTATTGTTGTTTTTTTTATTAAAAATAAAAAATATATAAATAAATAGAAAAGAAAAATATAAACCTCTTTGAAGCAATAAAAAAATGTGAAAAAAAAGGAGATAAATATGCCGAATGAGGGGGAAGAAGCAGCGCACAATAGAACGCAATGGAGAAGAATTGTAAACTCAGTTAACAGCGACAACCAAAAAGAAAAGAGGCAACAAAGCCATGAGATTTTTGTACGTCTACAGTGCGAAAGAAAGACAACATCCCGTATGGGGGTTTTCCAGTCATACAAACACGCAAATACGTCACTGTTCCCTAATGTTCCCTAAATGTGACAAAACTTTGCTCACTGGGATGGCAGTATGTATGTATATGTGCATCTTTGCCATATTCCAAACTTCATTTGTGAACAAAAAAATGTGAAGATTAGATCTAACGATGGAAATTTTGTTGCGCCGGGGATCTCTGGGGGTCCACGTGGACTACTTTGGGAATCACTGATCACTGGTCTAAAATAACCGACTGGATATCACAAAGAGGAAGATAAAAATATATTTATTTCCGTTTATTATAAAATTACTCAAATCGTTGTTATTTTAAATTAAACAAAATATCAAAGGTCTAAAATCTAATTGCTTTAATTTTTTTATTTTTCATAAAAAATAGCAAATTTCTAATATTAAAATAAAACTCACCGTGTCCATACCCTATTTTTTCTTTAAAGTGAATATAATTTTAGCCGCTGAAACAAATATCTATATATTTCGTCCTCAAAAAGCCTAATGGCAATTTGCTTCGATTATGTAATCTACAATCCTACACCCACCTACCGCAGAACGAAATGGCTCTATATCGGGAACTAATTAGTTAAGTGGAAAAGTTCGGAAATGGGGACACTTTTAAACTGATTAATTTCGCTTTAGACGGTTTGCTGATAAGCTTTGAATATTTTAAGCGTTTAACATGATTACCCGTAACGATGAAATTCAATCATGTTAGCCTGCGTATCGACAGTGAAGGCTCACTTTAAATGTTTTAGCTGTGTATGGGTACCTCGGAAATGTCGTTATGTACCTGCGTCCTTTGTTTAACGAAAGATACACGTTTCTTGAAAAAAAAATGACTATTTTGCCACGAAAAGAGATTTTAAAAATAGTAATATTGTTTTATTAGGAGTAAAAATTACACTTTTTGTGGTGAGGCTGTACGTTTGACTAGGTTAGGTTAGCATAGATACAGCCGATGTTAGCGACATACAGCCGAGGCACAAGAAGTTATTTTTACTCCGAATAGAACATGCTATTTTTTTTCAAACGCCATAAATAAGTTTTAAAATAATTTCAAACGTTCCAAATTATATAAAAATATTTAAAAGTCATACCTTGTATGTAATTATATATCGAGAAACTATGGATACGCTCGCTGAATTTGACACTTTATGTCAGTTTAATAATATATTTTCGTACTTGCTTTACTTATACGCCTAGGTGTTAAAATGACTTTTTTGTGATGGTATGATTAAAAAAAAATTTAATCATACCCAGAAAAATGTTTTTTTATAATGGAACGCCCTATTAGGAGAAAAATAAAGGTGAGTTTTATTAGAGAAGTAGATGACTAAAGTCTCACCCTGTATAACTTTTCGGCTCAAATTTCAATTTGGTTTAACATACAAGGGTTACTGTAATTAAATCTTGGGTGTATAGCCTGATATGTAATTACACTAACCAATTCAAAATTTGAATTGAATCGATGTCAAAATCTTTACTTTTAGGCATATGCTTCTTAAATAAAACTCACTATTATTTTTCTCCTTGAACCCGAAAATCAATTAATATATAGAGTGTTCCACTACAAAAAACGCAACTGTAAAATCGCTTATTTCTGGGGCTTACTCAACCGGGTCTCACAATGCAAATTCACCTCAAATATCCATTTAGTTGGTCATTGGCAAGCACTCTCTCATTGTACATGAAAATAACAAAACAAACATTTACTGATCTGGATAAAATTGATAGTTAAATGGTAAAACTCACCCGGGGGTACTCCGCCCCCTAGCCACTGACATCACTGACATTCTATTCAATATATCTCATTTCATATCTTCCAT
The DNA here is from genome assembly GCF_002938485.1 of Sitophilus oryzae. Classification (NCBI taxonomy): domain Eukaryota; kingdom Metazoa; phylum Arthropoda; class Insecta; order Coleoptera; family Curculionidae; genus Sitophilus; species Sitophilus oryzae. The sequence goes on from NW_022146979.1 coordinate 328,392, forward strand.
CTAATTCAAATATTATTCGGATCTATTGGTTAATAATCTTCAACAACTAGCTAGTGTCACCTGAAATAGTATAGGGGCTTCCTCCGGACGCAACTCTGCCGCTATACAGATTCGCATCCCAATCAAATAGGCTAATTGGGGTACCTCACTACCCCAACGCCGCATCTTGTCAATCGAGAAGACAAGGGAGACCTCAAACTCTCAAGACCAACCTCGAAGGCAAGACGTCACAAGAGGTTTTCTTCTCATGGTCAAACGACCCGTTGCCTCACAGTACATGCAACGTTTATAGTCAAAAGACTCTCAAACCCCAAATATCAGCTCTATGACAAAACACAACACAACAGCCGGCCGGCGTATCAACTACTGACTCGCCTCTGACAAGCTAAGCCTCCTCTTACATCACAATTTTACCGGATCGTAAATATTTACATTACTTGCCAATGAATCATACTATTTTCTCTAATCGACTTTAAAATAGAGTGTTTTAGCATTATTAGATAAATAAATAGAGAGTTTCCGAAGGAATGCATATTGTTTATTAGAATAGTGAATAAATAAAAGCATTATTATGACGAACTTATTTTCCAAGTTTTACACAACTTTGATAAGTAACCTTTTTACAGGAGACATCCTGTATAACTCCATCCATAACTCCATATAGACATCCTGTATAACTCCATATATTTTTATAAAATGATTTCAATTAAAGTCCTCAAAATTTCATTTCGATATAAATTACCGTTCTCCTTGGAGCCTCGGCGTCGTATGATAGGAGCAACCCTGTATATACCTCCTGTTATCAGAAATAAAAGAAAAAATTAAAGCATACTTTTACTGTCATTTTATTACAAAAGGTGATTTTATAATAAAATTATCTCCTACACAATATTACCTCCAGCACTTCCAAGCACGTTTTCAATGAAATACGAGATATAAGTTAGACTGAAACTTAAGCCTAGCAACGACTAACGGTAAATTTTGTTAATTTCAATTTTAGAAATGACTGCCTTAGATTTGCTAAATGCTGCCGCCTGCTTGCTAAATTTAGATTTTGTGCAGATCAATGAAATACGAACAGAAGTAATGGCTCTTAAAGCGACACGAAATGTACAGCGACTAATTTCTGATACTGATATAAACATAATTTTGATATCATTGTGTAAAATATTGTCTTATTTTTTGTTGATTTACTGTCAACTGTCAGTAGTCAAAAACCTACATATTTTTGTGGATTTTTTCTGAATCATGAAATATATAGTAATAGTTTTTTAGCATGGCTAATGGCTACATACTTTAAACACCATTACTTGTTGTAAACTTGTTTATTCTCTAAAACCCTGGAAAACAGCTTAAAACTCTGTTTTAAACATGTTTACTGTGTTTTTTATTTTTTTTTGCATATATACAGCATTCTTTAATACATTAGTATTAATGAGAAAATTAATGAGACTAAAGAATACAAGGCAATAGAATATGATACCACCACATACACCATAGGCGTAGTCAAAACATTTATGAAAAATATAAATATCTCTTCAAGCAGCTAATTTAAGAAAAAAAATGTGCCCCGGCACTGTTTGGTGACATCGTAACAATTTGCTCTCGGGTGTTATTTTTCCTTGTATTCTTTAGTCATTGGAGGAACTACATATTTATGTCTAAAATGAAATATTATAAAATTGAAACTTCACTAGAGCAGCTTGTTTTAGGAAAAGTTAGGATCGTAATTTAAAAACAACAAAAAATGAAAAACTGAGAAATGCAGTTTTCTTGGAATTAAAAATTCCAGTAAAATCCACGCCGGCCATATTGATGAAAATTTAAATGGAATTTAATAAAATCGTTATTCTGCGCTTAATACCTAATTACTGCAAATATTTCGCTATAATTAATCTCCAATCAAGCACGTTCAAAACATATAATAGCCGCTATATATCCCACCATTAGCATCCACAATCTGCTAATTAGTTTATATTAATAATTTGGTCAAATTTTAGCTCTATAACATCATAGAGAAAAAAAATACATAAAAACCTACAGTGCTTTTGTGTTTAAATATAACAATAAAATTTTCCCTATAGTGAAATTATAATTAAATTTAATGAGGATGATAATGCATTGGATATTAAATTATATCGAATGTTTAGTTAGATACTTCACAACACTAATTAGACACATTTGAACGGAGGATGAAACAGAGCACGTGCAGTAATTCGAGAATTATTGTTGAAGCACGCTAAATTAGTGGCGCTACATTAAGTAGATATAATATTTTCAGTAATTATATTAAATTCTTAAACGGCTTAATAATAGCTTGATTCATTACCATTTAATAAACAATTAATTATATAACAATTGATCTTGTAACTAATTTTGAGAGTTTATTAGTAGCAGCAGATTGGTGTACTTTATTTTATGTAATATTTTGAATTACCGATTTTTTTTATAGAAAATAATATACGTTTATTCACAAATTTTCGGAATATATACAGTAGAAAGACATTATCCAGAGAATCCATATGATCACTTTCATATGGATACCAAAACAATGTAGTTACTGACAATTTGGCTAGGAAGTCAGTTCTAACGTTACAAATCCAGAGATAGGTGATAAACAGCTTTAATTCATTTGACAAAGACAGGGACACCCCAGACAGTGTACAGCATGTGTTATGGTTCCAAAATCTGAAAATGGGTCTAAGAAGTTTCTAAAACCACCCAGAAACAATCAAAATCATTATAGGAATTCTCACGAAACACTGCAAGGCATCTATCCAGAGAGTCGATTTTGTAATGAAGACGATAAGTCGACATTAGTATTTTATGAATGCAAAGCACTCGTTTATGTTTATGAGCCGTATTTGGCTGTAGAAATAATGTGCTGTTCTCTACAGGATTTAGATCTTGAAGAGTAAACCGTTAATAACAGAAGTAGTCATCATCACCATCATCATTTTCAGCTTAATCAACCATTTCCAATTATGGCGCAGCCTCCCTCACATATTTAGATACTCTCTTTGGAGTTGGGCTCATTGTTGTCTATTGTTGGATATGCGGGCCTAAAGTTATCCCTACCAATTTCCTAATATCATGGTCCCATCTCAAGTTTGATCTTCCTCTAGGTCTCTTGATTCCTCGTGGGTACCTTGCTGTAATTTTTGTAGTCCATCTGTTGCCTGTCCTTCTTGCCAGGTGCCCTGCTCATTGCTACTTGAGGAATTTTATTCTATGGATGACATCTATTACCTGGATCTTTTGTCGTATCCACTCTATTTTTTTACGGTCCCTCTTGGTTATTCCCAGCATATTTCGTTACACTGAGCGTTGTGCGATTTGCAGTTTCCTTATAATGTCCGTTTTAAGTGTCCAGATCATAACTGGCATGCATAGGTTATGACTGGTAGTACACATTGGTTCAATGTTCTCTTCTTTAGATTAAAGTGGCGTTCTAGGTTTGAATATAGCGTAGACTGACAGGCAGCAGTATTTGTTTTTTACAGATGGATCCTGAAACCCAAACACAAACAAGCGGAGCCGAGCCAAGAGCTAGCTAACGAGGCCGATACTGTTAATCCAGTTGCGTAATTTTTCGGATTATTCTCTTCTAACCGGTTGGATTATCGGTTATGGTTATCCAATCTAACCTCTCTGCGCCAGAGGGGGGGCATAATAACCCCTTTCCTAGTCTTAACCCCACCAACTAGTTTTCTTATTTCAGATTTCCAAAAATATTCCATTAGATTTGATTTTTCTATTGTGGACCTGTTTTGATCTTTTGTTTATATTCTCCAGTCCTATCCTTTTCAAAAAGTCTACCAACTTGGAGATCGAACCCTCCATAATCTGTACCCCAGAAGCAAACTATACAGGGTACGGCAATAGTGCGTCGGGCATTTGTAGTAGTGTTGCACAAGACAAGAATTCTTGTCTTGAAAATCTCAATTTCTTGTCTTGTCTTGAAATTCAAGACAAGAAATTTTCAAAGTCTTGTCTTGCAGATTTCTTGAATGGCAAAGTCTTGTCTTGTCTTGCAAGACTCTTGAAATTTCTTGTCTTGAAAAATTTAACATTCAAACAAAAAGGTAATAATATTTCTATATTCTATTTCACAGACAGCGTCGTATACAAAATGTAATGCGGAAAAATGAACAACCGCGATGCTAATTTTAGAAAAAAAAAATCTTAACGAACCGCAAACGAACTACGTCAACTCGCCCGTTTGACGAAACAGGAGCCATTGCCAAATAAAAGCTGAATAAGAATACGGAAAGGTCATGCTACTCGTAGAGTGTACTATTTGCGCTATTTGATACTACTTTTTGTTCGCGGAGCAATTTCGTGAATGAAAAGTAGTACCAAATAGCGCAAATAGCGTGCTCCACGAACCCACCATTAGTTTCAACTACTAACTCTAAAACACTGATGGTTATGAAAAAAATGAACACTGGTCAATATTAATGCGGGGTTTATAGAACATTTGCATAAGTCGTAATCACAATCACAGTCTTAATCATCATCATAATCACAAAGCAATTTTAATGTGCGTTTATAGAACATTTTCATAATCATAATTTTTATATCAGTGAAGTTGGGTAACATAATTAAAGGCTAAGTTCATGGTAGATGTCAACAGGTTTATTAGAAGTGGATAGTTTAACTTTCATGATTATGACTAGGATTGTGATTAGGACTATGTAAATGTTGTATAAACCCTGTAGCGTTTTTTATAAACATTACCACTGCGAACGGCAGCTTTTCGTTGGTAGAGCAGTCGTGGATAAGGTATTTCACTGGAAAGAACTAATTAACAATAATAACTCGAAATTATAAATATTGGGCGCCAGGCATGAACAGAGAAAGAAAACACAGTTGTTTATTACTTACAACTAGTGACTATATTCATTCATGATGTATCCTGATGGTAAATAGCATTGTACAATTTTAATAATTATTATAGTGGTTATATGTCGAGTAAAGCTATGTATGTAAATAATATTAAATATGTTCTATGAAAAGACTATGAAAAAATACAATGCGTGTAACGTTCTAGAAAATATAAGAAAGGTAGCATTACTTAAAATTTAAATTGTTAAATTTTATGCGGTGTTAAATCTGATATGTTGCAACCTGTAGATTCTAGAATCTATGTCTGGTTATTCATCTGTTAATATAGCGTAATAATAATATCTATAGAAAGTAATACTATTACAAGGCGTAATGTATTGAAACCTAAAATCTAAATCATATTGTAATAACTAAATCGACATAAATGTTCTTAATAATCTAACCACTAAATATAGTCTGTATGATTTTATTTAAAATGTACGTTAAGTTAAGACTGAAAATCGACTGAAAACCAGAACTTAAATCTACACTTAGCTGTTCTTGAGGCAATCCTGTTTCAAAGAGTAGCAGCGTGAGTTGGGCTCATATCTCTGTACTGTCTGTCGGCGATCCTGTTGGCCAAAACAACAAAAGGGGCCAGAATGAGGACATCATGAATCAATACAGCCGTAGCTACTGACTAGGCTTAGAAATGGGAGCGAAGCAGCATGGGGCTTACGCTGTATCCATACTGTGGCAATATGGGAACACTACACATACCTTGGATACTACTAGGACGTTGGATAATGCCCGTACCTTGTAAATAGTCCGTACCTTGGACCCTAAAAATATGAAACTCTTGTTTAAAACCAAACAAGGTCTAATAAACAAAATAAACCTACCTCGAATTACTTCCGAGGGTTCAATAATAAACAAAGAAACTGTCCTTTCTTCCATGTAACATTCTGGAGGACAAAAGAAAAGGGACGCCAACGTGCCAGCAAAATACAAATACAAGTTAAGTTGGGACATCCAAAACTCTACCCTAAAAATATGCAGTAATAATATCGAATCTAAAAGGATAATATCTCATCTTTACCTGTTGCTTTGAAATAGCAGCTGATTCAAATTATACAGCAAGATTTAAATAATCACCATTTCTAAAAGCCGGGATACAACAGAGCGGCAAAACAAAGTGAGGTTAAGCACGGAGAGAGTTGACAGAAGCGATGTTGACAGCGCCTCTTCAGAGCGATAACAGGGTTGTGTCAAACGATAACAGGGTTGGCGACTAGGGAACGTAAAAATTACGCCAAGCGTGCCAAATAAATTATCAGGCCTGAACGATACGGAATCCGATGACGATACGCCAGACATCATATATATCATATATAAAAAAGACATGTAACGAACTAAAAACGTTACAACCCGGCATAACTTGCGCAAAGACCTAATTGTCACTTAAAAAAATGTATCATTTCTAACTTTCAAGAAATCTTACAAGACTCTTGAAATTTCTTGCATATTAAAGTCTTGTCTTGTCTTGAAATTCAAGACTAGAAATTTTGAAAGTCTTATCTTGAATTTCTTGCAAGAGTCTTGGTCTTGCAAGACTTTTTCAAGACTCTTGTGCAACACTAATCTGTAGCTCCTAAAATAAAAAAAAAACTTAAATTAAATAAGATGTACATATACCAGGAAAATAATTTAACCTCTACAGAGTGACTGAAAATAGTGTGAGTGGATCAGGATGATTTTTTTAAACGGCATATCATTACATTTTTTGCCTCCTTTCTGATTACTTTACATAACCTTAAGATATTTTAAAATAAGTTTTGATAGTTTCAGAGATATTAATAAATAATTCAGTTTCAGTTTCTCCCATACTACTTAATTACTTCTGTTTACTTCCGGTAGAAGAAATCCCGAGCTGTGTATTAGTTACCCCAAATATATATATACTATTATTTCCAGTTTTGTGTTATTTACTAGAATGTCTTTCTGTTCCAGTTCGTAGTAATATTATTTTAGATATTGCTACATTCATTTTGAGACCTATTTCATTGCTGATTGTGTTTAGTTCGTTAATTTGTGCTTGTAGTTCTTCAGGACTGTTGGCAATTAGGACTATACCATCGGCGAATCTTAGATAGTTAAGATATTCTCCTTCTATTTTTAATCCTTTGTTGGTCCAGTCGAGTTGATGGAAGATTTATTCTAGTGTTGGCTGTAAATAGATATTGCGTTTCCTTGTCGTATTCCTTTGCCAGTTGGGAACTCTGGGGTTGTTTTATATATCATTACTCTTGCTTTGGCTTCCTTGTATTGTATATATTAGGTAGAGTTTTACATATAAGGCCTGTCAATACCTTGTTTCGCTAGAGCTTCTCTTATTGCCTTAGGATATATCGAGTTGAAATCCTTCTTAAAGCCTTCTCAAATGACCTAAAGGCTATGGCTAGTGGAAGTTCGTATGCTTTTGTTGGGCTGATAGTTTTTCTCAGTGTATGTATGTGATCAGTCGCGTTGAAGCCGGTTCTAAAGCCTGCTTGTTCTCGTGGTTGTGCAGCGTCTAGCGTGTTTTGCGTTCAGTTATTTATAACAAATATAACATGCTAGTATATGGGTTTATATTCTGCCATAAAAACGAACGATCCTCTTATTAATAAGAGAGGATACATAACTTAATAGTTTATCTTAGCTTGTAACTGCACTACAAAAATACGTTTTGTATCTGAGTCAAATTACTAAATCAAATTACCTACTCTATTAAATCATGGAAGTGCCTGAAAATTTCCTTTTACTCGGCATTGTACTAAAATAGATAGGATTAATAGATATATAGAGTTAATGATTTATTTATTTCCTTATTGTACAATACAAAGAAAACCAAAAAAGGTTATGGAAATAATTTCAGTATGAATTTAAGAAAAATAACTGCACATTTAAACAGTATAAACCAACCAAGAGACAGCCAAAAAATAACTTTGCTCTAAGGATCCCTTACCCTATGGGAATTAGTTTCCAAATAAAGAATTTTGGACGGAACTACAAAATTAAAACTACTTTTACTGCTCAATAATATAATTATTCTAAGGAATATTTTATGGCCAAAGAAAACCTGACATAGTAAGGTACCTCTTGCCAACCAGAGCCTTGGAATAGCAGAAAAATATAGCAACAGTTGACACCAAAAAGTCCTATTGAAACTAAAAGAATTTCCCACTTCCATTTTATTTATTTATTTTACTTACAAAACGTTTTGGTAATGAGTATCACTGATCGTTATCAAGTGTGAACTCTCATCATGTTACCATCTCCAAAGGAATATTTTATATAATACTAGCGTGTACCCGCGACTTCGTTCGCGTCTGAGTGAACACATATTTCTCAGGGAGTGAATTTTTTGAGTGAAATAATTGAGTACATTTTTATCTAAAATAGAGTAAATTCATCATTTTACTCAAATATGATCTCTATTTAATCAATAGCTATTGAATAAGCTCATGTTCGAGTTATAACCCCTATCTTTGAGTAATGGAATAGAAAAATTCACTTAAAAACTCATGTTATGTTTTACACAATAAAAATTTGAGTGAAATCACCCAGTTTAGAGTATTTTCGCTCATTACTAATCATACGTCATACGCGCTTCTTCGATACCGAATAAGCTATTTCCCTGTTCCTCAGTTTTTAATTATCTGTTCGAGTCGTAGGTTGTCTTGTTCCTTCGAAGGTGCCCAGGTTACAAGTCCATAGTGTATGTGTGTGTGATGTAAAGTGTGACAGTGGCCGCGTGGCGTGGTGAAGCGAATACGAACTCATAACTCCTAAATATGTTTTATGTTAAGAACATTTTTTTTCACATCGCAGAAATCCGCCTAACATATATTCAAATTCGACTGCGTCTACTGATTGCCGCAATGCTCGGATGTTTCCTGGACTAATTAGCGTAGCGAAAATCTAGGTACTTTCCCTCAATCTGGAACTGGGAACTGGAACATTTGGCAGAATAACATTTTTTTTTAATTTTCAGGAGGAAAAGTATCTGGATTTTCCGGAGGATTTTCGTTATTAAAAGTTAGTTTAGAAATTAGAAATATTCGAGAATGTTGGTAGCCGAGCTGACGAATGCTCTTAATAAAGCGGATTTTTGCGATGTGATGCAACTTTTCTAGACATCTAGCTTAAAAAGTTCCTGTATTTTTTCCAAAAAGAGTTGAAAACTTTTTAAAATGTTTTTGATATTATAATAATAGTGTTATATTTGGTTTTATTTGTTTTTTTGTCAAATAAAAATGACAAATAAAAATATTTTTGAAGGTTCTACAGTTTTTTATTTGGTTTGTTAAAAAAAACGAAATATTCTAAATGATTTTTTTAAAAGCTATGTAAGCTAACTTGTTATTTTATTACAAGTGACCAGATGCCTCCCAAAAGTGAATTTTAGGAAATGGACATGTTCGAGACCATGTCCTAAACTGAAACTTACCTTTGAAAGGCACCTGCCCACCTGTTATAAAATAACAAGTTAGCTTACATATAGCTTTTAAAAAAATAATTTAGAATATATTTCTCAATACTGAGTGAAATTAATACTCAGATATGAGTACTAATCGAGTTAAGTGTAACACAAATTTGAGTAAAAGTCACTCAATAAAAGGTGTCTTGAACTCAACACTTAGTGAGTTCACTCATTTTAAAGTGAATAAATTATCAAAATCGATCAAAATCCTACTCAAGGTAAACAATAATGAGTAAAAAGGAGTCTTTCGTCTAATCTCGATTGAGTGAAAACACTCAGTGCTTTTCACTCTGAGAATTGAAGATTCACTCGGTTCTGTAGAGTGGAAATTTCACTCAATCGGGTGTGGACAGAAATTGAGAAAGTATTGAGTGAAATCTGAGTGAAATTTCACTCATTTTTTTTTACAGTGTAGCGTGTACCCGCGACTTCGTTCGCGTCGAATTAATCATTTGTAATGGTGATGATAAAGCAAATATAGAAATTGGTAATATTTGAGGGGTAGTTTCATCTTTTTGGAATTTGACTTTCGAAAAATCCGTTTGCCAAAAATAAGCTTTTTACGTCAAGCAGTTTAAGCAGAATCGTGGTTAATACCCAACTTTTTGGAACATCCTGTATGATTTTTTAAAGAATTTCAAAATATGTAAAGAAACAAAATAAATTATGCGTGTCCAAGCGTTTTCCCGAAAGACTAACCGTTTTTTAAATAACAAATATTGTAATATTTGAGGGACGTTTTCAACGTCTTGTAATTTCAGATTCGAGACACCCCTCCTCATCGAACCTCTACACCCCACAGTCAATTCGTTTGCCAAAAATCAGCTTTAAACATCAAGCAGTTTAAGCAGAACAGTGATTAGGTACTCAATGGTCATATTTTATGAAACACCCTGTAAAATTTTTAAAAAAATTTTAAAACAACAAAATAAAATACACGTGTTTAAGAGTTTTTCCGAAAAACTCACCGGTTTTTAAATAAAAAATATTCTAATATTTGAGGGGTGGTTTCACCCCCTTAGAATTCGAGTTTCGAAAAATCCCTTCTTATCGAACCTCTACACTCTAAAGTCAATCCGTTTTCCAAAAATCAGCTTTTTACGTCAAGCGCTTTAAGCAGGATCGTGATTAATCAATGACCAAATTTTTCGAAACAATCTGTATACATTTTTAAAAAATCTTAATATGCAAAAAAACAAAAAAGAATATATGTTTTAAGCGTTTTTTCGGGAACTTGACCGTTTTTTAAATAAAAAATATTGTAATATTTGAGGGGTGGTTTCACCCCCTTGGAACTGGAATTTCGAAAAATCCCTTGTTATCGAACCTCTACACCCTAGAATCAAACTGTATGACAAAATTGAGCTTCTTACGTTGAGTTGTTTGAGCAGTATCGTGCATATTAATCAGTGACTCACTTAAGGATTTTATACAGGGTTGTTCACCACATAGTATTAGACACGGAGTATTGTAGTTAGACGATTAGATTTTTGCAAATTGTAACTTTTGGGTTCGTTGAAGGACTATTAGAGCTACAATTTAAAAATATGTTTACAAGATACACAATGTCCCAAATAAATAAAAAATATCAAAGTTGTATTTTTTTAAATGGAACACCCTGTATATTATTACATTTTTCGTTTCTACGATTAAAATAAAGGTAAATTTGAATAAGGTTTATCACTTCTTATTTTACCGTTTTTGAAATATTTTCAATTGTGTGAAATTGCAGTAAAAATTTTAAGACTTCGTTTCTCCAAGGGTATCGAAGTTTTTAATACTAAATATTTACTGAAGTTTATTTATTGATCAGTTATTGTGTTGCAATAATAAAAATAATACTTCCTCATACGGCGTGTCTAAAAATTTATTTTAAATAATTACTAGCTTTAAACGGCAATAATTTGTTTAATTTAAATGGAACACCCTGTATATTTTAGGAGTATCAGATGCACAATTTAATTGTCTATCAAATTGTACTATAGCATTTTTTACCTATATCTTCAGGTTTTTGTAGAAAATGCATTTCCTTATAATTTAGACCTCATTTATCAATCTATCCATGGAATATTGACGTTTTAGATTAATTTTAAAGATGTAACAAATTTTTAAAGAGTACAGATACTAATATTGTTGATAAAGTTGGTTTATTTCATTAAAAAATTTAAAAACTGTTCTAAATATTTGTTAAAGAGGACCAATTAATATGATTCCAGTATTCAAACTACATTAATTGACTGTTTGCTTTGATTAATAATAATTGCTAATAATATTAAAACACTTTAAAATAGCCTTAAAAACATTATTTCATTTTTTGACGAATGCTTATTTATAACAACAGGGACGTTCATTTTCATAACTTATTATTATATTTATTTCTGATTTAAATCCACATTTATTTAGAATCGTTTATTAACTATGTTAATAAATGATTCAATTAAATGTAATTAATTAGTATTTGGACGGAAATACTGGTGGTATATTTAATTATTGGTATACTCTTTTGTACAGATATAAATAGTTTTCTTTTTGTATACAAATGGGTTAGTAATATTATCGTTTTTAACACCTGTACGTTTTATACATTCTTTGCTTTAAAAACAATCTAAAATGTCAATATTCCATGGGTATATTGATAAAATGAGGTGTAAATTATAAGAAAGTGCATTTTCTACGAAAACCTGAAGGGATAGGTAAAAAATGGTATAATACAATTTGATAGACAATCAAATTGTGCATCTGATTCTCCTAAAATATACAGGGCATTCCGTTTAAATTAAACAAGTTATTGCCGTTTAAAGCTAGTAATTATTTAAAATAAATTTTTAGACACTCTGTATGAGGTAGTATTATTTTTATTATTGCAACACAATAACTGATCAATAAATAAACTTCAGTAAATATTTAATATTAAAAACTTTGGTACCCTTGGAGAAATGAAGCTTTAAAATTTTTACTGCAATTTTACAAAATTGAAAATATTTCAAAAACGGTAAGGCTTAAGTGTGATAAACCTTAATCAAATTTACCTTTATTTTAATTGTAGAAACTAAAAATGTAATAATATACAGGGTGTTCCATTTAGAAAAATATAACTTTGATATTTTTTATTTATTTGGGACACTTTGTATTACGTAAAAATATTTTTAAATTGTAGCTCTAATAGTCTAATCGTTTAGCTAAAAATCTAATCGTTTAGCTACAATACTCCGTGTCGTATGTGGTGAACAACCCTGTATATTAGTATAGATTTTAGAAAAACAGTCACTTATTCGTAAATAACAGATCATTTTTTTCACATTATATTGTCCAGAAAGTAAAAAAAACCTAGTAGTTCGATTGTCGTTAAACAAATAGTCCACAATTCGATATTCGATATTTAATGGACCACTACTAATGGCATAATAAACAGTAAAATATTGCCTCGTTCTTTCCGTTATTCCAGTTGTTTGTTTATCGGATGGAAATGTCGGGAGCATTATGTTATCACCACGTAATTTATCGACGGTTATGTGTATACTTTATATGAGTTAATAAAAAATAATACTGTTTCACAAACGAAATATTACCATTATTTGATGGTGTACATGGAGTTATTTTAAGTAGATACAGAATGCGAACCTTATAACTTGAATCTGATAAAATATTTTAATTAAAACAGTAGAATTACCGAAAAAGTTGTTCACTTAATCGAGGTTGCCGCTGTTCACTCTATAGAACCTGTAATGTTACGATTTTACTATTCATTCTAATGAATAGTTCATATAAAAGATGTTCACACAACCGAGCGTCTACTGGAATTATAGTAACTTCTTTGAGGTGAATACGTCGAAAAATTCTGTAGTAAAACTCACCTTAAACTTGTCAGCAATGACCCTGCCAACGTTATCGGAGTGGGGCCTGCGGGGTACTCTACCGGGGGGCTTTCGCCGTAAAAGGGGGGGACTGTCGAAAGGGGCGCCGTCGGTGTCATGGGACTCGCTACTGTCCCCTGCTGCCCCGCCACCGCTTGGTATCTGAAAAGCAAATTAAAACGAAACGTTATGAAGGAATAATTTTTGGATAAAGATGAAGTTATTGAATATGATATCAATGTGCTATTCTATAATAGTATTGAAATAGTTTAGGAATCAACTGAGGGTATGGGAACGAATTAAAGAGAGGTCTTTCTCGAAGTTTTAGTGCAGAGTTATCAACATGCCAAAAATATTTTGCATTTCGAATAAATATTTCGTAGTTTTTTGGACTATAGTTTTTTTCAGTATACAGTTCGTCGGATATCCTTTTTGATATTTCCTATTTCGTGGCTATGAGTGAATATGGACTGTTGCATAATATGTCAGCTTTTGTTTGTATAAACTGCAGATTATCACTTGCTTAATTCAGTTGAATTTATTGGATTGCTTTTAATTTATTAGTATCGTTCTGTGTGAGTTGTTTTATTTTGAAGACGATAGTATGAGAAAACTCATCATTTTTAGATAGACGCCGAGAAACGTTTAAGTTGAACTTTGTCGTTTTCTTTCCGTGATGAACTTCATAGCCAATCAAAATTACTACAGATATGTACCATATGATCGAAATAAACGGTGTCAAAGACGGTTGGATAATGACAATCGATGATAATTTTGACGTCGCCAAAGTTCATTCATCATCGATTGTAGGCCAAGCGAATGTACAGGGTGGGTCAAATTCGACGCTTTTAAATGGAAACACCCTTTTCTATAGAAGATAGACAAAAACTAATATCGGCGTCTGGAGCTCAATTTTTGTCAAAAACATGATGGTGAAAACCGCATATCGATATCTGGTACAGTTTCGGAGTTACGGGGTGTTTTTCAAAAATATGCATTTTTAACAAATCGCTGTAACTTTTTTGCTATGGAAAATGTTGTATTTTTATAAAAACATTTCCAAAGCACCTTTTTACGTAGAATTTAATGGTTTAAGTATAATTTTTTTAAAATTAATAATTTAAGATTTATCAACAGAAAATTTGATTTTTTATATGGGACACCCTGTATATTTTTAATTTATTGAAAAGAATCTAAAATTACCTTTCCAAAAATATAACACACTTGATATTTTGCTTGATTCCTCTTCGAGATATAGAGTATATAAAAATTCGTCCGCTTTAAATAAGTAGGCTTTGAACGGCACCGGCTGTAATGTAAAAATTTTTAGCTGTGAGCATCAATTAAAACGAAAATAATATTTGCTATAAGAGATTTTTTTTTATCAGAATCTTATAACAATTTAAAATATATTTAACCAACATCAAAACATTTAAACTATCTAATAACAATAAAAATAAATAGCAAACCAAGACATGAGATTTTGCTACAGGTGTTCAACATATCAACCGTCTTCTGTTATGGACAGACGGGGCAGTTTTTGAATATTTCTCGCGGAATTCATTAACTCAGTGGGGGTGAAAGATACCCTCTCATAACTGCTAAGTATTTCTAATTCTTGTCTAGATTATACGGAAGAATAAGGAACCTTTATTCTTCCGCAAATATATACATAGGATTAGATCCATGGGCACTAAGTCAGGCGGCCTCGACGGCAAACGGATGGGATCTTGGTTAGCTATTCAATTATTCTTGAAATTGGCTGCAAAAATTTGCTGATAACTTCAGCGTTCAGAGGCGGTGCATCGTCTTGCTGGAAAAATATGTTTTTCGGGTTCCATTAAGGGCATTTCATCAATAAGGGGTCCAAAGCCTACTCGTTAAAAGTGGCGAACTTTTAAAAATTCTGTATTTCGAAGGGGATTATAACAAAATATCAAGTGTGCTATATTTTTGGAAAGGTAATTTTAAATTTTTTTTCAGTTAATTAAAAATATAGAGGGTGTCCCAAATAAAAAATCTATTTTTCTGTTGATAACTCTTAAATTATTAATTTTAAAAAAATTATACTCAAACCATTAAATTCTACGTAAAAAGGTGGTTTGGAAATGTTTTCATAGAAATACAAAATTTTCCATAGCAAAAAAGTTACAGCGATTTGTTAAAAATGTACATTTTTGAAAAACACCCCGTAACTCCGGAATGGTAACAAATATTGATGTGCGGTTTTCACCATCATGTTTTTGATGAAAATTGAGCTCCAGACACCGATATTAGTTTTCGTCTATCTCCTATAGAAAAGGGTGTTTCCATTTAAAAGCGTCGAATTTGACCCACCCTGTACATACTTTATTGGCAGATACTCTCCTTTATTTTTTAGTAGCGCTTACTGTCAGTTGGCCTCGAGGTTGGCCTTGAGAAGGTTATAATTATTTTTATATTGAGAATTTTTACTTTTTTTAAATGGTGTAGTTTAAAATTCGAAGAAAAATTATTTTTTTGGAAATAGATTTGTGTCTCTGGAAACGTTCTATCCTTTCCTAATCCTTCTATAATAAGTGTTAACTTTTGTCAAGTTTACAAATGACACTATTGCGATTTATTGAAAAACAGTGTTATGGAGCAGAAAAACAGTGCAGGGTGCTACAAATTCGAGGTAAGCGCATTGGTATCTCGAAAATAGATACGAAGACGGTTAAATTGAAGCAAAATTACGCCTTGGGTTGTTCACCAAGATGCCATCAAAAAAGTTTTAAAAATTTCAGGGATTGCTGAGTTTTTTTAGAAAAAAAAAACGGATTATTCTGAAAATGTTTTATTTTTTCCTGTCGTTACTTTCTAGAAAATCTAAAAAACAATTGCACATTCTCATTGCCACTTTATAAGGGCTATCTGATAGTATTTTTAGATTTTCAAGTTAGCTGATAGTTTGTGAGATACAGAGGCCAACTTAATTATTTGAAATACGTCACACTTTATCCTTTTTTTGTTTTGGATACCTTAACAACAACAAAACTATCTAATTATTATTTAAAATAATTTCAAGTCCGACTCTAGTTTTTTAAATTATTTAATCTGACTATATTCATCGCAACAATATTGATCAGCGCTAATTAACATTGAATAAAGAAAATCGAGCCAACTGATGGAAGAATCAAATAAATAATATCAAGGTCAGCAATTTAAATATATTATGTTTAACTTTGTTTGTGAGTTTGAAATCTCACGATTTAATAATACGCACTAGCAAGTGACTATACAATATACATACAAATATTATACCGACCATTTATTAAATTTACTTAGAATTAACTAATTATATATAAATTGTACTGAAGCTGTGGTTGGTTTCTTGTGAAACATCGTTGAAATATTAGTATTTTAATAAAACACGCTTTTAGATGTATCAAAAAACTTTTAATAAGAGTAACTCTACATATACCTACATGATATACCTACAACAGATTTTAGTATTTCTAACTGTTCAATGTAATTTAAGCGTCTACCTTTTGTTTCTCTGTGTAGTAACTTAATTGAGTTTTCATTAATTTTGTGATTATTTACTATACAATGAGTTGCAAGACCAGAACTATACTGGAGATTATTAATAGACTTTACATGTTCTTTAATTCTTATATCTAAATTTCTACCTGTTTGGCCTATGTACACGGCATCACAATCATTGCAATCCACCCTATATACACCCGACTTATTTTTAACATTAGTTTTGTCTTTATTATTTAATAAAATTTGACCTAAATTTCTTTTATTTACGTTAATAGTTTTACATCCTATTTTATTGAGATTATTTGATATTTTGTTAGTTAAATTAGGAATGTAGTTTAAAAGTCGATAATTGTTATTGTTTTTAGAATTAGCGGAATAAAAATTTTTCATTAATATTTTCTTTTGTTTTTTCTTTAGCATATTATCAATAAGGGAACACTTATATCCATTGTTGATGGCGATTTGTTTAATAATATTTAACTCTTTTTTAAAATTCTCTGGGCTCAGTGGAAACATTACTAATCTTTGAATTAATCCATGAAAGGGTGACATTTTGATTTGCCAGGATTGGTGTGATTGACTATGTATTACAGTGTCTGTGGTAGTGGGTTTTCTGTAAATATCAAATTGTAATCTATTAGACTGTTTTATAATTGTAAGTTTTTTAACATTATTAAATTCAATTAACCTTAATATACTATTGAAAAAGGTATTAATACCATCAATTTTCTTGATGTTACAATTATAAAACAGTCTAATAGATTACAATTTGATATTTACAGAAAACCCACTACCACAGGCACTGTAATACATAGTCAATCACACCAATCCTGGCAAATCAAAATGTCACCCTTTCATAGTTTAATTCATAGATTAGTAATGTTTCCACTGAGCCCAGAGAATTTTAAAAAAGAGTTAAATATTATTAAACAAATCGCCATCAACAATGGATATAAGTGTTCCCTTATTGATAATATGCTAAAGAAAAAACAAAAGAAAATATTAATGAAAAATTTTTATTCCGCTAATTCTAAAAACAATAACAATTATCGACTTT
This sequence comes from Sitophilus oryzae, assembly GCF_002938485.1. NCBI lineage: Eukaryota > Metazoa > Arthropoda > Insecta > Coleoptera > Curculionidae > Sitophilus > Sitophilus oryzae. The sequence continues at coordinate 346,162 of NW_022146979.1, forward strand.
TAAACTACATTCCTAATTTAACTAACAAAATATCAAATAATCTCAATAAAATAGGATGTAAAACTATTAACGTAAATAAAAGAAATTTAGGTCAAATTTTATTAAATAATAAAGACAAAACTAATGTTAAAAATAAGTCGGGTGTATATAGGGTGGATTGCAATGATTGTGATGCCGTGTACATAGGCCAAACAGGTAGAAATTTAGATATAAGGATTAAAGAACATGTAAAGTCTATTAATAATCTCCAGCATAGTTCTGGTCTTGCAACTCATTGTATAGTAAATAATCACAAAATTAATGAAGATTCAATTAAGTTACTACACAGAGAAACAAAAGGTAGACGCTTAAACTACATTGAACGGTTAGAAATACTAAAATCTGTTAAAAACGAAAATAATGTTAACGACCAACAAGGATTTCCAAACACATTTTTTATTACCCCTATTGTAAACTCTCTTAACCCACCCCCATAGCAAATATATATATAGTTACAGTGTAGTTAGACGATTAGTTCTTAAAAAACTCTTGAAAAAGGCCTAACAAGCCGAAACATATATGTAGAGTTAAAGTTACTCTTATTAAAAGTTTTTTGATACATCTAAAAGTGTGTTTTATTAAAATACTAATAATTATATATGTTTTCTAGCATTTTCGCTTGTATTTATACTTGTCAGAAATATTTAAGATACACAACTTTGACATAGCTGCTTCAGTGGCGTATATGAAGTATGTGTTATTCAGTAATTATTATTATAATTATTTATCTATTTTTATTAGAATTATATATTTTTATAACAATTTTAATAACTACTAATATTCATCCATAACGTAAAATAAAACAGCAAATTATTGAGTCTACCCCACATTACATTTTTAAAGGTTTTGAATCAAATTAGAACGGCATTGATAAACCGCAATTTAAGTCGCCCATATTAGGTATTAGGTCCCCATGACAATCGACTGAAGATTTTGATATTTTCCTTTCTTAGTCTTTTTATTCAAAGATGTACACTTATTGAAGAACCGCAACTCATCGGAAGACATTTATTCTATTTACAACCTATATTTCACCTGAGAGTAGGAGTGTCGCAAATATACTTCGAAAAGTCGATTATACCTTTTATCTGTAAGTATATTTGTTCTTTCTGACAGCGTTTCGTCTTATCTGCGAGACCAGAGTTATCGTAAACTGGAGACGTGGATGCTAGATTCAAAGAGGTTCAGAGGAATACGGAACTAAAATTACAACTCTAGGATTTTTGTTATTAACAAAAATAAATGGTATATCAAAATATTTATTTTTAATTTTTTATGAATATTTCCATTTTTACTTCACAAACTCTTATATCAAGTGGAAAATTTCAAACGAAACCTTTCCTTATCCTTAAGTGTTTGGTTTCCACAGCTCTCTGTCCCCTCTCTCTATCTATTTACTTTTATTTCTCTTAGGCCGTCTTAAATATTTGCCCACGCTATTTGTCAGAGCCGCGACAGATCGTTTTCGAGCGGCGCGGCGCCAAGAAATTTATTTACAGATGGGGCCCAATAAGCAAAGTTTCCACCTATTTCAAGCAAATGTGTATTGGTTTTAGGCTTAGGAATACAGACGGTGTGAAAACGATACCAAATGGAATTGATTTTGTCTTGAAGCGTCGTTCAAAGCATAAATAAATAAAATTTGATCGCTGCTATAATGATTTTGAAATAAATCGTTTTTCTTTATATACCTTACGTACTCGTATTAACAAAATACGCTTATATTCGCATCCGATATTATAAAGTGAGTTTTAAATAAATGCAAATATTTTTAGGGGTAGTATATTTCGACCCCAGAAAAACGTTTTGTTTTAAATTTTCAAAGTAAAATATCTCGGTTATTTTGGATTTATTTGAAAAAAGGTAAAGAGAAAATATGTTTCTTTTATCGAGATCTACCAGCCCTGAAAATATTTGCACTTATTTAAGACTGTATAACATATTTAACGTCTGAAAGGTAAAGTTCGTTCGTTTTTCAGACAAATCTAATATCTGACAGGCTTAAGGTAGTATCAGACACAGCTACTTTTGTTGCACAATTTTTTTGCAGCCGCTGCAAAAGTTACATACAGTGTTCATACACCAGCAGAAAATAGCCCAAAACGCGCAGTTTTTATACAGCAGCTGCCTAAAAAAGTTGCAGGTCGACACTACATGCTTTTCATATGTTTAATTACCACACCAAAGCGCTACTTTTGCCATATATTTTGGTAGCCGCAGCCTTGGAGGGGCATCATTCATTAGTACACCACCCACAGCTCAAGGTATCGTGTGTGTACCTTTTGGGAGAGCAAACCGGATTTGGAACTTTTCATTTGTGAACGTTCTTTCGAATATTGTGCACGCAACGTGTGAATTTTTTTATGTCTTCATCGGGCATATATAATTCAGAAGAAATTTCCGAAATAGCGGCTCGTCTTTTCGTTTGGTTGTAATAGAATGGACTTTTATGTTCCATAAACACTACCTTGCTTCTACCGCTTCTATTAAACATTTTACTTGTTCTCTGTTCCAAATCGCTTGTTTTGACTTCGACGACATCGCAATTTGTCGGTAATTCTTTACTAAATACCTACATATAAATCCTGGAGTTAACTGAAAAAAGTGTATACATTTCGGGCATACCAACAGAATACTGCACCGATGTCCGCAGTAAAAGTTTCAACTGATTAGTAATCTTTTGCTGCACTTGCAACGTTCCTCAACAACTGTTCACACACGGCTATTTCTTAAACTGCGCGCAACAAAAAAGTAGCCTACGCAACCAAGCTGCGATCGCAACGTTGCAGGTGGTCTAGGTATTCACACTTGCAGCAGATCACGTTGCGCAGTTTTTTAATGTGCTGCGCAACAAAACTAGCTATTATATACTATTATTATTTATTGTTATTATATTAGATACTACCTTTAGTGTACCAAAGGCTTGGCCTGGAAAATACTTGGTTTGGCCCACAAACACAAAGATGTCATCCAAGGGCCGGGTCTGAAGGCCAGATCAGCAGGCCGGGCCTTCTCGTGTATCGGAAGGTATTTATTTATATTAGATTAGGTTAAAAGACGTTCGTTTATTTTTCGTTTAGAAGCTATCGGTTCTTTCATTTTAATTTTTGTATTGTTAAATTCTACTGAGTCCTGTGTCTCATAAATGCTGACAAATCTTAGCTTTGTGAGAATCCCGTTTTTAAATAATCTTTATGTTCTTTAATTGGAGCATTTAAAGGCCTAGATGTTTTACCATGAAATTTTAACATTCACATGGTTTTTCGTATTACCATCATCATCACCATCATTTTCAGCTTATTCAACCATTTTCGATTATGTTTTTTAGATACTCTTTGTAATAAAAAAATAATAATAATAAACAACGCTTTATTGTACAAAAAGCCAAAATAGCTTCATCGACAAAGCATTTACAAAACAAGCAAAAGCACAAAAAATATTCAAATAATAAAAAATATCATCCAATACAAATCAATTAAAAAAATACGTCTTTAAAATTACAAACAAAACATACATGGACATTGCAGAATACAAAAAAAGGCGTATCAATAAAATTTTACAACAGGAAAATTGTAAATGGATATAATCATGTAAGAGTTATAAAATATTAAATATTAAATACTAGACCTTTAACCAGTGTGTGAGATGATCAAAATTTTTAAAATTCAAAATTGTTCATAATAAAACAACAAAAAAGTCGTTTACCGCATATTTGTCTCTCTCCAGTAAGTATTATTACAGAGCTTTGCAAAATACGGGAAAGAATGAAAGTGACTGATTTCAAAGGTGACTGAATTCAAAGACAGATGATTGTACATTTTTTTGGCATTGTACAGTATTGAGCCTTTAACTAGTTCTGAGCTCGGGGTTGGTAGATAAAGATCGTGCTCCGCATTCCTAAGTGGATAGTTGTGAGATGGCCTTTAGGGAATAGCAGATATGTGCTTGCGGATTAAGCAAAGCGATTCAAAAATGAATAAAGAAGGAAGAGTCAGAATTTTGAATTTTTTAAAGAAATTCTGGCAGCGAGTGCTACTGTTCAGTCCCAATAAATATCGAACTGCTCTCTTTTGAAGTTTGAAGATACGATCAAATTTTGTCGCGCAGCAAGTACCCCAGAATGGAAGGGTATAACGAAGATGTGACTCAAAAAAGGCGTAATAGGCTATTCTAGAGGTTGATAAGTTAGGTTCCTTAGAAACTGTTCTTAGCGCAAAACAGGCAGCACTTAGTTTCTTTGATAAAGCTTCGATGTGCAAGTCCCATTTTAACGAATAGTCCTAAGAATTTCACAGCGTCCACCAAAGTGGTGTTATTAAGAGGTTGTATAGTACATTTATATGACAAAACTTTAGTTTTTGATAGGTTGAGGCATAGGAGATTAGAATCGCACCAAGATTTAATGGTGCGTAAGTCCCTGGATATAGTATTATATAGTGCTGTAACATCTGGCTGGGCCGGTCCAAGTGAAACTAGTATCGTCCTCAAAGAGGCAGATTTTACCACTAATGTCTAGATTTGCAATGTCGTTGATACTACTGCAAACACCAGAAACAAAATAGGGCGAAGTACTGGACCCTGAGGGACACCACATTCTATAGGCTTACAAGCTTCTATAGCCAAAAAGACCAAACAAAACCAAGGTATGACTTAAGCCATTCGAGCGACACACCCCTGAATCCATAGTATTGTAATTTGTTAATTAAGATATTATGATTTACACAGTCGAAAGCCTTAGAGAAATCACAGAAAATTGAAGGTGTAGAGTGATGGTTATTCAGGCTAGAGTATACATTATTAAAAAGGTCGAACATAGCATCATTTGTGCAACTGTTACTTAGAAATCAAAATTGATGGGTAGTGAGTACTTCATATTTAAGGAGATAATTTTACCACCCTGTATCTGAAAAGATGAGATGTTTATACATACCTTCACATGAGGTTTTTTTCTTAGAATTAGTCCAAGAATCACCCCCTTAAATATTAGCATGACATTAAGGAACACCCTGTATATAGTTTATATTTTAGACATTCTCGTAATTTTATATTTTTAAATATTTTAAAATGGAATTTAGTTTTTGATCAACTCTGTAACTGTTGAAGTGAAAGTGATCTTCAAATTAGATAATATTATATTATGTTATTTAAATACAAATTCGCAATCAGTAAGTATTACGGATAATAATTAACTAAAGTAAATAATGGCTGAGGTAAATTAGCCATGACAGGAAACTGCAATTTACCGCGGCAGTAAATTAAATTAGATTTAAACTTTCGACATATTCTAATTATAAATAAACAAAGATCTTTCCGATAACAAATAAATCGGAATTTGCGGAGTTAAATTATGCGAAATAAATACATGAATATGCAGTGTTTTCGCGAATTTCTAAACCCCCTACTTTTTTAATTGCATTAACTTTAAAATTGTTTTTGGATTTTGTTAAAACTTTATTTGATAATTAAACATCAATAATTTAAATTTCAAAACACTTTAGTTTATAATAAAAAAAATGCCAAGAAATGGATGATATTGGTTTAAAAAAGAAAGAGCACCTAGTCTTTACTTTAAAATATTGAGATTTATATTCAAATTAGAAATTCTAACGGATATAATCTATGAAAAACGCTGTATAGACAGACACAGGCAATTTTAAGTTGAAAAATTAAAAGCGAGTTTCAAAAGTTATCTTTAAACTTTCTTAATTTTACATGATACACTGATACTATAAACTGATCTATCTACTAAATCAAGTTTAAACGTTAAATACTTTATACTTCATACTTTAAGCAGATTGGCAGCTACCTTTGGTAAAACCGCAAACGCCATGAAATGGATGATATTGGTTTAATTTAAAAAAAGAAGAAAGAAAGAGCACCTAGAAATGTCTTTACTTTAAAATATTTAGATTTTTCTATTCAAATTAGGAATTCTAACGGATATAATCTATGAAAAACGCTGTATAAACACAGGCAATTTTAACACAGAGAAAACACTACCGTATCTACAAGGATAATATCATTACGCCAACGATACACTACTTTTTCCATTCCTCGACTATATCAGTGTTTGAAACGACATATATCATGATGTTGCTTTCGGAATATACACTATCTGAACTATAAGAATTCATTGGTTTCCAATACATCATTTAACGATAACATTAATTGGATTTCAATAATGAAAATACCTTATTATTTTTTCAGTGAAGTTGAAAAATTAAGTTTCATTTATTTTAACATTTTAAGAGTTTCAAAAGTTATCTTTAAACTTTCTTAAGTTTATATGAGACAGTGATACTTTCTATAGAAACCAGCCTTTGCGCTATTTACATCTTTGTTTTCTTGTTTTCTTCAGTACTAAGGCTAAAGCTAACGCAATTAGCTATTTTTTAATCATGCGACTACACCATAACAATAATGAAAAAAAACTTAAATAAAAAAAACTGATTTTCTAAATGGATCGTTATTTTTGAACTGAACTGACAAATGAACTGACAGTGTAAAAGCACCTTTTAGACATACGATAACTGACAAATGGACTGAAACTGAAACTGAACAGAAAACGGAAATTCTTCTTCTTCTTTTACTTATTAGAGATCTAGTCGATCTGTTAATTTTAAGGTTCCCTCTGTAGGAGTTCTTGGGAGATGGACTGCCAACTGTCTTTCCATCTTTTTGGAGGTCTTGCCAGCTGTCTCTTACCCATGGGTTTCCCTTCAAGAGCTATGCGTGGTAGCCTGTTTTCTTCCATGCGTTTTACGTATGTGAACCATTGACTTTTTCTTTGCCTACCCCGTCTCACTACGTCCTGTATTCCACATTGTTGTCTGATATTTTTAGTCTCTTCTAGTCTTCCCCATTATGGTTCTTAGGTTCATTTCAGCGACTCTTAACATGCTTATGGTCTTGTTTGTTTCCTCTCGGATTTCTATCCCATATGTCATTATTGGTCTGATACAGGTCTTATAAATGTTAATTTTGCTCTCTGTTCGCAAGTATTTGTCTCAGACATCCTGACATGGCCGTTGCTCTGTTTATCTGGCTTCTCAGATCTTTCTCTGGATCATAGTAGTGCGACATATCTATTCCTAGGTATCTGAACTGTGATACTTGTTCAATAATTTTCTACTACCAGTTTGCATCTTAACGGCTCTTTAGAGAAAGTTAAACATTTAGTTTTTTCTGTGGAGATAATCATATTTAATTCTCGGCTTGATAGAATTTATGAAGCTGTCTCTGCATATCGTCCTCAGTCTCCGCAATAATGGCTGCATCATCAGCGTAACACACCATGCTAACTCTGTTGTGTCCCATTCGATAACCGATATTCAGAAAACTGAACTGACCGTCTAAAAGTACCATAATAATATTCTATTTATAAGGCAGTCTATCAATAAAACTATTTGAAAATAGATTATAACTATTTTTTAGTTCAGCATCTGAAAACACCCGTTTTTATCAACCTCAAAACTGTCACAATAATTTTAACGGTAGCTTACGATTACACAGCACGAGTTTCAGATCTCGACGTTTCTATCTCTAATAACTCCGTCATCGGTGCCCTCCTTCCTATTCCGTCGACTTTGCCAAATTCTCTACGCCGTCAAGAGCCGCCAACAATTTCACAACCTTGCTATTTTCTCAGTCCGCTTCTGAAGTCGTCTTCTCCTTAATTAACGGCAAGGTATTTGTACGAATATATCTCTTGGCAGATCAAAGAAAGCAGGAATATTTCGGGTTTAATATGCTCCGGAATGAATTTCGCTAAAATCCGTTTACGTTAAGCGAAGGAAAATATCTCGGTCTGAAGTAGAATATTTCGATGTAATTCGGTGGGAAAAGGTTAAAGGGAATATTGTTCGGCGTTTGTTATATTTTTTGTTAATAGCCTACTTCATATTTTGACTAATTCATTAAGAAAATCTAAAGATACATTTTGGAACTCGGTTTTAATTTTTCGTAAGACACTTCCAGGTGTTCATTCCTTTTTAAACCAATATCTCGCATCGTCTAACGTCGCTTAACTCCGGTAATCTATCAGGAACCGGTGTTTCCAATCGGCTTACAATAGACATCTTAACATTTTCATTAGTGTTGCACAAGAGTCTTGAAAAAGTCTTGCAAGACCAAGTGATAATTAGGTCTTTGCACAAGTTATGCAGGATTTATACAACAGTTTACATAGTCGTAATCACAATCATAGTCATAATCATAAAAGTTAAACTATACACTTCTTATAAACCTGTTGACATCTATCATGAACTTAGCCTTTAATTATGTTACCCAACTTGACTGATATAAAAAATATGATTATAAAAATGTTCTATAAACGCACATTAAAATTGCGTTGTGATTATGACGATGATTAAGACTGTGATTATAATTAGGACTTATGTAAATGTTGTATAAACCCGGCATTAATATTGACCAGTGTTAATTTTGTTTCTATTATAACCAGTGTTTTAGAGTTGAGAATGAAATAAAATAAAATCGAGGCAACAAACCGTATATTACCAACCGTATATAATACCATATATTGGTATAATGGTATTATAAAAAAAAACTAACGGTAGTTGAAATAAATGGTGGGTTCATGGAGCACGCTATTTGCGCTGTTTGGTACTATTTTTCATGCACGAAATTGCTCCGCGAACAAAAAGTAGTATCAAATAGTGCAAATAGTACTCTCTAGCATGACTTTTCCGTATACCCTGTGTCCAAACTTTTCCAACCAATCTTCCATAATAAAAAAATAAAATAAATACCATAAAAAATAAAAGTAACAAACGGGTAACCAAAATAGAACGTATATAAACTAACAAGAATTAACAACTTGAACTAAAAAATGAACTTATGGAAATTCATCCATCCTGGAATTCAAACAAATTAAACTTCTTACCAATTCTGAATTTAGCCGGTTTTTATGTTTCCTTATGACCAGTGCTGCCTTCGAAAAGAGCCTTTCTGCCGGAACAGAAGTAGCCGGTGTACAAAAAAAATCACGAGCCATTTTTGACAGCACTGGGAATATGGCACTATGGCTCTGCCACCATGCTAAAATATCTGTTTTATCGTTCACTCTTTGCATAGATAAATAATTTTGAAGTTCATTTTGAAAACCACTATCAGTATTGACATTAGAACTACAACTACCAAAACTACCTGTATGTTCGTCTTCAGACGTAACAAATATTAAATTAAAATCAATATCAAATTCATTAACAGATGATAAAATGCTTGGTGTACTTAAATCTCTAGGTTTGCACATCGTAGGCTTAAAATAATTAATTTTTAGAATTTCTTCAAATTTTGCCATTGGTCTTTCCTCTAGACTTCTACCCCAAGACGTTAATTGAAACGCTTCTTTTTTATGGGGTTTTTTATGGCTTCATTTTTTCAAGACAAGAAATTTCAAGAGTCTTGCAAGACAAGACAAGACTTTGCCATTCAAGAAATCTGCAAGACAAGACTGAAAATTTCTTTTCTTGAATTTCAAGACAAGACAAGAAATTGATTTTCAAGACAAGAATTCTTGCCTTGTGCAACACTAATTTTCATGTCTTTTAAAGTTCAATATAATTTTTCGTAATGGGCTGATTTTGATGATTATTTAAGCAATTTGTAGCATTTTTTTGTAGCATTTGTAGCATTAGTAGGTATGATGATGGGGACCCCAAGATAGTGTTTATTATTTTTGTAATGCATACAGAATACATAACTTGGCAAAGTTATGTATTTAATGCTACAATTGTTATTAATTCTTACAGTTTTCTTCAAAACGGCATATCTTCAATAAAAGAAGCTATAAGAATTATCGACAAAAGATCATAAAGTGGTTTTTAAATACAATACTTTGTTAAATTATTCTACAGGGTTTTCAAAGTTTAACCAAAATAACAACATTTTGTTCCCCCCCCCCCCGTCTTTAAAAGACGAATGGAACTTAATTTTAAATTTGAAAGGAGACTTAAAGTTAAATAATTATTTTTTTATTGTTAATTTTTACGTAGGTTATGTTTTTTAAAATCACAGAAGGCCATTGCAATACATTACTAACATCTACAGATGCATGAGCAATACATCTATTTTTATTAGATTGTATTAAAAAACCATCTGTTATTTTTCTTTTAGGGGCTATCGCTTCTTTTAATATAATTTTTGCGTTGTTAAAATCTACTCTGCGTCCTGTGTCCCATGAATGCTGGCAAATTTTAGGTTTGTAAAAATCGTCCTTTTTTAAATAACCTTTATTTTCTTTAATTAGAACATTTAAGGGTCTAAATGTTCGAGTTAAAGAACATAAATATTATTTACTGAATGCAGGGTTGTTCACCACATACGACACGGAGTATTGTAGCGAAACGAATAGATTTTTACAAATTGTAAATTTTGGGTTCGTTGAAGGACTATTACAGCTACAATTTAAAAATATTTTTACAAGATACAGAGTGTCCCAAATAAATAAAAAAAATCAAAATTGTATTTTTTAAATGGAACGCCCTGTATATTATTAAATTTTTAGTTTCTATGATTAAAATAAAGGTAAATTTGATTAAGGTTTGTCACACTTAAACCTTACAGTTTTTGAAATATTTTCAATTTTGTGAAATTGCAGTAAAAATTCAAGGCTTCATTTCTCCAAGGGTTTCAAAGTTTTTAATACTAAATATTTACTGAAGTTTACTTATTGATCAGTTATTGTGTTGCAATAATAAAACTAATACTATCTCATACAGAAATATAAAAATTATTTAAAAAAATGTATAGCTTTAAACGGCAATAAATTGTTTAATTTAAAAATATACAACACCCTGTATATTTTAGGAGAATCAGATGCAAAATTTAATTGTCTATGAAATTTTATTATATCATTTTTCACTCGACTGTGGCTCAATAGATTTGCCAAAAGTTTTTGTATCAGTTATAAGTTAAAATGATGTCTAAACAAACCTGCCACTGCACGTGTCAATTGTATAGGTCTTGCGAAATGTCAAAATGATCGACAAATTCAAAAAATGATAAAAAAAAACGGTGAACATTTGTTTTAATTATTGTAGTAGATGTAAAAATGCAACCAAATAGCGGTTTTTGCAACAGTTTAGTAGTTACCGTGGCAGGTATAGATGTTAAATGCAAATTTCCAATTACAATATATTCATACATGGCGCATTTCTGCTTAATTAAGCTTTCTTAAGAAGAATTAAGTTATCTATTAAACAGGGATTAAATTAACTACATTTGTGTTAAACCCAAAAAACCGCTTATAAATTACAGTGTGAAATATGGCTTTGCCCAATTTGTTGTTGGGTCTAATCATTTTGCGGTATTATCTTACAGGATCTCATGTAAAGGCTTGTTGGGGAAAACCAGGAATTTACAACAGATGAAGAGATAACACTAAACGATACATGTCTGACTCTACAGGAATCATTAATCTTTCTTTGTTGTATAAATATTTATAGTGTTGGTTAGACTATCCAATATTTTTCTTGATCGTTGAAAATTTTACTATATCGTATTCGTGTATTCTCTAGTGCCATAAATAAACTTCGCATCATATTGTATTTTATATACACTATCGGACAAAAGTAGAGCAACAACGTTCATTTTTATTCATGTTTGAATAAAAAAAATATTAGGTTGTGATTTTCGGCTATGTTTACTAACACACTATCCGTACACTAAAAGTAATATTTTACAAAATTTTGATGTACTTTTAATCAGTTTAAAAATGGTAAATAATAATGATTATAAAAATTGACAAGAATAGGGAGCGACAAAAGTAGAGCAACAAATTGTATTCAACAGATTTTATTCTGCCTTATTTCAGCAAAAAATATTTAACACATTTAAGAACAATAATAATTGAAAGTAATACATTAGTAATTGATAGGATATCCATTATTAATAACTTGCTGACAACGGTGCGGCATTGAAGCAGTCAACTTCCGAATGACATTTTCGGGAAGATTTGTCCAAACTTCATTAATTTTATCTATCAAGGATTGTTTATTTGGAAACATTTGGGTACGAATACGACGTTCTACTTCTTCCCAGAGATTTTCAATGGGGTTAAGGTCTGGGGATTGTGCTGGCCATTGCAAAACTCGAACGTCATTTTCCCTAAACCACTGTTGAACAACATGTGAAGAGTGTTTTGGATCGTTGTCCTGCTAGAAAATAAAAAGCAGTGGCATTTCCCATTCTGCATGATATCCCTATAAACAAATCGGTCCATCGTGTCATTAATAAAGTGTATAGGGCCTATCCCATTCCACGAGAAACAACCCCATAAAAATGCACTGCCTTTACTGTGTTTAATTGTAGGTATTACGTATTTAGGACTAAACCTTGTATTGATTGGTCGCCTCACACGTCTCATTCCATCAGAATTGAATATTTTGTAGCGCGTTTCATCACTGAACAGAACTTTTTTCCAGTCATTGACGGTCCAGTTTAAAGGCCGACTTGCGAATGCCAACCTTGCTGCTTTATTTCTTTCCGAAACTAACGGCTTTTTAGCTCGACGTCTACTAAATAACTTTGCATCTACTAATCTTCTTTGTACTGTTTGTATACCAACCGTAATTTCTGGAATTTCGGCAATAATTCTAGGTGCGGCCTTCCAATGATCATTTTAAGCAATTCTTTTGTTGCGTCTGTCGGTCATTACTGTTGTTTTCTTTGGCCTTCCCGATTTTGGCAACTTTTCTAAGTGTACCCTGTCATTATACGATGAAATTATTTTAGATACACTGTACCGGGGTAACACAAACTGTCTTGAAATATCGGCTTGTTTGTTACCTTCCATGAATGCATCCACAACTCTTTGCTTTAAGTCTTTTGAAAGTGGAATTTCTCTTTGCATGACTAATCCAGCATAGAAATGTTTAAAAAAACATCAAATAAACCTCGCACAATTATTTTGGCCTTTAGTTTTGCTAAAACCCTTCTTTGGAATGAATTATGTTGCTCTACTTTTGACGCGTTACTATTAAGCATTTAAAACTAAATGACAAATTGAATTCATTTGTTTTGTTAGTAAAAATTCTTGCTGTCATGGATACTCATAGCCTACTTCGTAGTTTTTTAATTTATTGTATTTGTATACATTATCATGCATGTATAATTAAAAAATCGCGATTTGCAAATATTTCTCGAAGTGTTGCTCTACTTTTGTCCGATAGTGTACATTGCCTTGAAATTAAGATAACTGAGATACGAGGGTAGTCAAAAATGTAACAATTTCAAATTCATCCCGTATTTCAAGAACTAAGATGGCTAGGACAGAACTAAGATGATAAAAAACAGAATTACTACAAAAAAATTTAAACTAATATACTGGCTAAACATTTATCGACTTTCAGTAGACATATGACAAAGTTAAAAGGACGGAAACCAAACCAAAATATATCGGGCACCGAGTATAATGGGAGTAGAAAGAGCACAAAGACTGAGATGGCTGGGACACATTGAAAGAATGGCTGAAGCAAAAATTCCTAGTATGATAATGAAACGTGAAATAGGTGGAAAGAGAAGGAGGGGTAGACCGAGAACCAGTTGGAAAAAGGATGTAGAAGAGGACTAGAGAAGGATAAGAGTGAATGGGTGGAGAATAAAGGCGAAAGACAGAAACAAGCGGTTATCATCAATCAAGTCATCTGGCGCGGCGGTATGATATAACTATATCTGTAAATGAGGGTAGAAAATTCAATTAATTTGTCGTTGGTGGCGGTATGAACCTAACCTAATATAGAAAGATACAGTCCAACGGCATCAATATCCTACCGAAAAAAAACGAAAAAAGAGTGAAACCAAAGTAACCAAACCACGCTGTAAACTAGAACTATAGCTAGACATTAACCTAATTTAAAAGAGTACAGTTCAAATTTCGGTACATTTTCCAATAATTTATCAACAAATAAAAATGACAAACTTCCGTAAGAAGTTTTTTTCGTGTTTATGTTTAGAAAAATGACTAGAATGAAAAACAGGAAAGTTGTTTTTATTTAACTGGAATGAACTGAAAATTATGCATTTCTGTAGAAAAATTTCCGTGACGTTCTATTTGGAAATGCTTCCAAATATTGAATAGACAAATATTTCTTGCGTAAGTGATTTCAGCTAAACGAAAGTTGAGCCCAAATTTATTTGTAGGATCTTCAATTTCATAGAAAAGTAGAACAGTGATTTGAAAACCGCTTTTTTGTAGAAACCCTGTAAAATACACTAAAATGGGACACCCTGTACATTTTATGGAAATTAAAAGTAGTAAATATATTTATTAGTAAATTCTTAAACTATATTTTATAAGATGAAAATATACCATACACACATTAATAATATATAGAAAACAATATATTTTCAATAAGCAAAAAAAAGTTACAAAATACACCTTCCTGGCGTATCAAGTGTACAAAGGAGACAGGCAAAGTTTAGACTGTGGATTAGCTCCCACCTTAAAAGTTTCTGAAATCACTCTGAAAGTAAAACAACATAAAGGTGAATATACACTTAACTTTGACATTTAATATTATATACATATATTATACTAAGAAAGCTTTCGTATTTGTTTTTGAATATCTCCCAAGAAAACTGAATTTTATATATCAAAATAAAATAGATGATAAAAGAAATACACCCACATGCTACTAGTAAATATAACAGTACTAAACTTTGAATAAAAATAGATCGAACATTATGAAGAATGAATATGACTGACTTAAAATTCCAGTTTATCAGTACGTTCTAATTTTATAACTTTTATAAATATAATGCAGGGTAGTATAATACCAAGGCCCAGTGCGCAGGAGGGGGAGAAGATCAGTGTCGGTATTAATAAATAAATTCAAAATAAATTCCTTATGTTACGGATTCCGTGGGTCCACTATTTAACTCACGATAAAATACTTAACGAATTTATTTATTTCACTCTGTACACAACTTATACTATTTACAACACAACTTATGCAACTACTGTTACTCTAACGGTATTTCGCGGTATTTTCAAACTTCAGACTTAGACTTCAAACTTCAAACTTTAAACTTTTTCAACTGTCAAAGCGCGGGCCTTATATACCCCCTGGCGGTTGTTTCTAGATTTTTCTAAAGAATTCTATAATTTTCTTTACTTTCTGGCGAATGCGCCAGGTTCCTCAATGCACATTGCGATTTTTTAGCAGTATGTCCTGGGATCTTCTCTGGTTCTCTGTCTGGTTATTGTTGACTCCCTTGTTTATTAGTAGCTCACATAGTTTGTCGAATTTTCTACACATCTTCTCCAAACTTCTGTGGGTACTCTCGGGCTGTTCCTCTACCGTTACCGATCTTATCTTCGGTCTAGGGATGGCGCTAAAAGCAGCTTCAATTTCCAACGCCCTGACCAGTGCTTCGCTGCTGGTAGAAAATCGGGATATTTGTAGCGCCCTCTGTAATTCGTTGTCCCTCAGTCCGCTGATAAAGCACTGAGCAGCGAGTTCCTCCCTAAATCCTTCCGGTGCTTCAGGATACGCTAGGTGTACCAGCCGACGTAAGTCTGCTTCAAATTCCTGCAGACTCTCTCCGGACCTCTGCAGGCGTGTCTTGATCTGGGCCTGGTAAAGTTGACGTCGATGTTGATCGCCATATCTTCTGTCCAATGCAGCAACCAAGGTTTCGATTCCTGCTGTTGGGCTGCAGGAATAGTTTGCAACAGTTCCAGGGCAGGGCCACGCAGCGCGATGACAAGTGCCGCTGCTTTCTCCTTGTCAGTCCATCCGTTGACAGCGGCGGCTGCTTCAAACTGACGGTGGTACATTGTCCATGTCGTTTGTCCATCGTAGGTCGGGGCCTTAAGGTTCGCTGTTCCTTGGACGCCAGGTGTCTTTACTTGTACCTTGGTCTTCTGTAGGTCCATCTCCAATCTTTCTATCTTCTGCTGAAGGCGTTCCTCAAGATCTTCTACGGCTTCTTGAAAGTGGTTCTGCTGTTCCTGGCAACGTACTTCCAACATTGCTTGTTGCTGTTCCCCCAGGCTTTTCTGAAGTCGAATTTCTTGATTTTCTAAAGTTTTCTTAAGACGGTCCTGATCTTCTTGTCTTTCTTTCTGGCGGCGCGTTTCTATATCTTCTAAAATTTCCCTCCATTCATTTTTCTGACGAATTTCTAAATTACACAGTATTTTCTCAAGCCGGTCCTGTTCTTCTTGTTTCTCTTTCTTTTGACGGGCTTCTAAACCTTCTAACATTTTCTCTTGATTTTCCATAAGTATTTTCTGTAGATGGTCTTGTTCCTCTTCTTTCTCTTTTCGCAACCTCTCTTGTTCTTCTGCCTTTCCTCTTCTCATATTCTCCATAAAATCGCCCAATAATTTGCTTACTTCCTCCATTTTCTTCGCCTGCTCCCTTGTACCAACCATAAAAATACTCTAATTCGGCCTAAAAATCTTCCAATCCACTTAATTTCTTCTTAAAATCCTCTTGAATCGCACTTCCGACACCAATTGTTACGGATTCCGTGGGTCCACTATTTAAACTCACGATAAAATACTTAACGAATTTATTTGTTTCACTCTGTACACAACTTATACTATTTACAACACAACTTATGCAACTACTATTACTCTAACGGTATTTCGCGGTATTTTCAAACTTCAGACTTAGACTTCAAACTTCAAACTTTAAACTTTTTCAACTATCAAAGCGCGGGCCTTATATACCCCCTGGCGGTTGTTTCTAGATTTTTCTAAAGAATTCTATAATTTTCTTTACTTTCTGGCGAATGCGCCAGGTTCCTCAATGCACATTGCGATTTTTTAGCAGTATGCAGTTATGCAACCAGTAATACACCTTGACACTTATATAAATGGTTGTAAACAAGTTTGACAGTTTTAACTCTTTCTTGTTTTGTTAGTTAGTGAAAATAAATTGTGTTAAATAAATTAGATTTTCAATTATCCACATGGAACCGAGTAAAAACGTAAAAATAACATAAAATATGTTCAAAAAAACCCACCATATCCACAAAAAAATAATAATTATTTAGTATAAATATATACATTATGATTATTTTACAAAAAAGCTGCAAATACCTAATTGACCTGTCTGTTAAGAACCGATTTGCTTTTTTTCTTCTTATTTTCTAAACTATAATACCCTCGTCTAAAAGTCGAAATTTCCGACATATTCTTTCCTGGCACGATCTTCACAAGTCCCAAACTTCCCACCGTTTACCTCGGGGGACACTTTAAAAAGGGAACGATTAAATTATTCCCGAGGGTTCCTCAGCACGTCGAGGCGTATACCTTGCCTTCATCGCGAACGAGACCGGTAAAAAAAATCGGTTTAAGCCCTCTATTCCTAATTTTTCAGAATCATGCAAAATATAAGACGATTATACATTGATTTCGTTTGATTTATGGCTTTATGGAATGCTGAAATGGATGGATTTCGTTTTTCGATTAAAACAAGCAACAAATAGGAATTTCAATTGGAAATAACCATGCTGATAGAAATGCCACGAATGTATTTTTCGGCCGTCTTCGACGGAGACAGAGTTTAACGAAATGCCAGTTTTTTTGTTCGATTTAGTTGGCGACGGCTTACATTGAGTCTCTGCAAATAAGATGCGATGGATCCAGTAGTTTTGATTCTGATGATAATTGTTCTTCTCCATCTCTTCAAAGATAAAATACCAATGAGAATATGAAAGATAGTATGTAAAGCTAATTTCAGGAAATCGTTACAGATAATTTGCACAATAAGTAAAACTAAAAGCGTTTTAACTTAATGTCCCCTTTTTGCTGCTAAGGCTAATCTGGACGGGGTCTACTTTGTTTACGCGGAATTCGCACCGGGGTCCTCGGCCATATTATTGTCAATGGCCTACCGATTTGGCGAGTGTCTAAATTCTAAATCGACTCTTACAGAATATATCTGATCTCATTCGGCCTCGAACCGGCGCCGGCGCAGCGTGAATGACCAGTGTGTCAGCCATGAACCAATGAACAGCCTTGAACTTGCCATGAGCTCACCATAACTGTTGAAACCGAGACTTAATTCAAAATTCTTTATTCATGTGAATTACCATTAAGGTTTACAATCGTCAATGTTATCAAGCCTTGCAGGATACAGAGTGAAAAGTAAAAAAGTAAAATGAGGTAAATATGTTATACATATACAATCAATATAAAACATTACAGTTAAGATTTACACATTAACATTCTCAAAGCACAAACACATTAAGAGATATCATAGCTACAGAAACTGAAAGAAAGATACTCGTCTTGCGAGTAGAACGCATTTTCAGTTAAAAATGTCCTCAATTTAATTTTAAAATCCTTGTTTGATAAATTTTTGAAACATACAGGCAGTTTGTTATAAAATTTGATAGACCAATACCCCGGACCATCCTGACACCTTCTTAGACGCCAGTATTCTGTTACAATGTTATTTTTGTTTCGTGTATTATAGTCATGAACTTCGCTGTGAGTTGTGCATGAGTCTATTTTATTCCTTAAATCTAGTAGGTTGCGATAAATATAAAGAGATGGCAATGTCAGTATTTCCAGAACCCGGAAAGCGGTCCGACAATCCTCTCTGTACCCAAGACCGGCCAGCAGCCTTTACAGAGAAGGGCCGTACCCTTCTCTGTAATCAAAAAACCCTATGGGTTTCAGCTGAGTGGCCCCATACTTGGATGGCATATGAAATATGACTATGGATAAAGGCGAAGTAAGCGAGCTTCATTGTGTTTTGCGACACATTGTTAGGTAAATTTCGCAGAAGGAATAGGCCACTGCCCAGTCTCCCACAAACCGCCGTCAACGTGCCCGCCCCACTGAAGCCTCGGATCCAGACAAACCCCGAGGAATTTTACCTGTTCCCTGGAAACGTGAGTGTTTCTCATAGAGAATATTACTTGCTTGGTATTTTTCTGTATTTAACACTAATTTGTTCGCATGAAACCAATCACTAGCTCTCGACCGCGCTCTCCCGGAACCCTCCAAAGATTCCTCGAGTGTTTCACCCTTACAGGCAATTGTAGTGTCGTCTGCGAACAAAGTAAAACTTGCTGAAGCTTCACTTGCTGGTAAATCATTTATATAGATTAGGAAGAGAACCGGGCCGAGTATGGAGCCCTGAGGAACCCCAATGTTTACAACAGTCTCCCCAGACACCACACCCCCCACCCTTACCTTTTGACATCTATTTTCTAAGTAAGACCTCAGCAGTTCCACACTCTTTGGCGAAAAATTATATGCTATGATCTTTTTAAGGAGGATACCATGGTCCACACAGTCGAAGGCCTTGCTCAGGTCACAGAACAACACTGTATCGAATTTCTTGCAATTGAAAGTCTCCAAGATATCCGAGACTAGAGCCGATTAACTAACACAATTAAATATGTAATTAATTAATATTTGGACGGAAATATGGTGGTATATTTAATTAATGGTACAGTCTTTTATAAAGATTAAAAAAAAAATAGAAATAGTTTTATTTTTGTATACAAATAGGCTGGTAATATTATCATTTTTAGCACCTGTATATTTTGTACATTTGTTGTTTTAAAAACAATCTAAAATGTCAATATTCCATGAGTATGTTGATAAATGAGGTCTTAATTATTAGAAAACGCATTTTCTACGAAAACTTGAAGAGATAGGTAAAAAATGGTATAATACAATTTGATGGACAATTAAATTGTGCATCTGATTCTCCTAAAATATACAGGGTATTCTATTTAAATTAAACAAGTTATTGCCGTTTAAAGCTAGAAATTATTTAAAATAAATTTTTAGACACTCTGTATGAAGTAGTACTACTTTTATTATTGCAACACAATAACTAATCAATAATTAAACTTCAGTAAATATTTAGTATTAAAGACTTTGATACCCTTGGAGAAATGAAGCCTTGAAATTTTTACTGCAATTTCACAAAATTGAAAATATTTCAAAAACGGTAAGGTTTAAGGGTGATAAACCTTAATCAAATTTACTTTTATTTTAATCGTAGAAACTAAAATCGTAATAATATACTGGGTGTTCCATTTAAAAAAATACAACTTTGATATTTTTTATTGATTTGGGACACTCTGTATGTTGTAAAAATATTTTTAAATTGTAGCTCTAATAGTCCTTCAACCAACCCAAAACTTACAATTTGTAAAAATCTAATCGTTTAGCTACAATACTCCGTGTCGTATGTGGTGAACAACCCTGTATAGGAAAGGAAAAATATCGCAAACACTATTATTCCCACCTCGCTGCTGACAAAATTGTATGTGACACTGTTGCTGACAAAATTGTGTTTTCTTGCACTCTCTTAGTACGATATGATCGAAAAAAAAACAAAAAGAGCGTCAATTGTCAATTCATATGTAAAATCATATGAATTGCATTCCAAGGCAACTGGACGCCGTTTTCTTTACGAGTATACGGTAGTTGTGGCTGTAATTCCGCATTATTTAAACAGGGAAAACTAAAATTTCCTCCAGTGTTGCAGAAAAACAGTACCTGTCAATGTGACAGAAATTGGATGTGATAGAAAATTATTCCTATCTCTGCGTATACAGGGTGGCGCACCTCGTTCGCCTTGGTTTATGATTAAACGGAAAGATGTAGAAACAAAATATTTTATGGGTATATGTGGGGAGACAACGTGCACAATTTAAAAGAGGAAAAATTGGACAATTTTGTGAGGAAAATTGTCTCTTGGCCTCAAGAACTTATGCTCAAAGATATCCAAATAGGAATCCTGATAAGCGTTCCTTTAAAAAACTATTTGTCCTATTTCGCAGAGTTGGTAGTGTAGTTTATAAAAAATCTATTAGGCAGAAACCTGTGGTTGGAAGTGAAGATAATGAATTTGCCGTAATTAAGTTAAATAAAACAGTACACAGGCCGTAAAGTCATAGTAAAATAAAACAAAGAACTACTTCTTCGTTTTTCTTGGTAGAATAATAAATACATAGAATTTTAGAATTAGAATTTAGAATGAGTGGGGGGGGGGGTAATCACTTCGACCTTACAGATCCATTGTGTCCCCCTTTCTTGAATCATAACTCATCATACAGTCCCAGGGCTTTGACAAAAGCCAGTATCTGGGACGGTTTTATAGAGGGTAGTTCTCCATCTCCAATATCAGTCGTACCAAAATTCATGGCACGAATGGTTGTCGTCTCGGCGCACTCAGTGATGAGGTGTACTGGTGTTTCCCCATCTTCCCCACAGAATCTGCATTCGCCGTTTCTTCTTAGTTTCAATCTACTGAGGTGTTCATTGAGGAGACAGTGTCCTGTTAAAAACCCCGTGACAATCCGAAGATTGTTCTTACTCAGACCCAATAAATACATATTAAACTGGTATAAATTTAAATAAAGTTCATAAACTAATTTCGATTTTGAAAATAGCTACTAACTGTCACTAGAAACTTGCCATGACGAAACTTGCCACTAGCCCTCTTGGTTGCCATTTTATTGAAAAATTGCTCTTTATTCAAATCTGAGCTAGATAAGTAAGGAAACCCTAATATAGTTTGAAAGAGCATTTGAATCTTCTTCGATTTATCGAAAAAAATACAGATTTTATGTAAAATAAATATTTAAAATAGACCAGCAATTTTTGGTACCCCTGCATTTAAGAAAGCAATAACATTTTTTAGTAAAGTTTATTTTTTTTACCTTTAAACTCAGCACAAGAACTAATTCTGGAAAGTAATGTACTGGGTGTGGATAATCAATTCTTTTGTAGCATGTTTAAATATCTTTAAATAACTCAAAAATCAAAGATTTTAAACATATTTAACCCTTTTAATAAATGTTTTTTTTTGGGCCCAAGAATACAAAAATGACATAAAATACTGGGTGTTCCTTAAGGAAAAATATAACTTTGGTATGGATCTTAGTTCTGAGACACCCTGTATATTTAAAAAAATAATTTTAAATTGTGCGCATTGCCTCCCCACATGTACCTATAAAATATTTTGTTTCTACATCTTTCCGTTTTCGTATAATCAACGGAGGCGAATGAGGTGCGCCACCCTGTATCATGGGCGCCGGACAGGGGGGGCAAGAGGAGGCATTTGCCCCCCCCCCCCCCTGGATCACTGAAACAATAAAAATAAAAGCTATCTTCTTACATCCATCTGTAAAAAAAATAATCATTATTATGAAATTAGTTCGGTGTTACCTGTAAAATAATAAAAAATGTGGTAATTATTGGGAAAACTGGAAATCGTCCGATTTTCACCAAAATTGGTATACGCACTATTTTGAGGTCGTAGATTACGAATCTATTATTTTTTTTATGGTCTTACCGTTTTTCAGAAAAACGGAAAATTATTTCAACATTGAATTTTTCTTTATTTCGGCCCTATAAAGTAATAATTTCACTATATTTTCATTATATTATAGTTTATCTAAAAGCCACACTTGATTGGGGATAGAAAAGTGTCCAACATTTTACTGAAAAACACTTTTCTTAACAAAATAGCAAAGAAAATTGAGACCAGATGGAAGTTTGACATTTGATATATCCTTCTTTCTCTCTCCTATGTAATAAGAGAGACAAATATATTCTAGACCTAATCTAGAAATTTGAAAATTTACAACGTTGCCATATCTTCTATTTTTTCGGGTGATTAGGGATTTTAAATAAATTACCTATTATGAGATCGACAATAATTAAATATACACCTATATCCACAAAATTACGCGGAAGAGTTTTGATTGCATTGGTTTTAACTTCTTTGCGGAGGGGGTTAATCTTTTTTTAGTTAATCTAATAATATAACAACAAAAGATTAACACCCTCTGCATGGAAGTTGTAACCAATGCAATCAAAACTCTTTCCTGCAACTTCGTGGGTATAAATAGTCAGATCTCGTTGGTAAAATAGCAGTTATGGGAAGGAGCCGTTCTTCTGGCGACCGCCTTTCGTAATTCCAGAATGAGCGAAAATACGCTAAATTTAGGTTTAGCATTGGCAACGTTGCTTTAAATGCCAGAAACACATAAACTTACTTCGGGTTTCTCTTATTACCGATTCTGAACCGTCCTAGAACTGTGATGCGTATGCGCAGAAGGAAATATGAAGACATTATTTCATTTGCGCATGCGCTGCAGAGTTCTTGGACGGTTCAGAATCGGTAATAACAAAAACCCGAACAAAGCTATAATCTAACATTTTCAGATTGTTTACAAATTTATTTAAGCAAATTTTCCTCTAGTATGTACAGAATTGGTTAAAAAAGTAACAGAAAATAGCAAAAACATTATTGATTATTGAATACCTAACAAAATATGTGCCAGAAAACCTTAAAAATATGAGAAATTAAGAAAAATTAGATATTGAAATTATTTTCCGTTTTTCTGAAAAACGGTAAGAGACCGCCAAGAAAAAAGTTCAGATTCATAATCTACGACTTCAAAATAGGGTGTATACCAATTTTGGTGAAAATCGGACGATTTCCAGTTTTCCCAATAATTACCAAAAATGTCAATTTTTTATTCATTTTTACCTTGCCCCCCCCCTAAATTTCATTCTTCCGGCGCCCATCATGCCCTGTATACATATAAAAAAATAATATCACACTACAATTAACGAATTGATGCAATGCGGCAACTAGAATTATTACAGATATATAACCTTCTGTTATTTTTAATACGAATATCAAAATATATATATATCCATAAAATACTAATTACTTTGATCAAAAGCATAAACGTACACGTGTTTAAAATTAATACAGAGAATTTAATAGATATCATCAGAAAAGTTATACTGGACTCCGAATTTGTGCCGTATGTTTAATTAAACTAAACGTGGAGGCTAATTAGCAGTGGAACCGTGTTTATTGCACTATTTTACTGTACAAATTTAATTGTTAAAGTGGACCGTTAAGAAGTTTTGCACTCTGTATGCAAATTGACGTTGGATAATTGTTACATGATTGCTAGCAGTAAGTTCGAGTATTATATTTCGAAAATAATATTTGGTTAATCAATAATTTATATCTTAATCTTTGTAGTTTGTGTAAAAAATATCATTCAATTATTGCTAACATCTATGACATCTGGAAAATAAGTTGTATGTAAACTCATCGGCAAAAGTCTTGCACCCCCTTACTATTTTAATAAATAATTATATTTCAAACTAATTTTTCGTGGAAATCAATAGATGCTAAAGTTATGTTAAAAAATAACACAAAAAAGAAAAAACTTTCACCAAGTTTAATAATATATTTTGCCAAAATACAAAAAAATGCAAATTCCATAAAGATAAATGTTCAACAAAAAAGAGAAAATAAATAAATAAATAATAAATTCTGACAAAATTAAGGTTACTAATATAAAGTATTGCCTCCTCGATTTGTTATGAGCGTATCAAGTCGTCGGGGCATCCCCACTATAAGGTTGTTTATGGTTTCTTGAGGTAAGTTCTGCCATTCCTCTTGAGCGGCAATGATCAACTCCTGGCGATTTCTTGGTGGGTTATTTCTGCGAAATACAGCTCTGGTAATGTAGTCCCAGACATGTTCAATAGGATTTATGTCGGGGGAGAGTGGACGCTAGTCCAGACAAGTTATTTCCCCTTCATTTAATGCTCCCTGGACCATCCTAGCTCTGTGAGGACGAGCGTTATAATCCATGAGAATAAAATTATTGCCGATTTCTTCTCGCAGTGAATGATTGCAGTTTCCACATACAAATGGGCGTTCATCGCCTCGGGAATATAAATGAGCTCTGTTCGCCTAATGTACATGATGTCACCCCAGAACATCTCAGTTTCCCTTTGATAAGGAGCAACAGCAAGGGCTCTATTCAAGCGATGCTGCCTCCCTCCACACTCGCTGACGATAGTCATCATATCACTGATCAAACCTATCCTGGTTTCGTCAGTGAAAATTACGTTTCTCCACTGAGATAATAAACAGTTCTGGTGATCTCTAGTCCAGTGTAGCCTCCTTTGCCTATGGTGTAAAGTTAATAGAGGGACTCACAGTGGACGTCTACGCCGCAATCCAGCATTAGAAAGTCGCCTGGAAATGGTTCGACTTGATATCACTCGGTGGTAAGTTCGTTGAAACTGAGATCGTAGCTCTCGAATTGGAACTGACCGATTTCTTCTAGCAAATTGAGCCAAGTAGCGATCCTATTATTCAGTCGTTACCCTTTCCGGTGTCCATATACCGTTGTATAATTCGGCTTACAGTACTTCGTACTAAATTTAAACGATCAGCAATTTGATGCCTGCTGAGACCTTCGTTATACAAAGCGATAATTCGGGCCCTATTGAAGGCACAAATTTCATGCCCTGGCATTTTTGTCGCCTTTCACAACACTTACTACAAGATTAAACTCGAACTGAGAAACAAAATCTGACCGCAAATAGCAAAACCATACACATTCCATCGATAAGGTTTTCTTTCATTGCTTTTATGACCTATTTTTTGTAGACACATATTAAGGTATTTGTACACATAGCCACAACAATATGCTATGCAAAGAAATACATTAATCGGGTGTGTGAGCCTTTTGCCGTTGAGTGTAATATAAAATCTGGCTTCGATATATTGACGATACGATATAATATGGAATAGAACCGATAGACAGTTGAATTCCTTTCTCAATTATCTTAATTCACGAAGGAATTCAATCAGATTCACGACTGAGAAAGCGAAAAACTCCTGGAAAAACTTCTCTCTACCGTTCCTGAATGTTCTTGTCGGTAGAAGCGATAGATCTATTGGCACTGCTGTATATAGAAAACCCACACACACGAGACAATATTTAAATTCTCAGTCGAACCACTGTGAGCAACTAAAAGAGGTATAGTTAAAACATTATGTCACCGAGCAATATCTCTGAATGTAAAAAAATGTAAAAAATAAAAACAATGTAATATCAAATATATACTGCAATTGAAAATCTACAAATATTGGTACTTAATTTCCGTACCGAGTCTTCCGGTGGTCTAATAAAAATCCCAGTTAGTGGTTAACGTGCGACCTGATGCAAAAAATCTGTGGAAATCGTTACATTCCATAACTTTGCCCGTTTTGGGAAAACAGGTGCGCGAAAATTGGACCAAAACAAATTGACAAACGCGGAAATACCCGAATAAAAAAACAACCCAAGAGGGCCATTAGTCTGGATTACGCGAGTCAATGCGAAAAAAATATGGTGTTTGTTAGGCCCAATTGAGATTTTAAAATGTATTTATTGAGGATTGTATCGGTCGTTATATCGTGTTGTGGCAAACAAAATTGTTTTTGGAAAAATATTGCCTTTTTTATAAATTCGTGTCCAGGGAATTCAAAATTGTTAAGTGAATATGCATATATTTATGTAGACCTATTGAGTATTGATCGAAAAATCTTATTTACCCGAAAGATACTTTAGGGTTAAGAGAGTTGATGCTCACTCACATTTTAACGAAATAAAAGCTAAAGGAATTGTATTACGACGGATCCTGTGCTTATAGAAACTATATAAGCAAAAAAAACACAAAATCATATAGATATTTTCAATTATTTTTTGATAAAAACTATCAAATCAGAAACCGCTGGAAAGAGCATTACAGCCATATCCTTAACCAAGAAAACAACCCCAATATGGAAGCACTCACATAATACCTCAGTATAACAGCCTCGATGTATTAGACATTCCAATAACAGAACAGGAAATAAAGGACTCCATAAAACAGCTTAAAAACAACAAATCAGCTGGCTGTGACGCGATTCCGGCGGAAATCTATAAGTATGCAATTAAAAGAACTTATTGGTCATCTTAAGGCACTCTTTGATGTCATATGGGAAAGCGGAGAGATACCTTAGGACTTTTGTAACGCGAATATAGTGAATATATTTAAGAACAAAGGAAGTGCATCAGACTGCGGAAACTACTGAGGAATTTCACTACTGGCTATCGGAAGAAAAATTCTTGCAAAAATTATGTCAAACCGCCTGCACCCACATATAGAAAAAATCCTCCCAGAATCGCAAACGGGTTTTCGCACCAACCGCGGTACCGTCGATTCCATATTCTCCATCCGGCAACTACAGGAAAAAGTAAAAGAGCAGCAGTCTAAACTTTACGTTGCATTCATCGATCTAACAAAAGTCTTCGACTCTGTGAACAGAGATGCACTTTGGGTAATTATGAAAAAGTGCGGAGTACCCATAAAATTTCTTACAGTGTGTAAAAGCCTCCATAACAACAACAAATCAAGAGTGTCATATCATGGATCAGTGAGCGATCCCTTCCTAACAAACACAGGCGTTAGGCAGGGATGTGTCTTAGCGCCTCTTCTTTTCAATATATTCATAGCAGCGCTCTCTATTATAGTGGACAGCAAACTCCAGGAGAAAGGTTTGGGCATTAGATACAGATACGACGGCGGTCTGTTCAACATAAAAAGACTCAGGGCAAAAACACGTACAAAATTCATCACAGAACTTCAATACGCTGATGACTGTGCTCTAGTTGCAAATACGTCACAGCAATTGCAAGAAATGTTGAACACATATACATGGGCATACGAGGCCTTGGGACTTAAGCTGAACATCGATAAAACTAAAATCATGTGCACTCCCCCGGAAGATCACAACAATGCTATAAAAATCGGAGATGAGCTGTTGGAATATATAGCGGAATTCAATTACCTCGGCAGTTTGATTTCGGAAAAGGCCAATATCGACTCTGAAATTCAGCACAGTATTAGCAGCGCCTCAAGAGCATTCTGGAAATTAAAAGACAGGGTTTTCTACAATCATGACTTGAGCACAAAAAAGAAACTTGCGGTGTACCGAGCGATAATAATTCCCACCATGTTATATGGAAGCGAAACCTGGGTGCCGTACCGTCGACACATGAACGCATTAAACAAGTTGCAACAGAGACATCTTAGACAACTCTTAAGAATAAAATGGTTCCATCATGTCTCAAACGTATCGGTCCTTGAAAAAGTTAACTGCGAGAGTATTGAAGTCATGATTACAAAGTCCCGCTTAAGATGGGCTGGTCACGTATGCAGAATGCAAGAAAACCGCATACCAAAATCTCTGCTTTACGGTGAGCTTGTAGACAGTAAGAGGAGGCCGGGTGGACAACTCAAAAGGTTCAAGGATATTTTCCACGAAAACTTAAAGGGAATTAACAAGCAGAATGAGTGGGAAGAGGCAGCTCACAATAGAACGGAATGGAGAAGAATTGTAAAGTCAGTTAAGAGCGACAACCAAAAAGTAAAGAGGCAACAAAGCAATGAAATTTTTGAATGTCTGTAGTGCGGTAGACAGATAACATCACGTATCGGGCTTTTCAGTCACAGGAAAGCTCATGAAAGAAAACGCCTTGTGTGACCATCTTCTGATGCGTGTCAAATACTCGTCAGCGAGTAATGGCGGTATGGTATGGTATAAATTAGGATTGATTGACTTATTCATTTTTTTTTGGTCACTTCCTGTTTCAGCGGAAATGACTACAACTTTTAATTTTTAAATGGCATCCTCGATATATTTTTACTTTGTTCGATAGAAAATGACATTCTGAATAGAATGACATATCATATGTCAACTTTTGACATTCTCGCTTAATAAAAAATCGTATTTTAAAATCCAATCTAGAGTACCCTGGCTATGTTAAAAACACTAATTCTTAATCAAGGAGCCTGGGAAAAATAGATTTGATCGTATAATGTTATTAGTGTCTTGTCCTGGCCAGTTAGAAAATGTTCAAATCGTATTTTTAATTATATCTCAATTTTTTGAAATGGAACGAGGGTGGCTCATTTTAGCATATTTGGAAAAAGCATTTTTACGAATAATTTGATACCACACACTTGGTATTTTAAGTCAAATTTTCATTACGATCCGCAAGTTATAATTTCAAATAAACCATATATGCGAAAATGTCAAATGCTGACATATGATATGTCATTCTATTCAGTTGTTATTTTCTATCAAATAAAGTAAAAAAATACCGAAGGTGCCATTTAAAAATCATAAGTTGTAGTCATTTCCGGTTAAACAGGAAGTGACCGAAAACAATTGAATACGTCAATCAATTCTAATTAATGTCATATACTAACATACCAAATCTCGTTTTTTTAACTGAAAAAATAAAAAAGTTTCAGGTGTGAGCCACTTTTGAGACGTACCCGGTATATATGCTCAGATGGTAAGTACGATATAGGAGGCCAAGTCGTACGACTTCAGCAGGCAGTGGTGCGCCCTGCCAAAAGTGACACAAAAGGCAGAAAAACTACACTATGCTATAACTATAATAATATACATAACGCCTTAATAGCTTAGTGGTATGATTAAAATGTATAGCAAAGCTCTTAAAATAAAAAGAAGTGCATGAATAAAATATTATATTATGCTATACGAGTATATCATAATAAATTAGAGATGGTATTCATCGATGCAATATGCAATAAGAGGAAAACTTATAATAATGAGAAAGCATGACATGGTAGAAGCGTGAAAATATTTATATTAATTTTTCTTACCAAGCTAGCCTACCGGTGGTCTAATAAAAATCACAGATAAAGGTTAGTGTGAGTGTGTGTGCTGTTATAAAATACATTTGTAATCGTCGTATTCCATCATTTCTCATTAATCAATGGAACAGGTGCATAAAACAACAATAATAAAACAGAAAATGTCAGTTCAAGAGTGCCATTTGTTCGCGGTAGTGGTTGACGTGAAAAAGCTAAATTTGATTGCCGAGATTGGCATTTTAAAATCCTCGTTAAAATCTAATAAAGACTAGTAAACATTTCCGATTTTGTTTGTTAATTTCCTTATATTTCTTTATATTTGATGTGTGGAATTGGGTTTAACTGATTAGTGTAATGGTTTAATTGATTAGTTGGTTTGCTGTATAGTTGTGGATTAGTAGTAGTAGTAGTAGTAGTAGTTCTACTATTGGTTGTAGATTACTATGATTTGATTTACTTTTGAATATGATTGCCGAATATGCAGAACTAGACTACTTATTACTATGAAATATTAAAAATGTGTCTTTTTATAAATCTAGTTTACTGATTATAATAGACATTGATTGAATGATTCATATCTGAATGTATTCTGATTAATTTGGGGGCTTCCTCATGCCGAGAGCACAGCTGTGCCATCCTTTTCTTGAAGCAACTCACAACATGATCCATTGATGGTAGGATCACAGGCATTTACAAATTTTGTTACATTAAATCGATAAGATCTTTTGAGGATTTAATAGTATATTACATACCGAGGAGAGAAGTGTTACATTACTGTCGAGAGATTAACTAAATCTCGAGACAATAATGAAAACTTTCCTTCGAGGTTTGTATACTATTTTATTTACAACCACATCATTAATTAAAAAATAGGGTGAGTATTTTATTTAAAAAATAAATAAATATGCGAAAATTTGTCGTTTTCTGTTTTTGCATTTCCATATCTATAGTTACCGGTACCAGTGGTTGTTATGGAGCAAACCTTCAACAGCAAAACAAACAACTAAGTGACAGTTTTGAATTTGTCGTTCGCTTTTTCGAATTTAATATAACATAGAAAGCCAGAATGTTGTCGGAAATTTCTGATAATGAAGAATAGTTTAATATTCGTACTCCACCAGAACTTACAGAAGCTGCAAAAAGAGCAGAAGTTAGTTTACTTCCAGAGAAAAGTAGGGAGCGATACGAAATAGCAATGAAAGTATACGAAAAATGGTGTGCCGAAAGAAAAAAATCTTCAATTATTATTGTTAATCTTCTTGTTTATTTTTGTTGATGTTAGATAAGTATTTAATAAATATATTACAAGAATATTTTGCTTAATTAAATGAGGCGAGAAATAAGACAAACCGAGTGAGGGAAATGGGTGAGGGAAATGAAAAAGGGAAGAAATGTAAATAATTTTCAAATTTTTTAAACGTCAGTAATGTCAGTATTACATATGTGGTTGTAAATAATCTTTTTTTTTGTTAGGGAAGAGGGGAAACGATTTACCGCGGCGCCGAAGTGGGGGGTTAGATGCGACAGTATGATACCAGCCGAATAATACCCACTAAGCCTCTCTCCTCTTCCCCTAGGAGATGCAAGACCTTGTCGTTGGTGGGGAAGCTCCTGGTCAGGTGCTGGGGGGAATCCCCTCTAGCACTTGGCTTGCTCTAAGAAGCATCTCACTCATCGTCTTGTCCCTGACTGTAGTGTCGTGGCCAGGGAATTGCACCAAGACATATAACGATACCGGGCGGGGCTACGGACAGCCTCAACCTTGGGGCACCGGGGGGCACCCCATTGTATTTTACCCCTTACTTCTACATGCGGGGCTCTGTAGAAGTGGACCGACTGTCCCTAGCGACTCATAGGAACACTATGAGATCTGATAATAATAGTAATAAAAACATCACCGGTTAAGCTGTGGGGAAACCCCCTAGCGACACTGGGAACAGTAACAATAAAAGTTCCAAGGGGCCAACTTTTTTGCCTTGATATCACCTTTTTCTAGCCCGTAAGATTCACTCCTGTATCTAGCTTGTAGGTCTAGATGCATTATCCCAGCGAGCACTTGTAGTGCTGCTGTGGACACTGTCCTGTTTGTCCTGCTTACAGACAGGAGCATTGTTCTCTGTACCCAGTTTAGAGCATCGACTTTCTTTGCTAGCTTTAGAACGGTTTTAGTCCGTGCGGGCGCAGCGTACAGTACGACAGACGTGTGTGCTGTTGCCAGCATCCTGCGTGCCCAATCGCCGGCGCCACCATCGCGCTTCATGAGTCTAGTTAGAGCTCTTGCACTCTCCGTTGCTTTATTTGCCTTTGTCTGATTGTGGTAGACAAAGGTGCCATTTTTGTCTAGCCAGATGCCCAGGTTTTATCCTTAATTTGTGCCCAATTTTATCCTTAATTGATACTTGCACTTCCAGAATGTTGACCTCCAAAATTCCTACTAGTTTTGCTCTATCAGTCATTCTGCAAACACAGTTCTTTCCAGGAACTAGTTCTAGACTTCTGCTTTCCATCCAATGCCTTATATTTTCAGCTGCTCTCGTTGCAACTCTCATGGCTTCATCTAGACCTCTACCTATAGACACAATGGCTAGGTCGTCGGCAAAGGCTATCGTGTAGACGCCACTGGGTTGACTGATGGCGAGGACGGGATCGTACAGGATATTCCACAAAAATGGTCCTAAAATCGACCTCTGTGGAGCTCCCATGGTGACTATCTTACTGTAACCACTCCCAATAAGCACCACCCGTTTGGAGAAATAACTCTCAAGATTTAAACCTAAAACTTTACATACCGAACTTATATTTAATGTTACATTATTACGTTTAATGTTTAACTTTTTCTTAACATTTACTATGCATTGACCCCCTGTAACTTCGTTGTGAATAAAGAAAGAATCTTAATTTTTACTGACCGGCACTATTTGAGAGGCTGTATAAGGCAAATATACTCAAAGTGGTTTCTTTGAGGTGGCGGCTCGCTAGTCGTTCTATTTAGATCAACAAATATTTTTATTTAAATAAATAAAGCGACCGGCTCTGAATCGAACCCAGTACCTCCCAGACACAAGGGACTCTCTATTGCTGGAGCCACGGCCAGCCAACTTCTTCTATTGCATTTTTCGTATTTTATAATGTACTGCATACTGCATGTATCTCTTTCTTAGTTGGTATATTAGAATGTTTTGCATATACATCTGTAAAATCTATTTAAATGGATGCGCCTAAGTGCACACTCTAAGATCAAAGTCATCTATTTACATAGATAAATACAGTCATTGCAAGTAATTAGCATCTGAATGTCTTAATTGATACAATCCGCACTACTTCTAACAAGCACTGTGTAACAATTCAAATTCTATTTCAAGTTCTGAATCAAAATAGAACATAAACTTTGACTTGTTTAGTGCAGAAGAACAAAGATAATATGCGACTAATTACAATTTCGGTGATTGTTTCAGCATAAAAGCGTATATAACCTATTCAGTAAAGTATAAATGGTTAAACTTCGTGTGTATTATTAATGTGTAAATGTAAAGATTAATGTAACTTAAATGCATTAGTTTTCCTGTATAGAGGAGACAAATTATTTGTTCAGCGAGAGTTTGTTAATACTGCTGGTTTAAAATCAACCAGGATCTTTGCGAGGCTACAGAGATTGCGAGTAAAATAACAAATAAGTTGTAAAATATTCTATCATACTATCTATCGTATTATGTGCGTACGATCAAACATGCTTTACTTTATATGTTTTTTTTGTGGGAATATAGAGTGTCACAGATAACATTCGCATCATAAGATTTTTTTATTTGATCTACAGGGTGATCCGAACTGTATTCTGGAAACTTCGGCATCATATTCTGCAGATAAAAATAAGTAAAAAAGTCCGTATAAATGATTTTCGTGTGCACGAAGAGTACAGTCAGTACAGTGAATGTGATGTACTGAACAACGAGAAAAGATCAAGTAATTTCCCAAGCACGTGAAATAAACCAGCGGATTAAGAGTTACGTATTAAACAATTCCCATTTTCCTCTCTCCGACTTACAAGATCGCCATAGGGATTCACACCTACACATGCAAATACCGACCCAACACTCCCTGTTGCCGACAGGGTATATGAAAAGTTGTGTTAGCCTTGGTGGCAGTGCACGAGAATTACAAGAACAATGAAAAGGCAGATAAAATGTCCAAACAAGGCTCACCATCTCACCAATGCCGTTCATAGGTCCAGAACCATGCTGCTGTGGTGTAAATGCAGTTACAAAGTGGCCATAATACAGTAGATGGAAAACGACTCTCTAGAATGGTGCAAAAGTTGTGGTAGATCTAGTAAAAAGGCCTTTTGAATGCTTAACAGTCCTTTAAAGTTGGTAATATTGATGGATTAAACCACGTGCAGATTCTGTCAATCAGAATAATAAGAAACGGCGGAACAGATTCTATGTCAGTGCGATAACCTGGCAAATATGCAGCTTTTTCTACTATCATAAGCCATTAGCAAAGAGCTATACGTTAGGTGCAGACTACAAGTTACATTTTTGAAAAGAATATGATTAAAGAATGTAACCTGGAGAACAGAAGAAGACCACAACACAGATCTACCGTGCTGGCAACTGTTACTTTTGGGTCGGCATTTACATGTGTGGAAATAAATCGCATAGGGATCTTATTAAGTCGGAGTGAGAGAAATGCGACCGACCGACGCGACGTACGACGGTGTGCTGTTGCGGCGTTGCCGATACGCCTTTCCCTGTGAAGTAAAGTAAAATCACAATCGCAAACCGCTTATTTTTAAAAGACTTTTTTTTTCAAGAGATAACTAGATAAAATCATTAAGTTTGTAATGTTTCTGAGCATCTGAAATGGAATTATAAGGATATCGTTAGGGTGTCGTTTTTTTATAACGAGAAAACGTCAGTAATCGCGATAATTTAAAAACTCAACTTTTTAACACGTAACAGGCCATAACTCAAGAACCACTTTAGATATTGAAACTTTTTTTATTTTCAAGATCGGATATTTTACAATATGTTTACATAAGAAAAATTCGATAAGGTTGTTTTTTCCATTCAAAAATTGTAAACAATCCATCCATTTACTTTTAGAGCATAGCAATTTTCAGCAATCGTGTAATTTTTTTATCGATAAAGATTTTCACATACTGTCTACGAAGAAAATACAGCAGAAATATTAACAAAGTTCTTGAAGAAACTACAATCTATTATTTTTAATAGATTCCGAGATATCGATTTTTGAATGCAAAGTTCTAATAGCGCGACCACTATCGAACACCTACTCAATTTTTTAGCTTGCACTTAAAAAAAATCAAATAGTTATAGGGAAAATTACAACGACTCGTTAATAAATAAACAAATCAAGTATCACGAGACGAATTAAATCGTGAAGCTGAACGCATGACGTACACCTTTCCCTAGAACTTTAAGTACTGACAGAGGTATTGATTGGGTCGACCGGTCAACTGCGACAAATCTGCTATATCCCCTTCCACGTCTCTTAGCGATGTGCACAGTTACTCGGTTTATTTCATACGTTTGGCAACGTGTTTAGTGTCCTCTCTTTGTTCAGTACATTATTAACGCATTGTACTCTTCTTACATACAGAAATCTCGACCCAAGACTAACCTTTGCCAGGCCTTAGTATAAGGTTGCAGTGGAATAGGCCCACCATATTTATGTATAATATGAATATTATACATAAAAATATAAAATTTTACTGTATTTTTTCTTTATCTTGATTAGAAATTGGTATTCCTATTTATATTCGCGCATTATAAACTATCTTACACTTTCTATATTATTTCTTAAATTAAAAGTGTATTTAATGTAACACTTCACTCCTTTAGCGTCCTTAGTAAGAAATGTATATCTGCGTAACATTCAACTGTGGTTTTAAATCTTGTTGAATGAAAACAGTGCCACGAGTAGCGTAAGAAACAATAACGAAAGGAAAGAATAACAAAAACAGGAAGGAAGCGCGGTCGGTTTTCATGCTCTGCAGTTAACAACATACCATTTTTCTTCAAGCTGCAGTTTATTTTAATAAATAACTTGCCGTTTGCAGTTCTAACGGTATGTAATATTCAGTTATATGAAAGTGCCAGTTTTAAACTACTGCTATAAGATTTATGTGCGAATGCTAAGATACTTTTTCAGATGGAATGCATTTTAGAAAACGTCTTTTCAAGATCAACATTAATTTGGTGTAATTACTTATAGACTGTGAAACATGATTCTTAGATTCATGGAAATTAGAGGTTTCACTATTATATTGATCAATTGCTTGACATTTCCTTGAAAAATTCATCACAGGGTGAGTTTTGGGATACCCATGTTCTCTATGCGTATCTCGGAAACTACTGGAGATATATAGAAAGTCGGTTAAATGGGGAAAGCATTACAGTTTTGTAGGGTTATAAATATACACCGTTCAGATTTTTGAAAAAGTTCATGGCTTACTAGATATTTCGAAAAAAACAAATTTCGGCTATTTTAAAAATTGTTCATAATTCCATTATAATCAATTTTAGACAAAACATAAAAGTTGTACATATATAATCACATCCTTAATGAGACTGTGTTCTCCGTTTTTTCTAAAGCCTGTCATTTTTAACATATGACACAAACATATGTTCTTTTTAAATAGAAACCATAGTTGGCATTGGCTTCTTCTTAAGCTTTTCAGCGATATAAGTATATAAGCTATAATATATTTTTTCTCAAAACATATTAAATTATTATAAACAATTATTATCTTTCTTGACTAATTTCACTTATAGGTATGGTATTCTTATTCTGTTATGATTTATAACTTATAAAAGACTGAATATTTTATTAAACGGTTCTTTACAATTTCCATTACACATACTAAACCTTAAAAAAATATCACTACATACACTTTAAGTTATTTTAGAAAATGTTTGATTTGGTTTGGCTTGGCCATTGTTCAATTCGCCATTGTTTTGAGTACATAAATGCATCTTTTTAAAACTGAACACACTACTAGCTATTCTCGCAGAACGACCGGTCGACTTTATTAAACTTCTCCCGTACCGCCTCTTAGAGTACCTCTCTTAATTCATAAGTTCTTTTGTAAACCTTGTTGTTAGCAGCAACAAAACAATCTAAAATGGATAGGTCAGGTGACCGAGGAGGCCCATGCAATTGGTTCACTTCTTCCTAGCCTTGAGTTTGCATAATTACGATATAAATAATTTTTAACATTTCTTTCATTATGGGGGGAGTCTCATAATGAAAGTCATGTTGGAATCATTCTATTGATGCGCGAGTCTCTAAATTTAACTTTTCTAACATGTCTAGAAAACCGTTCTCTAATAAGTGTAGGGCAACGGCCCAGCTACGTCGAAACACAGGTTCCCATTAGAACACCGAAGTTAAGCGACGGAAGGCTATACTAGTGGATGGACGGGTGACCGGTTCGAAACTCTGTATCGTGCTGTTGTCCACAAAAAAGGCAAAAGTGTGAAATCTATTGACACACACTGCTCATTCACGCCGGTTCGAGGCCGGATGAGATCGAATATCTCGTGAGTAAGAGTCGACACTTGCCAAGTCGGTAGGCCATTGACCATGATATGGCCGAGGACCGCGGTTCGGATTCCGCGTAAACAAAGTAGGCCCCGTCCAGATTAGCCCTGGCAGCAAAAAGGAGACGTTAACTGAAATCTTTACTTTACTTTTTCTAATAAGTGTAAGTAACGTTCACCGTATCTGGTCAACGTATTTATTCAATACACGCTGTTTTTATTTCAAAAATTCATATTTGCAATTTTTGTTTATTTTAATTTACAAAGTTGGGATGTGACAGTTTGAAATTTCTGACAACAACGACGATTGAAATTGTTTCCATGGCTAACTGTGAAATTGTTTAAAAATGATAACAATTGGCTATAACAGAGAGATAAAATATAAAGGAATTAGGGACAATTTCTAAAATAGCCGAAATTTGTTTTGGCGGTGAACAAAACCAAGCCATGAACTTTTTCAAAAATCTGAAAGACAAATATTTATGACCCCACAAAACTGCAATTCTTTCCCCATTTAACCGACTCTCTATCTTCAGTAGTTTCCGAGATACCCATGGAAAACATTGTAGAAAACTCACCCTGTATATATACAGGGTGAGTCTTAAATAAGTGCAAATATTTTTAGGGTTAGTATATTTCGACCCTAGAAACACGATTATGAGTTTTTTTCGTGAACAAAAAATTAGGAAGATTTGAAATTTTTTGAAAAAATTTTTGGAAATTTTTTTAATTTGTAGTAAAAAAACGTAATTTCTTGATAATATGGCAACATAGGTAGTAGATTAATTGGACAAGAAAGAAAAACCAGAAAAGGTCCAGTGGTTTTGAAAAATTAAACAAACAATTTTTTTTGGAAATTTTCAAAGTAAAATAACCCGGTTATTTTGGACTTATTTCAAAAACGGTAAAGAGAAAATATGTTTCTTTTATCGAGATCTACCAGCCCTGAAAATATTTGCACTTATTTAAAACTCACCCTGTATATATTAGTATTTTTAAATATTATGTATTTTATTTTTAATTAGTATTACAACTTCCTTTGTTGTAAATGTAATTGAAATAAAAGAAATTCCACAGCGCTGTTCAATCTCGCCGAATGGAAGAGATGCTTGATTTGTCCAAAGAACAAGAAAAATGAAGCGGGCCAAAATAAATTGAAGGAAAACGCGGTCGTTTTCCGTGCTTTGCAACGAGCAATAACCCATTTTTCTTCCAGCTGCAATTTATTTTAATAAACAACTTGAAACTTCTTCCGTAGTTGAGCATCTAAGTAGAAAATTTATGTAATAAGATTGGAATAAACTTATTTATACGTTAAAGGAAAATGTCTTGGATAATATTTTTATTTCATTCATTTAGAAAAATTATTGTTAACTAGCTGAACTGGCTAAATTTGTGCCGCCTAACAGTGAAGTCAAGTTATTTTTTTTGTTAATCTTGTGGTTTGGATGACCGGGATGCATTAAAACATTATATCCCTTGACCTAGCCACAGCGCGAAAAACTGACCAATCAAATTCGATGTTCTGTTTCCAGGGTCGGAATGTTATTGTGCGCGACAACATTATGACCCTTGATCTAGCCACAGCGCGATTCTGTCACGCGCTTTAGCATACAAGATACAAGTAATACGTGTTTTATCACTCTATTACCTAGCCGATTATTATAAAAATAAGTTATGGAAAAAACTGATATGGAAACGTTAAATATTGGCTAAATACTACTTCCAACAACTTTTACATATTCGGATGTAAGTGAAAAAACTTATAGAGCAAATTTACTATGTGAAAATAATATAAACAACTGGATTAAAAAACATGAAAACCTAACCTCAACTTGCTGGTTTATAAAATTTCGCAAGAATAATACGCCTCATTTCGTAAGTACCAAGTACCTGGAGTTTAAACCTTATTACATGATATTTTGATGTAAGTCTGCTAGTATACAGAGTGTCCCATAAGTCATGGATGGTTATGTGTACTGAGCGAGAAAGCAGAACAAATGTATGATGTCGACATTTCAAACGGATTTTGCAGCTGTTTAATAGGAAGACTCGGCTCTTTTTGTAAGAACCAGGCAGGAGTTCTACATTACTTTCAGAGAGCATCTTTAAATGCTCCAAGCTGTAGTACAGAATCAAGATACTTAATGGCTCAACTAGCTTTTGGAGAAAATGTACAGCCGAAGGAGTTTTATATGCCATTTACAAATCAAAAGCTAAATGAAACTATGACTGAAGCTCCTGAGTTTTCAGATAATATGAGTTCAGAATTAGTCTACTATCCAAGAATGATACGACAAATTGTCAAGGCTTCACTGAGCACCAATCAGGGCAAAATATTAATAATGTTTCATTTGAGTCACTTATTAATCTGTTGAAGGAAAAAATACAAAATTTGGTACTACACCCAAAGTTTTAATAGATTTGTTACAAGACTTAATTTAGTTAAAACGAAAAATGCATGGGCGAGTTTTTTAAATACAGCTGGAAGCATCAGTCCGCTGAAGTTTAAGAGGAAATCAGTAATTCACGTACCTAGTGTCTATTGCTAGTCGAAGACCAGGAATTGTAAGGGGATGCAAAAGAGCCGCCCATCAGAATACGAACCCAAGAAAAGACCAAAACGGCGACACAATTTGGCAGATAATGTCAAAGCAAATCGCCCTAATGCTATAAAACATGGCGCTGCGCATTGAGCATGGTCTCATACTTAATGATTATTCTTTTACGTTTTTTAAATATTTATTTTAATAAAAACATGTTTCTTAGGAGGTATTTATTTATTTAAATAATTTTTTACCATCAAATATTCCAAATAAAGTAACTGCTTAATGGTGCTCTCTGTATTGTATGCAACATTCTGACCCTCGATTTGGCGCACAATACCATTATGACCCTGAAAATAGAACAACACATTTGGTCGGTCGGTCGTTTGCCATGCCGTGGCTAGATCAAGAGTCATAATGTTTTAATGCGACCGGGATGATTGATTAATCCATTGATCTGGATTCTGGATAATATCCGATAGTCAAACAGCACTATAAGCGATCAATTCAGTAACCATCAATTCGAAGTTGGTCAAAGAATGCCTAGTGAAGCTGAACAAATTAGGCAAAGAAAATAAAGTCCTCCTACTCTGGGTGCCCGCTTAGTAAGGGATAAAAGGCAATGAAAAAGCAAACGATCTAGCTAGAAAAGGAGCGAACACTCCCACTAACTGGACCAGAACCGTTCTGCTTTTTAAGCGGAAACCAGCTTAAAATGGAACTGAAGAACTTGGAGGACTCCATACGTAAGTTTCACTTGGAGCGGCCAAGTGTTACGGCACTATATAATACTATATCCAGTGACTTACGCACCATTAAATCTTGGTGCGATTCTAATCTCCTATGCCTCAACCTATTAAAAACTAAAGTTTTGTCCTATAAAAGTACTATACAACCTTTTGTACTTAATAACATTACTATTGACGTCGTGGACTCTGTGAAATTGTTAGGACTTATTGTAGACAACTCGTTAAAATGGGACTTTCACACCGAAGCTCTATCGAAGAAACTCCTGTTAGCGCTGCCTGTTTTGCGCTAAGATCAGTTTCTAAGGAACTTAACTTATCAACCTCTAGAATAACCTATTATGCCCGTCCATTATGGGGTACTTGCTGCGCAACTAAATTTGATCGTATTTTCAGACTTCAAAAGAGAGCAGTTCGATATTTATTGGGACTGAACAGTAGAACTCACTACCAGAATTTCTTTAAAAATTTCAAAATACTGACTGTTATTCTTTATTCATTTTTGAATCCGTTTGCTTAATCCGCAATCTCATAACTATCCACTCAGGAATAAGGAACACAATCTTTATTTGCCAACCACGAGCTTAGAACTAGTTAAATGTTCAATACTGTACAATGCCAAAAAAATTTACAATCATCTGCCTTTGAATATCAAGTCGCTCTCATTCTTTCCCGCATTTCGCAAAGCTCTGAAATCATACTTACTGGAGAGAGCCCTATATGCGGTAAACGACTTTTTTGTTGATGTTTAATCATGAACAATTTTGAATTTTAAAATTTTGATCATCTCACACAAAGGCCAAGTATTTAATCTTCTATAACTCATAATTATATCTATTTACTGTTTACTGTTCTGCAATTGTCCATGTATGTTCTATTTGTAATTTTAATGACTTAAATTTTTTTGAATTGTATGATTTGTATTGTGTATTTTTTGTTGTTTGTATATTTTTTTTTGTGGTTTTGTTTGTTTTGTGAGTGCTTTGTCGATGAAGCTGTTTTGGCTTTTTGCAAAATAAAGTTGTTGTTTGTTTGTTTGTTGTTGTAACCTGGAATGGGAACCTTCCAACTGTCTAAGACACTCGAAAACGTTTCTCAGAACTTACGACCGAGAAAAATCAAAGATTTTCTTTGATTTAAGTAAGAACAATCTTCGGATTGTCACGGGGTTTCTAACAGGACACTGTCTCCTCAACGAACACTTCAGTAGATTGAAGCTGAGAAACAACGGCGAATGCAGATTCTGTAGGGAAAATGGAAAAACACCAGAACACCTTATCACTGAGTGCGCCGAGACGACAACCGTTCGTTATGACCCACTTTGGTACTGCTGACGTCGAAGATGGAAAGCTGATCTCTCTGGAGCCGTCTCAGATGCTGGCTTTGTGAAGGCCCTGAGACAGTGTAATCAGTTATAACTCGCTATAACTCTTAAAAACTTATTTTTCGACGAATGAAGTGATCCATTTGTGCGCGCACAGCAGTGTTGTGTTGGCGAAAATAATGGACGACCAAGAAATAGTCGAGGCTGAAGTCATTGTTATGCACAGCTTAATTATTACAGTACGTCACCGCAAATCGCTCCGCCCACTCATTTCATTGGCTACTTGCAAATTTGTCGAATTTTTATTGATGGGACGCGTCGTCTAATTTTTTACGAAAAACATCTAGAGAATATCGTTTTCCCTCTCACGGATACTCCGTAGCTACAGAACGGACAGACGTACTTGTAAAAAGAAGAAAAATCGAAAACATCGTCGCTGGTGGCAAACCCAAATTTTTAGAAATCGATATAATTTACTGCAACAATTTAGTGTCTGAGGAGGGCTATGATCAGTTCAAAAACTTGACAAGAATGACCAGGCCCGACTTTAAATATTTACAAAATTTAATAACACCAAAAATTACGAACAAAAGGTACAAATTTTAGAATAGCAATTTCATTAATATCGGCATATTCCATATTAATTTTATTTACAAGTAATAATTAACGAAGATTCATTAATAATAACGAAGATTCATTGATCCACTCCCTAATTTTAATAAAGAAAACGAAAAAAAAATCACACACGCACGCACGAACGCAGACAAAACAAATTGCCGCGGCCGGTCCAAATTGAGCGTTCGCGCACACATAAAATCCCTTTGAGCACGGACCAAAAACCGACTCCAAACGGCTCACGTTTGCGGCTTCTCGCACACAGACAGATTCAGAGCGAGCGTGCGCGCACAGCCGTTTACACTTGAGCATTCGCGGAGGATCAGTGCGTGCGTGCTCAAGTCTAAACGCACCATAAGACTCCACTCTGTAGTTTATGTAATAAAAAGTTGTTGGTTTTTGTTTTTTTATAATATACGCGGTTTCTATTTACCCGGCATTTTCAAGCAATGTAACTTTCGTAA
Organism: Sitophilus oryzae; assembly: GCF_002938485.1. Classification (NCBI taxonomy): domain Eukaryota; kingdom Metazoa; phylum Arthropoda; class Insecta; order Coleoptera; family Curculionidae; genus Sitophilus; species Sitophilus oryzae. The sequence goes on from NW_022146979.1 coordinate 388,946, forward strand.
AACGCTATACGTGGGACTTCTCTATTTAAATTTTGTTTTAATTTATTAAAAGGTAAAGCAAATAATTATCTCTAAACTCGTATTATAATTCAAATTTAAAATAAAAAAGTCAGATTATTTCATTGTTTAATCACTGCCGCTAAATTCAGGTTGCAAATATTTATAGCATAATTCTAATAGAAAACAATATTAAATTCTATTGTTATATTTCCCCTGGAAACAATATTAACGCATTAACAAACAGAATTTACCAGTTTCGACCATTGTATTCAATATCGAACTGGTCCACTTTAAAACGCATTAGGTGAAATGAGCATTAACAGAATTTTATTTAGCTAGAAATTGAAATATTAATGGCGATTTACACTCAACTAATAATTTAGTAATCGATTCAGCATTACTTTGAATTGTTATATTGCGAAATAATTTCTACGCAATTCATTTTCCGATGCACGTCATCAATCATACCAACATTGACACTAAAGCCTTGACTAAATTTTATTTAGTCAGGATTATACTGACTAAATAAAATTTGGACAAAAATGTTTAAATTTGCTGTATAATTTAAGATACCGAGCAGCTCTTCATTTTACTTTATAGAGCAAATTATTTTAACAGAAATTTTATTTAGATTAAAACTGTAAAATTAGTTTAAAACGATTTTTATTATCAACATGGGTCACATTGCGCCGCGGTCAACAACGCTGTCCTTTATTATTTGGCAATTATCATAATGTCAGTCATTATTTTGTATAATATCGTGTTGTTAAATCTTTGCGAGTAATTTTGTTTTTTTTTTTCGATTTTCATAGTCTTTTTTTTTAAATTGTACTTTTAAGCACAAACAGTTATTTTAAGAACTGAATTTTCGTGTTATATATGTATAATAAAATATTAACTATTGAATTAAAAATAAAATGTAAAAATCTTTAAAAAGTGATATAACAAATATATTGGTCCACAATTTTACATTCAGATTCATCTCATAAATCCATCACAATCTGGCAACGTTGTCGCCATCGCTTGTCACTCAAAGTTGATTACGTTCATCGGAAATTGTTTTGCGATTACTTTATACTCTCTATACGCCCACTGGTGCGATTACGATCGCCACGAGAAGCCTCTATTGGGAAACTTTCATCATTGATACAACCACAGAATATCTAGCTACGCAACAGAAAAATACTCGAAATGAAAGAGCTAAAATTGCACAAATAAAATACTAGATGACGCGACAATATCATAATCAGAATATAATTGGAAATGTTCAACTTTCGGTTTTGGATCGATGTAGATCGACGGCACGTCGACGGCCTTCAAGCTCGGCAAAATATGCACAGTTGCCAGATACAAACAGACTTTAATTGGCATCCCATTCTTTTTCTGGTGTATAATAATTTCTTTCTATTCTTCGTTTCTTGTCAGATACACTTATATTAATTATTCGTTTGGCTTTTAAAATTAGAATAAATTAATAAAAATAAAAAAATAAATTAGACAACATATGCTCTCAAAATACATTTTTAATATACACTACTTTATTATGTTAACTAAGAAAATAACTTTAATTACCTTTAAAATTAATAATATACAGGGCGATTGATAGTGATATTTATTAATGCTGAAACGTTAGTAATGAAATATACGTTTAATAATAATGGAAATGATTTATTAAAATGCAGTACAAAAAATGTTAATTGACTAAAAAAATACTATAATAACAAATTTTTTCTGTTTGTCATATTATTTATATAGCTCTAGGTAGATTTTAAAAAGTGACACAGGTACAATTAATAATATATTATTTCGGCATAAAAGTTGCTGTCACCGACATCGTACAATAAATTAAAATTCGTAAAATAAATTAAAATTATTAATTAAACAAATCTTTATAAAGAAACACAAGTATATCAAATTTGGGCCCAATCGAACGCCAGGAAAAGGTATCGTAATATGGTACTACATTATGGTACCCCTTGATATGCTTCATGGTACCATAATATTGCAATATCATCAAAAATACGCAAGTATAATCAAATATGAGCTCAATCGAAAGACAGGAAATGGTATCGTAATATGGTACTACATTATGGTACCCCTTGATATGCTTCATGGTATCATAATATTGTAATGTCATCAAAAATACGCAAGTATAGTCAAATATGAGCCCAATCGAACGTCAGGAAGTGGTATCGTAATATGGTACTATATTAAGGTACCACTTTATATGCATCATAGTACCATCATATTAAAATGTCACTGAAGATACTTACTATACCAAGTATAAGTCCAATCGCACGCCAGGAAATGGTATCGTATATGGTACTATTATGGTACCTCTTGATATGCTTCATGGTACCATAATATTACAATGTCACTGAAGATACGTAATATAAATATACCAAGTTTAAGCCCAATCGAACGCCATATATCGTAATATGGTACTATATTACGGTATCACTTGATATGCTTCATGATACCATAATATTGCATTGTCATGAAAAATACGCAAGTATATATCAAATACCGTATGATACCGAAAAAAACGGCGTCCAGTTGGCTGGGAAAAGACGATCGATGATATTTCCCATATAAATTTACACATAAAATGACAGCGATTTTCATTTCATAGCCATCGCTAACGCCGTTTTTTCCCGATCATACGGTATGAACACAATCGAACGTCAGGAAGTGGTGTCATAATAGCAGTAAGATGTAGCAAATTTGAACGTAGATTTTATCAGGAAGTATTACAATATAAATTACACAATGGCAACACTGCATAAAATTCTTTTAAATTTCGTTTGTAGAAAACTGTTTTCTTTTAAATTTATCGCCCTCTGTTATGTAGTAGTGAAACTACCGCATCAAAATATCTGATTTGGAGACAGGCTTTAAAAGCCTGTCTCCTTTTGAGACCTACGATTTTTTACATGTAACGAGGCTTCTGTTGCGTAGCTAGATATTCTGTGATACAACGCATGCGCAGGTTGCAGATGTTGTCATATTTCTATAAATACTATTTATGTTTATTTTATATTTTTTCTAACCTTGTTTTTCTAATCTCTTTTGAAGTTGTGTATGAAGAACAGTTAAATATTTATAAATGCTTAGAAAGCTGCTTTGTATCCTTTCCTACTGATAAAGGTCTTTTAGCGCATCTTCAAAAGCAGCATTGAGTTATGATATCATTCTACTGGATTTTCTTCTATTTCAGGTAAATGTAGCATGTATATTATACATTGTATAATACAGTATCTTTGGTACAGTAACAATACAAATTCTATGATTAACTTTATATTTTAAGATTTTTAGATTTATCTTGACGAATATCAAAATTTCAATGATGTGAATTTTGTGTAAAATAGAGGAAATATACTTAATGGAGATTGTGAAGTAAGGTATTATCATTGTGATCGGATCATAATATTATCATTCATATACATTAAAAATTATTATTAAAAATATTAGGATATTCTTATTTGATGGTTTCAAACCTATGAATATTATATCTGAATTATCACATGTCATTACACCCAAGCGGTTTAATTTTTTATTTATTTGCAGGCAACATATCTATTTTATTATTTTTGAGTTATTTATTAAATTATTCTACAATGACAGAAAGTCCTATATTATGCTAATTCCATTACAAATAAAAAAAAATCATAAAAATAACTTTGATAAAATCTTGTAAAGAGGTAACAGTCAATAACTACTTAAGCAATCCACTTTAATTTATACCTACAGAGTCTTATAGCAGATATCAATGCGACTAAGGTAATAATATTTAAACATTCAACAGTTTATCTGGTGTGGTTATTGTTTAAAAATTGATACAAAAATTTATCAATTTTTCTAAAACAGATCAAGTTATTGTATTAGAAAAATAAAGCCACATATTTTTTATGAAAAAATGGTGATAGAGTTAATAAGCTTTGTTTTATCTTTTACTTTTTAGTTTTAGGAGGTAGATGGTCTATGTTGTAGAATACATTACAATATTTAATATTCTGTATTTGGATTGTTTTATTTTATGTAATTTCTTCTAAGTTGTCTAAATACCCGCCAAGAAAATCTTGACAATATGGCGAAGTTTCTAATTTGAATGTATTAAATTTACATTATGATGCAAAAAATCAAAATGTTTTAACAAGATATTTTTTATTATATTTTTTGTTTTAATACTACAATATTATTATGCTTTGTGGTGTGGAAAACAAATGTTAAGATATCTTAATATTTTTATATTTTAGGTAAGAAAATCAGATTAATTAGGTTTATGAACCGAAAAATTGCAAACTTCATGATGAAGGACATGATTCAGTTTATTTTTGTAGACTCGTATTGGGCATGAAGAAGAATTAAGAAGCACAGCAATAAAGGTAGAGAAAAATAGGGGTAGAGAAGCAGCAGTCTAGTTGTGAGAATATCGGAAGCCCCAAAATTAGATTGATCCTATAATAATGGATATTAAGGACAGAATTTGTCTGATTATTTTTTTTAAATCATGTATAATTTAAATTTTGAAAACGGAATGTACTGCGTCCTAGGCGAGGTTTAGGGGAGTTTCACCTTATTAAATAAATTACTTTTTCTTTTTACATGTAGCCACCTTTAGTGTTTTATTTGTGTCCAATTCTGTTGATAATGAAATTAGAGTTGTCAAAATCTATAATAGGATGTTGTGATGAAATAAAAACACATCTCTCTCAGAGAAAATTCTTTTGGCATTGGGTATATACTATTAAAATTTTAATATTTTTATTCTATATTGTGCGTTCCATTCCATGAGCAACATTTTTCAAAATAATGTTTATTTCATAGTTGGCATGAAAAAAAAACAACGCTTTATTGTACAAAAAGCCAAAACAGCTTCATCGACAAAGCAAAACAAAAAAAAACAAAAACAAATATACAAATAATACAAAAAATGTCATACAATACAAATCAATTAAAAAAAAATTACGTCATAAAATTACAAATAAAACATATATGGACATTGCAGAACACAGGCGTATCTAGAAAATTTTACAAAAGGAAAACTGTAAATGGATAAAATCATGTTATAATAACATAAAATCAAGAGTTATAAAATATTAAATACTAGACCTTTAACCAGTGTGTGAGATGATCAAAATATTAAAATTAAAATTCTAAATTGTTCATGATTAAACATCAACAAAAAAGTCGTTTACCGCATATAGGGCTCTCTCCAGTAAGTATGATTTCAGAGCTTTGCGAAATGCGGAAAAGAATGAAAGTGACTTGATATTCGAAGGCAAATGATTGTACATTTTCTTGGCATTGTACAGTATTGAGCCCTTAACTAGTTCTGAGCTCGGGGTTGGCAGATAAATATCGTGCTCCGCATTCCTAAGTGGATAGTTGTGAGAAGGCCTTTCCGGAATAGAGAATATGTGCTTGCGGATTAAGCAAACGGATTCAAAAATGAATAAGGAAGGAAGAGTCAGTATTTTGAAATTTTTAAAGAAATTCTGGCAGTGAGTTCTACTGTTTAGTCCCAATAAGTATCGAACTGCTCTCTTTTGAAGTTTGAAAATACGATCAAATTTTGTCGCGCAGCAAGTACCCCCAGAATGGAAGGGCATAACGAAGATGCGACTCAAAAGGGCATAATAGACCATTCTAGAGGTTGATGAGTTAAGTTCCTTAGACACTGATCTTAGCGCAAAACAGGCAGAGCTTAGTTTCTTTGATAAGGCTTCGATGTGCAAGTCCCATTTTAAAGAGTTGTCTACAACAAGTCCTAAGAATCTCACAGAGTCCACGACGTCAATAGTGGTGTTATTAAGTACAAAAGGTTGTATAGTACTTTTATATGACAAAACTTTAGTTTTTGAAAGGTTGAGGCATAGGAGATTAGAATCGCACCAAGATTTAATGGTTGTGACATCTGGGCCGCTCCAAGTGAAACTAGTATCGTCCGCAAAGAGGCAGATTTTACCGCTAATGTCTAGATTTGCAATGTCGTTGATAAACACCAGAAATAAAATAGGGCTAAGTACTGAACCCTGAGGGACACCACATTCTATAGGCTTACAAGAAGACATAGACGTATCAATCCTCAGAAGCTGCCTTCTGTTGCCAAGATACGACTTCAAGTCATTCGAGCGACACTCCCCTGAATCCATAGTTTTGCAATTTGTTAATTAAGATATTATGATTTACACAGTCGAAAGCCTTAGAGAAATCACAGAAAATTGTAGCTGTAGAGTGATGGTTATTCAGGCTAGAGTATACATTATTAAAAAGGTCGAACATAGCATCATTTGTACAACTGTTACTTAGAAATCCAAATTGATGGGTAGAAAGTACTTTATATTTAAGGAAAAAAGATAGAAGCCTTTATGAAAAAGGTAACTGATGATTTTTACATGTAATTGAATTACTGACTCTGTCTTTTATCACAATTCACAAGAATTTGATGATTAAATACATATATCTTAATAAAGTAATTCTTCTTCTTTCTCTGCTTATCCATTAATGGATCTTTGCGACCACATTTTCCATGGCTTCCCTATCTCTGGCTGTGTGGATCAAAGTATGTATGTTACTACTGTCTGTCCACTGTCTTATGTTCCGCAGCCACGACATTTTTTTCCGTCCCAAACCTCTTCTGCCCTCGATCTTGCCCTCGATAATCAACTGGAGAAATGTGTATTTATGGTTACGCATGACGTGACCCAGGTATGCGGTCTTTCTTTTTTTTATAGTGTTGAAGAGTTCACGTTCTCTATTAACACGTCTTAGTACATCCTCGTTTCTTATCTTGGCCGTCCATGGTATCTTGAGGATTCTGCGGTATATCCACATTTCGAAAGCTTCCAGTCTGTTTATGGCACTTGCTTTTAGTGTCCAACTCTCCACGCCGTAGAGGAGTACCGACCAGACGTAGCATTCCACAAATCTCAACCGAAGCTCAAGGTCGAAATCGCTACAGGTGAAGACTTTTAAATTTAAATTTCAGGAATGCGCCCCGGACTTGCTCGATTCTGCACTTAATGTCCCTGTCAGATGACCAGTCCTCGTGAAGCCAAGCTCCTTGAATTTTTCGACTCGTTCTATGAATTTTCCCTCGTATGTTAAGCTGACGTCTCTAAACTTATCCACCTCTCTCGTGACAACCATGAATTTTGTTTTCTTTTTTTGTTAATGGCCAGTCCCATTCTTTGACTACATTCTCCTACCATACTAACCAACTGGTGTAAATCATCCATGTTATCCGCAACCAAAACTGTGTCATCGGCATATCGTATGTTATTTATCCAGACTCTATTGACTCTAATTCCAATCTCCTTGTCCTCTAGCGACTCCTGAAAGATGGCTTCTGAGTACATATTGAACAAGAGCGGCGATAGTATACACCCCTGCCTTACTCCTCTGCGAATACAAATTTGGTTGGTTAGGCCGTTCGCTAATTTTACCCGTGCTGATTGGTGCCAGTATAGGATGTCTTTCTGGTCTATATCCAATCTCCTGAGAAGCTGCATAAGTTTATGATGTTGAACCCTATCGAAAGCTTTTTCGTAATCTATAAAACAGAGACATGCGTTCTTTCGCTGGTCGTAGCAGTTCTGTACTAATATCTGCGTCGCGGCCAGTGCTTCCCTGGTGCCTAACCCCTGTCTAAATTCAAACTGTGAGTCACTCATTGCATCCTCACACCTTCCGTACAATCTCCGATATATTATTCTCAGGAATATTTTTAGAGAATGACTCATGAGACTGAAAATAAAATTTGGGACGAAATTGGAGTTGCAATAATTGTATTGGATGGTACATATGCCTACACATTTTGATTGCTTAAGTTTTTTGAAGCTTAAATATTGTAGGTAAATACCGTATGATCGAATAAAAACGGCGTCAGCGATGGCTATGAAATGATCGTCAGTTCCAAGCCAACTGGACGCCGTTTTTATTCGATCATACGGTATTTAAGAATGTTATTTTTTCGGTTTTTATAATTCACATGTTTAATTTATACCTTTGTATACCTACAGGGTGGCAAACTATATAGGTACGGCGGTGAACGTGAACGCGTTGATGTGTGCTAGAATGATCGCTCATGTTACCGCTGCCTTGATCGTGATCGCGGCCGTGATCGCACTAGTGTGCGTATAGCTTAAGCCATTTCTTGGTAGGTAATAATAAATTGACAATAGGTTAATATATAAACTAATTATATGATGATTAGCTCAAATTCTTCTTTACAGATTGCGGCTCTTTTGGAAAGAATTTTGGTGAATTCATATCTTTATTACAGTTGAGGGTTGGAACCTTTGGCGTTACACAGCAAAATAAAAACACTAAATCACCACAATACACGAAAACACTTTTACTTTTACACTGGACGCGCGTTTCGCTAACCATGTTAGCATCATCAGCAGATGATTAAAACTAAACTAATATCTACAATTTAGTAGTATATAATCATCGTAGTTTATAATCATCTGCTGATGATGCTAACATGGTTAGCGAAACGCGCGTCCAGTGTAAAAGTAAAAGTGTTTTGGTGTATTGTGGTGATTTAGTGTTTTTATTTTGCAATTCATATCTTCAAATTTATAAGGATATACTTGAAAAGATTATTAATTAAAAAAATATGTGAAATTTGAGTACTCATTTCATTAAATTTAGATTTTGATCACTTTGCAATATGTCGTTGGAGAATTTTAAGCTACTATTTTATGTCTTTGATTTGATTCCTCTTAAGTCGGCTTTCGAAAAATGACGATTGATTGATTTGATAATTTTGAATAATAAACTCAAAATGACTTAAGTCATTGCCGTACCTCAATGATTTAAGTAAAAAAAAAACTTAAGTTTTCTGTGAGCTTGCATCTTTACTTTTATTTACATCAAGCGTAAATGAAATATGTATAGATTATAGTAGTTCTTAGTAGGGTTCAGATCTTTTTAAGTGCTTTCTTTTAATGGCGATATGCTGAAGAACACATATGAACCCCTTAAAATGATCCTATAGAGTTTCAGATATTGTGTCACGCCCCATGGATCATTCACTGACATAATTAACAACCCCGCTTTGTTTTTTACCACACAAGAGCAAACCAGCAGAGAGAGAATCGCGACTAATTAAATTTCACTCAGCCGCGCAGAAAGAATTGTACTTTTTGTTTGTAATTTTCCGGTAACTTTGCGACGGACGGTGCCGCGGGGCGCGGGGGCACAACAAGTGCAAATTAAACGAACAAAGGGCACTCTTGACACACGACAAAGTGAAAAGGGACGGCTCGAATACGAGAAAAAAAGTAGGAGCGCGCTCAAAAAAAAACGGGGGGAGAATAAGGTTTGGTTGGTACTCACCTCGATTTGAATGCCGCTGTCGCCGCTGTTGCACTTGGCGCTCCTGGCGGCCTTGTTCAGCTTCTTGCGTTCTTTACTCGTTCGCCATATTAACGGGCCGAATCTGGAAAATTAGATGGAAATTATGCCAACGAGATGAAATTAGAAGGTTAATTTGAGAAACAACAAAGAGTGATATCGGGGTTCATGAACTTTGAAAAAAAAATCACCCTTATTCACTGAAAAAATATTATTCATAATATTAATGAACATTGATTATTAAGTATTGTTTCATTGAGACAATGATTTTTTCATTATTGTAATGATTTGTTTATCATAGATCGATGCCTCATTTATTAACAGTATGAATCTAAATTCAGCAATATAATTAAGATCTGGTTATTAAATTAATATAAGATTTTCACTAATACAAAGAACGCGTTCATTGTTCCAATGAATGCGTTTTTTACTTTAGTTCTGAAACTTTAAGGAACACTTATTTATTATATTAATATTATATTCTTTATAATAATGTACTAGATTCTTTATAATAATGTACTAAATCATTGATTAATGAGTTGTACATTGTGAGAACGAACAATGTTATTAATACAAGGAACACTACATTGAAAAGAGGTTAAAATTACTTTACTTGATATTTTGCTCGATTCCTTTTCGAGATATAGAGTTTTTAAAAATTCGCTCACTTTCAATAAGCAGGCTTTAAACGGCACCGACTGTAATGCAAAAAAAATCTATCTGTGAGCAGCAATTAAAATGAAAATAATATTTGCATGCAGAATTTTGTAATAATTTAAACTATATTTAACAACATCAACACATTTAAACTCTGTATATCTAATAACAATCAAAATTAATAGTAAACAAAGACATGAGACTTTGCTACAGGTGTTCCACATGTCAACCTTCTTCTGTTATGGATAGATGGGACCGTTTTTGATTTCTCGCGGAATTCATTAATTCAGTGGGATGAAAGATACCCTCGCATAACCGCTAAGTACTTCTAATTCTTGTCTAGATTATACGAGCAATTAAAAATGAGAAAATAAGAACCTTTATTCTTCCGCAAAGATTAAAATCCATAGGCACTAAGTCCGGCGGCCTCGACGGTCAACGGCTGGGATCATGGTTAGCTATTCAATGATTCTCGAAATTGGCTACAAAAATTTGCTGATAACTTCAGCGTTCTGAGGCGGTGTCTCATCTTGTTGGAAAAATATATTTTCGAGTTCCATTCAAGGCAGATCATCAATAAGGGGTCCAAAGTTTATTAGTTAAAAGTGGCGAACTTTTAAAAATTCTGTATTTTTAAAAGGGGACTATAACAAAATATTTAATAATTTATTTAATAACCTCCAGACGCCAATCACCCGAATATCAACGTTAGTTCAGAACTTGTTTGGAAAAAGTCGAAATAAAAATGAAAGTTTTAAACGAATTAATTCGGACCCTGTATAAAATATCGCTATTGAAATATAAAAAAAAAATTAGTAATAATATTCACTAGTATCAATATTATTATTCATAACAATTTTACAGTACGTGTGAAAAAGAGTGCGAGGGTCACTTTTATCTCAATTTATTATCAATTTTAGTTTTAAATATTAATTTTTAATTCTCCTTTTTACAGACATAAATTAAAACTGAGTATTTACCTGGTAAGTTAAGGGGATAACTTTCAGTATTAATATGAAAGGAATTTTGAACTTCTAATAAATCTATTAATTCTCTTTATTTAATTTTTAATAAGCAGAAAAGATAAAGTATTGCAGACCATGTACAGTCAATATTGCGTCAATATTGCGCACCATATGTGGTCTAAGCAACATAACAGTTGGAAGCCCGGATTATCCATGAACAACCCCATTCTCTTTCTCTTTCTCTTTCTCTTTCTCTTTCTCTTTCTCTTTCTCTTTCTCTTTCTCTTTCTCTTTCTCTTTCTCTTTCTCTTTCTCTTTCTCTTTCTCTTTCTCTTTCTCTTTCTCTTTCTCTTTCTCTTTCTCTTTCTCTTTCTCTTTCTCTTTCTCTTTCTCTTTCTCTTTCTCTTTCTCTTTCTCTTTCTCTTTCTCTACAAAGGTCGAAATTAGGATTACAGCATAACTTTAACTTATCAGAAAAAAAAAATTAAAAATTAAAAAATAAGAACAAAAAATGACTTTGTAAGTTAAATTTTTAGGAGGCGATAGCGTCCTTGATTTGAAATTATCAACTTTCAGTTACTTTTCCTAATGAATGCAGTGCCAGTGTCCAGATTGCGATCGCACAAACTCTGAAATATTATTTTATCTCTTTGCTCTCTCTCTATCTCTATCTTTCTCCCTCTGTTCTACGTAGTTTCGCGATAGAAACACCGAGCGAAAATTGAATTAAAATGGGCCGATGAAAACGAGCTATTGAAATCAGCACTTTCGGTCGGGGACTTAATTTACTTGCCTTTTATGTGGAGCTTTTTCCAACTAAAAAACGTCGAAATTTATGAGTTAATGAACCGGGTTTGACGGTCTCATAATAACGGGACCAAGTTTTCAACCGATCTATTTTCTTTTTGGTAAAATATAATAAGTGGAGTTGTTAGCATAATTAGGCCTTTGTGAGTTCATCGATCTTAATAGTTGTTCCACGATGAAAATTATTACTAATTTTTGAATATCGCAAAATACAAGTTTTGTTATGTCCATTGCTTCATTAACTCTTAAGCTTATTCTTTCAGGCCCGGTAAGTCTCGCCACATATATATTTTAGTCTCAAAATTATCATAGACAAATGGTATACCCATTCAGGCTGAGGCAACTAGGCATAGAAGCTGGAATGGTGAATTCACAGTAGTCCTGATAAATAAAAACAGAAAGGCAGTCAAAGCTTTAGTGGGTCTACTAACTGTAGGATGAAGTGGTATCTAAACCTGATGGCATTGACGGATGACGTCATGTCCATGTTTTGTCAGTCTGAAGAAGAATCGGTGCGACAGCCTGGCAAATGTGCGGTTCTTTATACTAGCAAAAGAAAACACTAAATCACCACAATACACCAAAACACTTTAACTTTTATACTGGACGAGCGTTTCGCTAACCATGTTAACCATGCATCAACAGCAGGCGATTAGATCTAAACTAATATCTATAATTTCAGCGTTTATATACTCGCTCAGTGGGCACCGCCTGACAAGATCTGGCCAACCGAGTCAGAGCTCACCGAGTGTAACAATTAATTTCCGCAATTACAGCAAGAACTGGAAGGAATTGGACCTTTGTCTCTGTTCATACTATCTTTACATTTATTAATTCTGATGCTCTCATATGCATGTAATTGCCTATAATTTGAGACTTGCTTAATTAATTTTAAATTATTAAGATCTATACAATGCTCTTTATCAACAATATGTTCAGCAACGCAAGATTTATCCGGTCTACATCTTATCTGAGAAAAATGATCTTCTAGTTTGCCCAACATATTCCTGATTACAATCTTTACAAGAAATTTCATAAATACCCGACCTTTCCAGTGGAGGTGTTTTATCCTTAGGATTACCTAATAATAGTGGAGTGCTTTAAGCCCTTATGGGATACAAATCTCGGAATTCATTTAGTGTGAACGAATTTTTATAAAACTTTTTGCATTGTATTGTTAATAAGATATATTACAAAGTTTACCCATTTAAATTCGTTGCTTTCACTTTAGTATTTAAATAAACACACATATACAAATGCATACATACAAGATGGCTCCGTGTTCCGAAGAAGCTCTGTATCAGAATTCCTATTTGAGATTTTCAATCCAAACCTTTTACAAAATATGTGTTTAATGGTAGCTCACATTTCAAAAATCTTTTTAGAGATATACAGGTTAAGTCAAGTATATTTTTACTCTCAACTCTCAAGTTTTAGTTTTTCAAATGTAATGCTTTATATTTGTTTAGTTCAGTGAATTTGCTATAAAATTCCGGTTCCAAAAATATCTTAATACCATAGAGTATACTGAGTGGTTTTTAGTTATAACCATGTCCATGGGGACGTCAATCTAGACGTCCAGGAACCTTCGTATGTGAACTTCTAATCGAGACGATCGACTTATTGTAAGTTTATCGCTAAGAAACCGCCGTTTGCCACCTTTTTAAATTTATAATGAATTGCACCTAAGGAACATACATATTAACTAACGGACTATAAGAAGAAGACTATATATAAGAATAGCTTTTAAAACGTCCTTCGGCGTTGTGCGATGCCTAGTCACCATTGGTTTCGTTCATCCCAGTCTCCGTCACGCAGATCCCTTGAGCTCATGGCCTTCTTGACACCCTCCATCCAGTTTATCCTTGGTCTTCCCCGTTTCCTTCTCTTTTGTGAAAGCCAGTTTAGTACCTATTGCGTGTTGTCTATCCTTCTCACATGTCCATACCACTTCAGTTGGGCAATCTCTATTTCCTCTACTATAGTTTTCTGTCTATCCATTTTGTCTCTGATTGTCTCGTTTTGTACTCTACCCAGCCTTGATGTTTGTGCTGATCTCCTTATCGAGTCCATTTATAGTAATTTTCTTTTGTTATTATCCGTTAACCTCCATCTTTCCGCCCCAAATAACAGATTGCTCTTGATTATTGCATCATAAATCCTGAGTTTTCTGTATTTACCTATTTCGTTACTCCACAGTATATTGTTCAGACATTTTATTGCATTTCTGGCCTTGACTATTGAAGAAGAAGGCTAAATGTAGCAAATCTTATGTCAAGAAGGCCTGCTTCGGGACCAGAACTGACTAGATCTGTTGACTAGGACCAAAAGCAAAGGCATGGTCTTAATGTAAAAATTACGAAAAAATGTTAGTGTCTTCTTCAAAAGCGAATATCTCCAATAAAAATAAAGCTAATGAGATGAACCAAAAAACAAACTATCGAAAAGGAATGTATCTAGATAATAAACTGATTTTTAAATTTCTTGCTGTTTTAACATATTCCACAGGGTGTTTTAAACTTTCACCAAAATATCAACATTTTGTTTTCCCTCATATAATTAACAGATGGGGAGTTTCATGTTTAATTTAGAAAGATATACTAAAAAGTCAAATAATTTGGCTATATACTGCTTAAAAAATTATCAAAATCGGCCCACTAGAAAAAAAAAGTTAAACTTTAAAATACATCAAAGTTTTAAGGTGTCCATTTTTCCTGCCGGTGAATGTTTTTCAAAAACTATACATTTTAGTCGTATACTTTTCTAATGAAACTCGTCTTTATTTTTTTACTAGAATCCGAAAATCAATTAATATAAGGGTGTTCCATTACAAAAATCACAACTTTCATGTGTAACTTTTTTTGGGGACACCCTTGAATTGTATTCAATATAAACTTTTGTTCACCTTGCAAAAACCGCTTCGTATGACGCGCCACCCTGTATAATTCGATTTCAATCAAAATTTCAATGATTAGAATATAAGCAGAATAGGTATAGCTTATGCATTAGATTAGAAAACAAATTAAAAAAAATCAAAAAATTAAGAAGAAAATAAATAAGAATTTACTGAAATTACTAAAATAAAAAATTAAAAGCAACGGAATAAAATGGGTAAACATTTTAGTATTTTATATAGATAAAACACAATACAGAAGGTTACATATTAATACATTCACAGTAATTGAATTCCGAGGTAAAAGTCTCTGGGCACTCCACTATAATTGTAATTTATTATTAGCACTATGCACAAGTTTATAATTGACATTCTTAAAAATTCTTTTTAGACCACGGGATAACTTTCTATCGAAGTGGAGAAAGATACCTACGTCAAAATATTTTTCAATATTTTTCTGGCTATGACAAGCGCGGTTGTCATAGCTTCTGTATATACTCCTTTATATCAATCTTGTCATCACTGACCATCGGAGATTACGTAGTTAAACTAATTTACAATATAATTCTGCTAACATGGCGATCATGACGATAAACTTAACTTTCAGTTACCTGCATCTGATTTCGTCTACCCGAGTTTTATTTTAGATGTTTTAATTAATACGGTTCATTTCAAAACAAATCTAGATCAAGGAACCGATGAACGGCTGTCAACTCAATAATTGGTATTATATTGATTTCAACTGCAATGCCGAATATTTAAATTAGTCTAACTTAGCATGTTTTAGTTTTTTATGTGGATTTCATCTCGCTAAGCAGTATAATTTTCCACTTCATTCACCGGAGATCTATTCGATTGAGATATACTGATTGTCATTTGTCTTTGAGAGCTTGCTAAGTAGATTACTTTTAACCACTTCGACCTGATTAGATCTTACGTGAAGGACCCTAATTAACAAATTCTCCAATTATTATGATCTTTACGTAAGCTCGATGGCTTAGAGGTAGGTGGTACTCGTCTACCTTTCTAATGGAAGTTAGTTCAAATCCTGCAACCGACATTTCGTCAGCCGCCTATTTTTAATAAAAATTAAAATAGTTTGGGCACCTATGTCGGTTGGGCACCTAAATTCGGTTGAAGTGTACCTACTCAGCCTTCCTAGTATACCTCCGGATCTAGAGCAAGTTGTACAAATGAACAAAAAATGTAAACGACACGAGTGATGCTCGATGTCCCATTCAGTCAGAGACCTCAGTCATCTCAATGCAATAACTATTAGTATTTTACAAAAAGAAAAACTTGTTCAGTTGAAAATAATTATGTTTTTTGAATAAGCACCAATAAAAGACTAAAGGATAAAACATAATAGAAATCAATACAAAAATAAAAGAACTTTAAATAAACTATTAATTACGCTAACAACTCCATTCATTGTCAAACAAGAAAGAATCCTAGATTCATCATCATTGTCATCATTTTCAGCTTCAAATATTTCCAATTATGGTATAGCTTCCCTCGCATATTCAGATACTCTCTTTATAGTTGGACCCATTGTTGTCTATTGTTAGCTATGTTGACCTAAGTTATCATCGCTAATTTCTTAATATCATGGTTCCATCTCAGGTTCGGTCTTCCTCTAAGTCTCTTAACTCTTTGTGGGTACCATGCTGTAATTTTTGTGGTCCATCTGTTTTCGTCTTTCTTGTCAGGTTTCCAGCCCATTGCCACTTGAGCGATTTGACTATGTGGATTAGACCTGTTTGGTGTTGAAATTTGAACACCGGTGTTAGGTGTTGAGGACCACCGGTGTTTCAGTCGGTGTACCGGTGTCGACACCGACACCGGTGTTTATCTCAACACCGATGTTCATTTCAGCACCGGTGTTTATCTCGACACCGGTGTGCATCTACAACACCGGTGTTTATTTCAACACCGGTATCGCGATGAATACCGGTGTCGAGATCAACACCTGTGTCGGTGTCGATGGTACCGTTTTTTTTTTTAGTTTTTTTAATGTAATATTTTTTAGTTTAATTTACAGCTACGAATTTTTGTTTCTTTATGTTTTGTTTTGTTTTCTATTTGTTTTTGATTAAGTAATTTTTTACTTTATAGTTGTTTATCTGACGCTTCCACTTTATTTTAGTAATTAGTCTGACAAAAAAATTATATTTAAATTTGAAAGCTTTAAGTTAAAGTCGGTGCGCTTTAATAAACGATAAAAATAAGCACCGATACGACATTATTATCAGGTTTATTTTAAACTTATTAATTAACATTATTTCTTCTTTAACCCGTTTACCAAACACCGGTGTCGATATCAAAACCGATGTAGACAAAACCGGTATCGAGATGAACACCGCGGTGTCCAGACCAACACCGGTGCCGGTGCCAACACCAGTGTCGGTATCAACACCGGTGTCGGTGTCAACACCGGAACACCGGATAGCCTATATTTGGCCCACCGGTGTCAGCCCAACACCCGTGTTAAAACGGTGTTACGGTGTTTGGAACAGGCCTAGTGTGGATGACATCTATTACCTGGGTATTTTGTCCTATCCACTCTATTTTTTTACGGTCTCTCTTGGTTATTCCCAGGATTTTTTGTTCCACCGAGCGTTGCGCTTTCTTATGATGTCCGTTTTAAGTATCCAGCTTTCGCATGCATTGGTTGTAGACAAATATGATCGTACGCATTGGTCGAATGTTTTCTTCTTTAGATAAAGTGGCATTCTAGATTTGAATCTGATTGATTTCTTCCATAAGTACTCCATGCTAACTTAATTCTTCTGTTGATCGTCTGAGATCCCGGGCTGTGTTATTAGTTATCCCAAACATAATATATTATCTTCTACTATTTTCAGTGTTATTTATTAGAATGTGTTTTCTTTCCACAGTTCGTTTTACATTACTTTAGTTCTTCTTTTGAGACCCAGTTTATTGCTGGCTGTATTTAGTTAGTTAATTTGTGCTTGTAGTTCTTCAGGACTATTAGCAATTAGGACTATGTCATCAGCGAATCTTAGATGGTTAAGATATTCTCTATCTATTTTGAATCCTTTGATAGTCCAGTCAAGTTGACGGAAGGTTTCTTCTAGTGTTGCTGTAAACAGTTTTGGAGATATCGCATCTCCGTCATACTCCTTTGCCAGTTGGGAACTCTGGGGATGTTTTATATATCATTACTCTTGCTTTGGCTTCTTTGAATATATTGTTGAGAGTTTCTATATAAGGCCTGTCAATACCCTGTTTCGCTAGGGCTTCTATTATTATCTTAGGATATATCGAGTCGATAACCTTCTCAAAGTCTATAAAGGCTATGACTTATGGAAGTTCGTATTCTTTTGTTCGGCTGATAGATTCTCTTAGTGTAAGTTTTTGAATCCCAGATTAAGTAAAATTAATTACTGGAACGTTTAGATGCAGTTAAGTTATTATTATAGCATTGCAGACTATTCTATTAGAAATTAAGGTTTTGTAAATTTGCATAAAAGTTAAACGGTATGTCTCGTTTGCATGTGAGTTTTCTTCTTCTTCTTTTTTTTAGGCCGCCGTCTCCCTTTGGAGGTTGGCGATCCAACTGGCAATGATGGTGCGTGAAACCGCACCTCTGCAAATTTCGATCGATGTTCTTCTGAACCAACGACGCAGATCCTTAAGCCAGGAGTTTTGCCTTCTTCCCACTGATCTTCTGCTCTCAATTTTGCCTTCGATGACCTGAGCACCTCGTATCGATCACCCCTCATGATGTGACCGACGTACTGTAACTTCCTTTCCTTCACTGTTGATAGGAGCTCTTTATCTTTGCTCATCCGCCTAAGAACCTCCTCATGTGTCACTCTATCCATCCAGGATATACGCAGCATACGACAATACAAGTACATCTCAAAAGCGTTAATGCGGTTTTCCAATGTCTGAATGAGTGTCCAACTCTCAGAGCCGTAGAGAAATACTGGAAAGATGTAGCAACGCAACATACGTATGCGCAGTTCGAGGCTTAGATCTCGGCTGGCGAAGAGGGTTTTCATGGAAGCAAAAGTACGTCTGGCCTGTTCGATCTTCGCTAAAATTTCAGTTTTGGGGTCGCAAGCGTCGTTAACTTGGGCTCCTAGATACTTTATGGACGATACTTGTTCTACCACCTTCTTTTTTGAGGACAGTCTTTCCCGGTGTTTTGGAAAATACAACAAGTTTAGTTTTGTTAACATTGATGTGTAATCCGTACTGCATGCTATGTTCAACGATGCAGTCCATCATGTTCTGAAGGTGTAGAATGTTGCCAGCCAGTACTACCGTATCATCTGCGAAGCGAGTATTGTTGATCAGGGTACCATTGATTTTGATACCATCCTCAGCGCTCTCTAGTGCCTTACGGAATACCGCCTCGGAGTAGATGTGGACACACTCCTGCCTGACGCCCTTCCTATTTGCTACTTCATCAGATGTTCCGCCATCCGCTCTAATCTCTGCAGTCTGGTTCCAGTATAACTGGGTGATAATGCGCAGCATGTGAGTTTTAGAGTTTATTTCTTTTCAGGATAGCAAACATAGTTAACATTTCATATTATTGGTTCCTGTTGAATACAACAAGACCGGAAATGGCATTTTCCTTTTAAATGACACTCATTATATTTCAATATTATTTGTTTTTCATAAATAAATATTTTTTTATTTTATGCGTTTGATATGTTTTCAATAATTGACAGTATCATCATTAACAGTAATGGTTGTGTAAAGAACATCAATGGTTTAATGATAACATGCACAAATCAAACTTCATAAGTTTTAAAGTTTTGCCCGGTCTGAAATTAGTTTTCCGCCTTGAATAAGCAAAAATAAAAAACTAAAGGATAAAATATAATAGAAATCGATAAAAACTAAAAGCAACTTAATTAAACTATTAATTAAGCTAACAACTCCACTCATTGTCAAACAAGAAAAAAACCCAGATTAAGTAAAATGAATAGTTCGAAAATTTAGATGCAGTTTCGCTTTTATTATAGCATCGCAGGCTATTCGTTAGCTCATTAATTTCTTCTTTTAGTCAATTGGAACAAGCTGTATCTAAAAAGCGAGTAAATTAAGCTTCGGTTCGTTTCGCTCAAAGAGCTGATTTCAATATTCCGTTCTCGACGTTTATTTAACTTTGTCTCGGTAATACAGTTGCAAAATTACAGCGAAGAACAAAAAGGATGATATTAAAGTGGGATTATATTAATTTCATTTGAAGTTTATTTATATGTTATATTTAAATGTAATCTCATAAATTTCAGCTATACAATATTAAGCTGGATTTCTAAACTCGGGAGTTGACGTTCAGTTGCAGTTGGATGTTTGCGGCAGTTGAGTTTTTCAATATTTTTGAATTTATAAATTGTCAGTTTCGGTTGTAGGTTAGGTTTGGAATTGTAAAAATTTCGAACGTTTTACTTATATACAGGGTGGCCCATCGAAAACGTTCCGCAAGGCATAACGGCCAGGCTAATTTTTTTTTCAGAAAATTCAAAAACACGTCAATTTTGTTTGTGAGGGGGACAACTTTTGCCCCAAAAATGATTGCAAAATCTTCAACCCTCTAAGCGGGGGTGTCACCCCCCAATTTTTTTCAAATGGGAAGAGGGGTCAAGTGGTAGCGTAATGAAAAGGGCTTTCTATTCTCTATACTTTCCCGCTTCGTTTTTGAAAATCGGTCGAGTCATTGAGAAAATATGAAGGATTGAAATTTGAAAAGTTTATTTAAACATTTATCAGAGTAAATGATAAGGATAAATTCCTTCGACCAATTTGCTGTTTTTTCTTATTATTTCTAGATGTTTACGCATTTTTTCCCTTGCCACAAGGTTGAACGATCAGGTGCGGTAGTTGCTAGATAGTTGTTCTGTGACTTGTGCGTTGAAGTTCTTCTCAATATCGTTAAACTTTTTAACAATTATGGTGTACTCATTTGCAGAAAAAGTGGAAATAATCGAACTTTATTTTAAAAATAATGAACATGGCAATCGGGTTGCGCAGATATTCAATGAACGCCATCCTGACAAACACTGAGTTAGTAGCAAAATTTCGCGAAACTGGTTCCGTTATGAATAAAAAGAGGCAGAGTCCTGTAATCCTGTAGAAAATGAAGCTATGGAGGTATTCGTATTGGGCCAAGTTACCACGGATAGTACGCTGAGTACAAGAAAATTAGCCAATGAGACCGGCGTGAATAGTACAAGCGTCCTAAGTATATTAAAAAAATACCAGTTTCCATCCATTAGTTCCACTCGCACAAAATTCAGTGGGCACAAGAACTCAACGAAGACGTTTTAAAATAAAGTAAAATAAAGTTTATTTTTAAAACAAAGTTAACATAAATAAACATAATTATTGTTAAAAAGTTTAACGATATTGAGACGAACTTCAACGCACAAGTCACAGAACAGCTATCTAGCAACTACCGCACCTGATCTTCAACCTTGTGGCAAGTGAAAAAATGCGAAAAACATCTAGAAATAATAAGAAAAAACAGCAAATTGGTCGAAGGAATTTATCCCTATCATTTACTCTGATAAATGTTTAAATAAACTTTTCAAATTTCAATCCTTCATATTTTCTCAATGAGTCGACCGATTTTCAAATACGAGGCGGGGAAATATAGAGAATAGGAAGCTCTTTTCATTGCGGCGCCACTTGACCCTCCTTCCTATTTGAAAAAAATGGGGGATGACACCCCCGCTTAGAGGGTTGAAGATTTTGCAATTATTTTTGAGGCAAAAGTTGTCCCCCTCACAAACAAAATTGACATGTTTTTGGATTTTTTGAAAAAAAAATACCCTGGCCGTTATGCCTTGCGGAACGTTTTCGATGGGCCACCCTGTATAAGAATTGCTTTTAGTCGCCATTGATTTCGTTCATTCCAGTTTCCGTCACGCAGATCCCTTGAGCTCATCTCCTTCTTGACACCCTCCATCCAGTTTGTCCTTGGCCTTCCCCGTTTCCTTCTCTTTTGTTGAAGCCAGTTTAGTACCTTCTGAGGCAGTCGCGTGTTGTCCATCCTTCTCACATGTTCATACCACTTCTGTTGGGCACTCTCTATTTCCTCTACTATAGTTTTTTGTCTACCCATTTTGTCCCTGATTGTTTCATTTCGTACTCTATCCAGCCTTGATGTTCGTGCTGATCTCCTTATCGCGTCCATTTCTACCGCCAGTAATTTTCTTTTGTTATTATCTGTTAACCTTCATGTTTCCGCCCCAAATAACAGATTGCTCTTGATTATCGCATCATAAATCCTTAGTTTTCTGTCTTTACCTATTTCGTTACTCCAGAGTATATTATTCAGACATTTTATTGCATTTCTGGCCTTGACTATTCTCGAGCTTATTTCGTTGTCGTCTTTCCCGGATTTTCACTTTCGATTTAAAAATACTTTTGATATTTTTCAAAAAAAAGTTCAAACATAATAATCCAAAATTGCGCAAAATATAAACTTTATATAAACAGAAATAATAATGAAACAAAAATAAGGGTCATTTTCCAATGCATCTCTTTTCTGTGCTTCACGTGATTGACAGGCGCTTACTCATTGGTTGCCGTTCCAACTGCCTAACGTCGCGAACTGCCGACTTAAATATTGACCATCTCTCAACTTCCCTGGGAAAAATTCTGGAACTTCGACATAAAAACGTTACGCTTTCAAAGCGGTAAGCAAAGAAAGTATTCAATTATCGGAACGCCAAGCAGTCGATTTTGGTATTCTCGTTGCCGTGCGAATCGTTTTCTGGATACGCGTTGAGCACATATTGGCAGCATCGTAATTTCTTAGGATAAAACGATGAAAAATGTCAATGTTACGTGAATTTCATAACCTATTGTTGAGTTATGTCAACCTATTTTTCTATGGATATGTCATTATTCTTATGATACGAGGAAAATGAAGTTGAAGACGCTTCTCAGCATTTTCGATGTTTTGAACAATAATTTATAGCTGCCAAGTCGTAAATTATCAATTACCTAATTAAGGTATTAGTTAATAAGAAATAGTTTTCACCAGAGAGCAAGAGAACAGTTCGACAAGCAAAACTATCCTTTAAGGTAGCCGATTTCAAATCGCTTAGTGCAATCAGTAAAGACGCTAAGCGCGTCAGATGAGAATACCCAAATCGGTAGTTAAGTGCACCCAGCGAAAATTTACGTTATAATATATATTATATTTAAGTTTCAGAATTCGGATTCTGAACGTAAAACCAACTGCCAACATTTCGACCAACTGAATTTATAAATGCGCGCAATCATTTCATAGCGCTGAACATACTGAACGTTAACTGAATTTAAACTGCTGACTTTATAAATCCAGCTTTAGAGCGTAGGTCTAAAAAACTACAGTTGGTAAGTATCTCAATAAAGTAGATTTTTAAAAAAATAACTTGAAATAAAAAACTCTTCTTAAAATTTCAAGAACATATCTCGTTTGTATATAAACTTTGCAGATTTTTTTCAGGATAGAAGACATAGTTAAAAAAATTATATTGGTATATTGGTAGTATTTAGTGGTACTTAGTACTTAGAGTCTAATACAATAAAACCGGCTTTGTCTTTTTGCTTTTAAATGACACTCTATATGTTAATATTAATTGTTTTTCTTAAAAAAAAAATTCATGTTATGTAGAAAAGTGCCGTTGATATATTTCCATTTATTGGCAAGGGTTATTAGATATCTTGTCATCTTTAACATTGACATATAAGTCGTGTCCGGCCAGAAAGAATTTTCTTCTGTTATTAAGGAGACATATTTTGAGGTCTATGTTTTGGGCTCACTTTTTCAACAAAAACAACTATAATTATTAAAAAATCATGACTCACCGATATTTCTGATCTCCTGCCGTATGCTCCTCTTGGCCTTCGCTGTCTGCGTTCAAACGTCCTCCGGAGGACGCGGCTGAAGGTACATGCGCCGGTGAGGAATCCTCCTCGGAAGGATTGGCTTCGGAGGCGGTGTCTTCCGAGCCGCAGCTATCCTTGCTCAGTTTTCGCTGTGGAAAACGTAGCGAGAACGTTTTTCGGAATTTTTGTAACACGCTCTCGGCAGTAGGAGCTGAAAAAGAACGATACAGTTAGGACAGTTAGGACACAAAAATGTTGAAACAGAATATGTACTTTCCAAAAAAAATTTTATAGACGTATCTGTTTAAAAAAAAATTCACAGTCCTTTACAAAGATGCAACTGGGGGGGGGGGCATTGAAAATGATGAATAAAAACGTAAATTTATGATTAGTGTTAATATGAGTGTATTACATACATATGTTTAAATAACGAACTTAACAAAAAACAACAGATTTAAAGATTCACTGATAAAGTAGTAATGTTAACATTAAATAAAACATTATCAATAATAATTATGCGATCGCACCTGTCCGTAAAACAAACAAGCAAAAAAACAAAATAACATACAAAACATCAGGTTAACATGATGACAGATCATGATCGATGACAGATAAAGAATTCTTACGGAAAGTTACACTTTACGATACAATTTTTTAACTGTTAAAGGCAAACCCCATTTAAACACAAAACTTTTTAATACCTACTACTGTATCTAAAAGATTTTTTTTTTAAATTACTAAATTCTTAGCCACGCTTCTGTTTTTCTTGGCTGTTGTGCGTCACGTCACAGATTAACATGCCCACGTTTGCACCACAAGGCGATGCTGCAGACCACTAGGTAGACAATTTATGTTATACAACTTGTAGTCAATCTACACTATCTAGATTTTTTTCTTTTAAAATGTGTTCAGATTTTGTAAAAAGTATAAGTCAAAATCGCAAATCTTAAATTTGATATGAGTTTCTTAGTTTTTAACTAATATAGTGGCGAATTACAAAAATTCCTTTTCAATGAAAATTAATGAGTTAAATAAAATAATTTAATAAATTACTAGCTTTTTCCCGCGACTACGTTCGCGTTACACCTCAAATCGTTCATGCATTGATTTAAATGATTTTTTACTTCTTTATAGAGAGCTAGTGAGCATAGATGTTTTTTCTTTTTCATCTTTTTTTTATTAATTAAGAGCACTAATACTCTCTTTATAGGTTATTTTTTATTCTTTGAAGGATAATTGAGGAAAATATATTTCGTTATGATGTCAGTAAATAAACCCTTGTATAAAATTTTATACTGTCTGGTTTATAATGTTATAGTATTGCATTTTCGTACAGCAAACTTTCATTCCCTATTCTACTCCCTAAGTGTATAAATTTCATAAATTCGCTTTATCTTTGTGCCAATTTTTATGTGTATAATCCAGAGGTATTTTCATATAAATGTTTACTAACTTTACCCATTTGGTTGATGAATTTCAAAAATTTCTTCTAATTCTTTTTGTAGGATTTCATTCTTCTAGACCAAATAGTAAGGAATTTTCATACAACAAACTGTTCCGACATAATTTTACTCTCTAAGAGGATGAATTTCCTAAAATCGCTTTGTGTAGCTCATTCACTAATGTCGTTTAAACGAACATTTGTGCTAATCACACCACTGACAATGACACACCACTGACAATGACAAATAATTTATTTCTGGAGGTATTGTGTGTAGGTGTTTTTCAGGTAGTATTTAGTCGTTTTACACAAAGAAATAGCCATTAAGCACTATAAAAAATACTTCATAACAAATCTACACATATATACCTTTCATTTAAAAAAGAATCATCAAGATTGGTGAAGCGGTTTCGGCGGGATGGATGCAACAAAAATACCCTTTGAGCTTTTATATATGTATGGATTAATTATTTTTCCAACATATTTTACTTTGCAAATTTTTATAAATATTCAGACTCGCCAATATCGTAGTCCACCGTGTCCAGCCTGTTTAGCCAAACGTAGGCCGATTCCTCTTCGGCGGCGCGCGGCGCCGTGACCCTGGCCAATGGAAGAGTCTTGAAGACGCTCATCCGCGCATAGTAACAAGTTGACTGCGTAGCGTATTGCGTATTCGATTCTGAAACTTTCTATCTCATGTATAACATGTTACGCAAGTTTATTATTTTAATCTCGATTTTAATAGATAAATATGTGAAATGCCACCTGAATATCTTCCGCCATGACATTTTTTTACGTTTTTGTTATAGTAAAGTGATTTGTATAAACTTTATTCAATAACTTATATTTTCCTCCATTTGTGATTTTTTAATTTTAAGCGAAAATTAAGTATAACATTTTAGGAAAAAGAAACACTGTAATACCGTATGATCGAATAAAAACGGCGTCAGCGATGGCTATGAAATGAAGATCGCTGTCATTTTATATGTAAAATTATATGGGAAATGTCATCGATCGTCATTTCCAAGCCAACTGGACGCCGTTTTTTTTTCGATCATACGGTATTTAAAAGAATAAGAAGAAATTAGTCTTATTTTGAAAGAAAAATATATAAAAAACTCTTTCTATAGAAAAAAGTCTTTATACTAACCAGAATCCGGTGACATATACGCGGTCTCACCGGAAACATTACTTATTACTTCACATAACTTGAAGAATATCTACTTTTAATAATGAACACTTCAGAAATACACCAGTAAAAACATTTATTATTTGAGGTTAAAACTCGAATGAAATTATAAATATTAGTTACCTATGTTGTTATAGCTTTTATAGGCCTGTTTAACGACTTAATAAGTTACCTAGCGAAAAAATCTGTGCGCATACCTATCACTATTGTTACAGGTTAATTTTTTAAAGAAATATGTTACACAAATTAAAAACGCTAAAATTTTAATGGTATTACTTGTGCATTATTGGCCTTATAATGCAATTAGTTGGAATTATATCTTCTTTAAATATAATTACACTTTTTAACGACTTTTAAGTTAACTAGCAAAAAATCTGTGCACGTACCTACCACTATTGTTACAGGTTAATTCGTTAAACAAATGTGTTACATATTATTCCTGGTATTAGTGGTATTATATTGGAATCAGCTTGGCATTAGTGGGGCATTATATGAGAAATTTTGGTATTTAATTTGTATTTTTGGCATTACTTTGGCATTAGTATACAGACATTTGTCAGCGGTTTACTCCTTGTAGATAATCAAAAAGTTTTTAGATAAAATTTGCTTTTATGTCAGATCATTTCTATGAAAAATTACATTAGATTTTTATTAAAGACGCTGGGTAATTAAAACATTGACTAATAAAGCTTGTCCACTTTAAATAAAGGGTCACGAAATATCCTCCTTGGAGTGTTTGGGTTAAGGGGTGTATAATAAATTAATCCAAACCAATCATGAAAAACCAATCAGGAAAAAATCCAAAACCTACCGTTGTAGGAGGTATAAGATGATTAAACTTATATAATGACAACTACTTATTGGATAACAAATTAATTACTACTGTCAGCTACTGTCTAGGTAGAATATACCTAGAGTACCTACACCTACCTATGATGTAGGTACATTAAAGCTAATTTTGACTTTACGTCTCACTTCGGTGTCACAAGCTGAATTTTTCAGGGATGGAAGTACAGTACATGATATGGGGACCCTTATTCCGAAAGTAGTACAAAATTAGACCGGGTAAAAGGGCAATCATCAAAAATCGATATATTAATACCACCGTATAGAGAAAACAAATACTTATGTTTTGATCCAGTACACAATAAAGTCTTCGTAGGGAGTAATTTTTTATAATTATTTACAAAAAAACATTTCCATTAGCGTTTATGACCAAAAAAACTTTAAACATGAATAACTCATTTCAATCATGCGAAAATTTGGTTTAAAAATAGACTTTTTTTAATATAACTTTCATTTAACGTAAAACGAAGACCTAAATGAAAAAAAGAAACAATTTAAAAGTTTCGCTTATGTCTTGACAAGGTATCAAAGCAAACCCCATATTTTTTGCTTTTAAAATAATAAAGATATATCAATAAACAATTAGCGATGTAATGGTTTTTGCGCGCGCTGGCCGACTGCCGCCGCTGCGCCGAAATTTCCTATACCCTTGTATATATGACGTCATGGTGTGGCAAATGTAGCATTTTAATTCGATTTGGGCTCCCTTATATAGGATAACAGAAACATTTTCAATGTTAAAACTAAAGTGTTCTCGAATATTACGTTATTTATGCATTTAGATTTTTTAAATAGAATTTTTATTCGTTCTTTGTGTTTTTTTTTGCTTCAGACGACGGAAAGAGATATACTTCCCGAAACGTTAAGCATTTTTTTTTGTTCGTTAGGCAAATTTGTTTATCAGCAAACCTAACGGCTGACAATTAGTCGCCGTTGGATTAACGCAGCAGTGTTTACAAAAAATAACTATTTTATTTTGTAGATTTTCTTACAGTGGCGAACTACCCATAAGCCCACGGCCACACAGAAAGCGTTTTTTGCGTTTTTAGCGTGAAGCGTCTTTAGCGACTAAAACAAAATAACAGGATTATATAGGAGTGGCCACACCAAAAGCGTGTAGCGTTCGGCGTGTCTCGCAAAAAACGCAAATGAAAACAAATCAGTTTGTTTTCTGTAGCGTCTTTAGCGTTTTAAAAATAAATTAAATAACATGCATTTTTTTTTCATTTTAGGTTATTATCTAAAAATAT
The DNA here is from genome assembly GCF_002938485.1 of Sitophilus oryzae. Classification (NCBI taxonomy): domain Eukaryota; kingdom Metazoa; phylum Arthropoda; class Insecta; order Coleoptera; family Curculionidae; genus Sitophilus; species Sitophilus oryzae. The sequence goes on from NW_022146979.1 coordinate 417,222, forward strand.
TTTTATAAAGAACATCTACTGTTTAGGTAGATTCTATTAAATTTAAATGTTGAAGGAAATGTTTGAAAAAGTGTAGTTTGAAATGTTGAAAAAGTAATAAATTAAAGGAATATTTTCTTACGCGTAAAAAATAGTTTTTTTATGCATAAAAAGTATTTTTTTCTGCGGAAAAAGGCTTTTTTAACAGAAACATATAGTTTTTGACGCGTAAAAACTAGTTTTTTACTTGTAACAAATAGTTTTTTTACACGTAAAAAATATTTTATTTGGGCAAAAAAATTTTTTTTTACCAGAAACAATAAGTTTTTGACGCTTAAAAATTAGTTTTTACGTGTAACAAATAGTTTTTTTACACGTAAAAAATATTTTTTTTTGTGTAAGAAAGGTTTTCTACCAGAAACAATAAGTTTTTGACGCGTAAAAAAAATAGTTTTTTACGTGTAACAAATATATTTTTACACGATATTTTTTTGCGTAACAAAAGGTTTTTTACTAGAAACAATAAGTTTTTAACGCGTAAAAAAATAATTTTTTAGGTTTAACAAATAGTTTTTTACACGTAACAAATATTTTTTTAGCGTAACAAAAGGTTTTTTACTAGAAACAATAAGTTTTTGGACGCGTAAAAAAATAGTTTTTTACGTGTAACAAATAGATTTTTACACGTAACAAATAGTTTTATACGCGTAAAAAATAGTTTTCTACCAGTAACAAATAGTTTTATACGCGTAAAAATAGTTTTTTACGTGTAACAGTTTTATTCGCGTAAAATAATAAAAATAGTTTTTTACGTGTAACAAATATTTTTTTACACGTAATAATTTGATTCACTTTTACAAAATTTGTATTAAAATATCAATATTTTTGATAAACACATGGACTGCTCACAAATACACGTCGCCTCACTACGTATTTCTAAGCCGTTAACACGTTTCGTTACAACGAGCTCGTGTGTCAGGGCAGCCTTACTAGGTCGCATGTCACGGCCTTCAATTTTTACTCCCAGCGCGCGTAAAGAAGTTTCATTACAAAATGTTTCATAAATCATGTCCTAAAATTGCATTAGCAACTAAAAATATTTACTATTCTATTATATAATTATAACTATTTATTATATTATATTATAGATATTATAATTATAACAAGTACTAATCACAACACTACAACATAAAAAACTATACACATATAAACTAAAATTCGTAAAATAAGTGGCAAATATGTAATAATTATTATTTTTACACATACCACTGGCACTAGCAGTAGATTGTGTTTGTCTCCGAATATATGCCCCCGCCCGTCTACAATTCAATCCCCGCATCTTTTATCTTTGTCTTTTCAATGCTAACGGCGCCGATCTCGCCTATCTCTTTCTCACAGGATTGATTGTTGAACGGGCCGGGAATCCACGAGCTTGTGCGTTACTAATTGACATTTTGATAGAAACTGCAGACTTGCCGCGTCTTTTGCGTGTTTTTAATGGACACAAATCGAAAAAAGCGCTTAAAACGGTAAAATCGCAAAAAGCGCTTGAGACGCAAAAAACGTAAAACGCTAAAAACGCTTTCTGTGTGGCCGTGGGCTAAGACTTTTATGAAGAGATGAATATTTGAAGAGATATGATAAGATATTTTTTTAGAATATGTACTATTATACCATACGATAAAAAAAACTGCGTCAAAACGGCTGGGGAATGACAATCGATGATCATTTTGGCGAGGTCAAGACGCCATGTCTTGTCCGTATTTTTCTTTATTTTTTAATGGCGCTTACTGCCAGCTGGTCTTGTAGAATGTGTAAAAGAGCGGGTTAATAACCGCGACCTCAAAGATCTATTGTGTCCAACGGCGATTATTGAGTTATATCTCATCATACAGTCTACAACTCATCATATATGGGGATCTTCCCGCTGTAAGGAGGACAGGGTATTTTCAATCCTCATCTGACAATAGATGTTCATCCTCCGAGGAGTGAGCATCTACATCCTACGAGGGTATGCACCGTTCCACGGTTGTGGTTTAGCCCTCCGTGCCCTTCACAGTCGAGGAGCTTGTCTCCGGCTGAGATACCCTTTTTCTCTACCGCTTAAGTTGAGCTTTCCTTAGACCTGATCGGTATCGAGAATCTATAATAGAGTATACATTCCTCTTTCTCTATTGCCTCCTTGGATTTGAGGTCAATTACAACGCAAGGGTTGGTCGGTCCACTTCTATAGAGCATGTAGAAGAGAGGGAGACGAGACGAGAATACAACGGGTTGCCTCCAATTGGCCTTAAGAAAGTTGTAATTTATTTTTATATCGAACAAAAGTGATTTTTAAATGGTGTAGTTTAAAATTCAAGAAAACATATTTTTTTGAAAATAGATTAGTGTGCCTGGAAAAGTCCTATCCTTCTTTAATTTTTCTATAATTAGTGTAAACTTTTCACAAGTTTTGTGTCAATTTTTAGTAACTGACGTCTAGAGATTGTCTTCATCTAATGTCATTGGCATTCCTAATCGAGCCGTCTTTGACCCCTCTTTTTTCGATCGTACGGTATTATTATAATTAAGTATAGATATAACAACTTAAAATTATAATGCTTTTGATGTTTATAAGCTGCCAGTTCGAAGGTGGCAGGTTTTTACATGGTTTAGATTATTTTGTCGAGTGTGTGTGTAATTGTCGAGTCTTGTGGGTCTTGAAAATAACAGGAGTAGGATTGTAGTCATTTACTAAAAGGAGATAAATATGTAATTATGAAATTGATTTGATCATTCAGACAGCGGTTAGATTGGATGAATTCGTATGAAACCTTTGTGGTTAAACGAACGGTTTTATATTGAAAGAATGAAATATATTAATTAATAGAAAATATTGATAATGAAGAAATAAAAGCAAAGAGATTGATCACAATTTATTATTTCAAATCAAATCATTTATTGCATGTTAATAGATATTAATATCCTTGTAGAATGTAAAATGTGTGGGAGGGAATTAACCACCGCCACCTTACAGATCTATTGTGTCCCCCTTTCTTGAGTTATAACTCATCATACAGACAGTGACAAAAGCCTGTATCTGGGACGGTTTTACAGAAGGTAGTTATCCATCTCCAATATCAGTCGCACCAAAGTTTATGGCAACAATATGATCGTTAATTCCACATATTGGTTACAATATTGTATTTCGTTTGTGATAGTGTTATTTTCAATCATAATTCAATATTCATGGCAGCGCTCTCCATTATAGTGGTCAGCAAACTGCAGGAGAGACGACTGGGCATTAGATACAGATATGACGGCGGTCTGTTCAACATAAAAAAGACTCAGGGCAAAAACACGTACAAAATTCATCACAGAACTTCAATACGCTGATGACTGCGCTCTAGTTGCAAACACGTTACATCAATTACAAGAAATGTTGAACACATATACCTGGGCATACGAGGCTTTGGGCCTTAAGCTAAACATTGACAAAATCAAAATCATGTACACTCCCCCGGAAAATCATAACAATGCTATAAAAATCGGGGAAGAACTATTGGAATATGTAGCGGAATTTAATTACCTCGGTAGTTTGATTTCGGAAAAGGCCAATATCGACTCTGAAATTCAGCACAGGATTAGCAGCGCCTCAAGAGCATTCTGGAAATTAAAAGACAGGGTTTTCTACAATCATGACTTGAGTACAAAAACGAAACTTGCAGTGTACCGAGCAATTATAATCCATGTTATATGGGAGCGAAACCTGGGTGCCGTACCGCCGACACATGAATGCATTAAACAAGTTGCAACAGAGACACCTTAGACAACTCTTAAGAATCTGGTGGTTCAATCAAGTCTCAAACGTATCGGTCCTTGAAAAAGCTAATTGCGAGAGTATTACTTGAGATGGGCTGGTCATGTATGCAAAATGCAAGAAAATCTCTGCTTTACGGTGAGCTTGTAGACGGTAAGAGGAAGCCGGGTGGACAACTCAAGAGGTACAAGGACATTTTCCACCAGAACTTAAAGGGGATTAACATGCAGAATCATTGGGATGAAGCAGTTCAAAATAGATCTCAATGGGAAAAATTATAAACTCAGTTAACAGCGACAACCAAAAAGTAAAGAGGCAACAAAGCAATGAGATTTTTGAATGTCCAGAGTGCGGTAGGCATATAAAATCACGTATCGGGCTTTTCAGTCACAGAAAAGCTCATGAAAGAAAACGCCTTGCGTGACCATCTTTTGATGCGTGTCGAATACTCGCGAGTAATGGCAGTATGTATGTATGTATTTAATCAGAATAAACACAATTTATTAATCCAAAAGTTGTTTGCAGATAAAGAATCTAAATTTACCTATTTAAAATTTAAATCAATTTCTGTAGAACACCGCGAAAAAACTGAATAATTTAAAAATCGTTAACAATGGAACCGGATGCCAGACAGAAAAGGAAAATATAAACCGTCATTCTGTTTTCTATAAAGTAAGAAAACTACGCGAAAGGGTAAAATCAAAGGTGAAATGCATCCGATTTCAAAGGCGGAAAGACCGACACCCGTCCGCACAACGAATCTGCGGAGGTTTTATGAATAATTCGCACGTAGAACTTAGAAATTCGTGTCGGAATTTAGATTTCCGCCGGTTTGTATTCGCAGAATGGGAGAATGTTAATTTATTTTTCATATCTCTCAGCGCGAAATAGTTTTTCCTTGTATGAAATGTAAAATTCTGTGAATTAAGGAAGATATGTTTATTTTTTTTGTATAAAAAATCAGTTTATTTACCAAGTTTGGTCAATTTAATACCACATCCGGTTGCCATTATTATAGATATCTACTAAAATTTTTTAATAATCTAATATACCAATTGAAAATTAATTTACCTCAGTCATTTTGAGAGGCGTTGTAGAAACAACTTTAATAACTTTGTTCGCATTATTTTCGTAACGAACTATTATTTAACTATTATAAATCTGCGAGGACCTTTTTGGTAAGCGCGGCGACCCCAAAAAGCAAATCCGAACCAAACGTTTACGCTGATTGATCATGAATGTAAATTGTTGCCTCAAAGTTAGAGCTAAATCTCTAATGACCAACTTCGGTTCAGAACTAAAAGTTTAGTTCGGCGGAATCGGCTGGAAATGTTTCAGTTTGAGGCTATTATTTGTTATGAATACCGGCTTTTGAAATATCTAACAAAAGGTTATAAATTAATGTACTGTTTATTATTATAATTTTGTTTAAATACAACTTTTTAGTAGTTAGGTTCTGTCCAAAAATACCTTTTTGGGCAGAATTTTGCTATGACCTTACTTCTGTTTAATTTAGATATTTTTACGAGTCGATTTAGACTACGAAACAAAATATGTGACAGATATCAACTTTGGAAAATATTTGGTTCACTTTTTGGAAACCGACATTTTACCCCACGTTAGTTTTTGCAATTTGTCATTCAAATTTTGATTTAAACTCACAAGATCGCAATAATGACTTTACAAAAGAATGCTTTTCGGTGTTTTTTTTTCAACGACGGAAGTTTTAATTCTAGAATTTTAAATTTCTGAAGATTGTGACTGTGGAAAACTTTTATTTATCCATCCAACTGCTCTCTGCGCCCTGTCTACAAGATACGGTGAGCTTGTAGCAACGGTGAGCTTGTAGACGGACGGTAAGAGGAAAACGGGTGGATAGCTCAAAAGGTACAAGGACATTTTCCATGAAAACTTAAAGGGGATTAATGTGCAGAATAAGTGGGAAGTAGCAGTGCACAATAGAACGCAATGGAGAAGAATTGTAAACTCAGTTAACAGCGACAACCAAAAAGTAAAGAGACAACAAAGCAATGAGATTTTTGAGTGTCCGGAGTGCGAAAGAAAGATAACATCTAGTGGCGTTGCGTGAATTTTTGCTTTAGGCATGCTTTTCACGCTTTTTAATATTATTATTACGAGGTAATAATAATATTAAAAAGCGTGAGCCCGCTGAAGGCGGATTTTTTTCGGTACTGGGTCCAATTTTCGCCTAGAAATCGTTTAAAATCGTTAAAAAACAGCCCTGTCTATGAAAATATGATTTATTTAAAACTAGCGTGTACTCGCGACTTTGTTCGCGTCGAATTAATCATTTGTAATGGTGATGATACAGCAATACAAGAATTTCCATTAACATACAAACTGGATAAAATTTTCTCACATTTATGTCAGCAGGAGAAAAAACAATATGGCGATATTATTATATTTTGGCACTTATTAAATTACCCAACTTTTTGGAACACCCTGTATGATTTTATAAAAAATTTCAAAATATGTAAAAAAAAAATAAATTAAGCGTGTCCAAGCGTTTTCCCGAAAGACTAACCGTTTTTTAAATAACAAATATTGTAATATTTGAGGGGCGTTTTCACCCTCTTGGAATTTGAGATTCGAGAAACCCCTCCTTATCGAACCTCTACACCCCACAGTCAATCCGTTTGCCAAAAATCACCTTTAAACGTCAAGCAGTTTAAGCAGAATCGTGATTACTCAATGGTCATATTTTATGAAACACCCTGTATAAATTTTTAAAAATTCTTAAATTATGTAAAACAACAAATTAAAATATACGTGTTTAAGAGTTTCTCCGAAAAACTCACTGTTTTTTAAAAAAAATTATTCTAATATTTGAGGGGTAGTATTACCCCCTTAGAATTCGAGGAAAAATCCCTTCTTATCGAACCTCTACACCCTAAAGTCAATCCGTTTTCCAAAAATCAGCTTTTTACGTCAAGCGCTTTAAGCAGGATCGTGATTAATCAATGACCAGATTTTTCGAAACACCAATTCGAAAAATCCCTTCTTATCGAACCTCTACACCCTAGAATCAACCTGTATGCCAAAATTGAGCTTCTTACGTTGAGTGGTTTGAGCAGGATCGTGATTAATGGGTTGGTCAGTCACTTAAGGATTTTATATATTAGTATAGATTAAACTCCATTCTTCTAGTTTTTTCACAAAAAATCCATAAAACTATTCAGAAGTTCAAAACTATTCGCCAGCGAAAAACTTTCCCGATCTGCAACTTGCGACTAAAACAAAACAATTATTATGCGAGCATGCATTTACCGGGAAAGCAGCGGCCGAATCATCCTTTTCTATAGGATATAGACGAAAACTAATATTGGTGTCTGGAGCAAATTTTTTTAAACAACTTTTAAAAATTCTGTATTTCGAAGAGGACTCGAACAAAAAGCATATTTTTGGAAAGGTAATTTTGCGTTTTTTTCAGGAAACTAAAAATACACAGGGTATCTTATATAAAAATCATTTTTTCTGCTGATAACTCTCAAATTATTAATTAAAAAAAAATAATTAAGCCACTAAATTCTACACAAAAAGGTGATTTGGAAATGTTTTCATAAAAATACAAAATTTTCCATAACAAAAAAGTTACAGCGATTTGTTAAAAATTCACATTTTTGAAAAACACCCCATATAACTCCGAAACGGTAACAGATATCGATATGCGGTTTTTGTCATATGTTTTTGATAAAAAATGAGCTTCAGACACCGATATTAGTTTTCGTCTATTTCCTATAGAAAATAGTGTTTCCCTTTAAAAGTGTTCAATTTGACCCACCCTGTACATGGTTATTAATACACTAGTAAGTAATTTTATACTTTCACAACATGGTAATCTTAAAAACTTTGGAATAAAAATTTAAATAATGGAAGAGGACAATTTAACATAACATATAAATTCGATATTCATGAGAAGGATTTAATTCTTTTAAGACGGATTAAAACCTTAAAAAATACTAACGTAGAATAAGCGAAAACAATGTCTAGTGTTTTTAAAATACTTAAAAAGCTATTAGTGAAAATGGCAATTACTACTTTAAAATGGCAATTTAATATATCTGTAATAAGTTAAGATTACTTAGCTGGGGCCATTCTCTGGCTAGATTAATTTTGTTTTGACTACTGCTGTTACAGACACCAAAGGTAGGTAAATATTTATAAATTATATAATTAGATTAAAAAAAAACATTTTACCAATACTTCTGTATACAATTTCAAAATTTAATTATTTATTAAAAAATGTAAAATATTTAGCGTGTGTCAATCTGCAAAAATCACAATTTTGCTTTTTCCAAATATCCAAATAGGCTAACGAGCCACCCTCGTTCCATTTAAAAAAATTGGGTTTATAAAAAATACGATTTGGTCATCTTTTAATCGGCCAGGACAAGACACGAAAAACAATAGACGATCAAATCAATTTTTCTAAGACTCCTAGATTAAAAGTTAGTTTTTTACACAGCCATCGCACTCTAGATTGAAATTTCAAATACAACGTTTTAAGCGAGGATGTCAAGAATTGACATTTGATATGTCATCTATTCAGAGTATAATTTTCTACTAAATAAAGTAAAAAAATACCGAGGGTGTCATTTAAAAATCAAAAATTGTAGTCATTTCTGGTGAAACAGGAAGCGACCGAAAACAATTGAATATGTCGCTCAATCCTGATTTATGTCATAAACTAACGTACAAAATCACGTTTATTTACCAGAAAAAATAAGAAACTGACAGAGGTTTTGAGAAACACCCGGTAGACAGACATTATAATATAGTTTACAACTAGTCAATAGGTATTTAGCTAAGGTTTAGTTATCCAGTTTTAAATAAATTTCTTAGTGTGCAGTATTTAAAAGTATTAAAAACTTCGAAAATATCGCTAATAACAAAGATTTACAAAATAGTTAAGAAACTTGCATTGCATCTTGAGTACTATACAAGAAGCAGACACCTTGCGTGACTAACATACGTAATGTAGAAACGATTGGTTTATCGAACCACGACCACGACATAATAATACAACGCGGAACATTTTATGAATGAAAAATACCGTTGTCGAGATATAGTAACTAACAATCGCGATGATACAAGAAGACAAAACAGTATTTTAAGTAGGTACACTAACCTAGAAAGAAACGTCGTAACCTTGATCACGTACATCAATAATTGACACATACTAATCGGTTTTTTAAGTAAAACAAGCCTCTAGGCAAAACAGGATTTGTCTAAATAATGAACTACAATGGAGAATTACAGAATATCTCCACACATTCGATGTATTATTTCAAAACTATCGAAAAAATAATTTTTCCGATTTTGTTTTAACTTTCAACAAATCTTCTTTTTATACTTCCGAATGCATTTTGTACTCCTTTTGTTTTACTTGTTATAAAGGTTAAGGTGTATTGATTTCACTTTAACAAATGACGTTAAGCAGCGACTTAGCGACATGTCGAGGAACTTCGCTGGTCATTATACTGCTCCACCATTTCCTATTCATCTTCCGGGGAAATCATTTGATTGATTATTTGATTTTCCGCATTCAATGTTTTACTGCAATGCTTTACGTCATTGTTAGGTTTAAAAGATCATCAATATATATATATATATATATATATATATATATATATATATATATATATATATATATATATATATATATATATATATATATATATATATATATATATATATATATATATATACATATATATACATACATATACTCATTCGTATCTGATAGAATTTCAAAATATCAACATGGTTTCCTGCCGGGAAGGTCAACAGTTACAAACCTATGTATATTCTCTGAACATGTATCGAAGGCAATATCAAACAAACAGCAACTTGATGTCATATATACTGACTGTGCAAATGCTTATGATAAGGTGAATTTTTGTGTTATGATTGAAAAATTGGCAGATCTCGGGTTATCAGGTGAGTCGCTGTGGTTTTTAACTTCATACTTAACTTCGAGAGTTCAAAGAGTTAAGATAGGTAATGTTTATTCCAATCAATATGTTGCCACCTCCGGGGTACCCCAGGGCAGTATATTGGGCCCTCTTTTGTTTTTAATCTTTATTAATGATTTGCCTGAGAGTCTGAGGGTGTCTTTGGGGCTGTTGTTTGCGGATGATTTTAAATTATTTAAACCAATTAATAACATTGATGATACTAGGGCTCTCCAAACTGATTTGAACTTGGCTCTGGACTGGTTTAAGGAGACCAAGATGCTTGTTAATACTAAAAAGTGTTGTGTTGTTTCTTTTTCCCGGATGATCAATACAGTCATTGAAGACTACTACATTGGAAATTGTAAGGTTGTGAGATGTAAGGAAGTTAAAGACCTAGGAGTGATTTTTCAGGACAATTTTAAATTTAACAATCATTACAACTACCTGATTAACAAGGCATATAGGATTCTTGGTTTTGTTATGCGTAATAGTAAAGATTTCGATATACAATCAACTACAAGACTTTATACCTCTCTTGTAAGACCGCATCTTGAATATGCGTCAAATATCTGGTCTCCCAATTGTTACACTCACAGTAACGAGATTGAGAAGGTTCAAAAACGTTTCCTTCGTTATATTTACATTAAAAGAAACAATATGTATCCAACAATGATCTCTTACAGATCAATGTTGGAAACATTTCATTTAACTTCGCTGGCCTCTAGGAGAAGGACACATGCTGTCATCTTTATATATAACATTCTTAATAATTTAAAATATGCTGACTGTGGTCTGATTAATAGCATCAAATTTAGGGTACCAAAGATTAGGTTGAGAGTGAGTGTGTTTAATCTTTTTTACATTGAGGGTGGAAGCCCCTCGCCATTCACGTTTATGCTCACCATTTGTAATGATATGTTGTCTGGGAACACAATTCCCGATATATTTAGCATTAGGTTTGGCGAACTTAGGCGCATCTTGTTGGTGCATCAGGAGACAAATCTGGTGTGATAGGTTTCATTGTTTTTTTATTGCACATTTTATAAATTAAATGTTATGTACTTTGTTACTTATTTACTTTATTTATTATTATATAAACTTTATTTTATATTATTTTTATGTACTTTTGTAGTACATGTCTAGTTTTAAGTAATTGTAATTGTATTTGTTTTCTTTGGGCCTTTGCATGTAGCTACCTCAATAGGTGTTTGTAATGAGTAAATAATTAAATAAATAAATATTGTAACGATTAAAAGATTAATTATTTATAACAAAAACAGAGCAGGACTTTAAATAAATTGTGTCTAAATGCCCGAAACAAAAAAAAAGTAATAAGTGTGGCATACCATTGTATTTAGTCTTTCAAAACCTGAAATAAAAAATGCAGGTCCGTATTTCAAACAATTAAGTTGGCCTATGTATCTCACAAATTATCGGCTAATTTAAAAATCTAAAAATACTGTCAGATAACCCTAATAAAGTGGTTATGAGAATATGCAATTAGTTTTTTGATTTTCTAAAAAGTAACGACAATTTAGCCATGTTCTTATCTATTACGGTTACCGATACCGTTATACCAATGCTCGTACCCCGAATTTGTAGCAGCCTGTATATAACAATACAAATATACAGGATGGTCCGAATTGTATTCCGGAAACTTCGGCGGCATATTCTGCAGATAAAAATAAGTAAAAAAGTTCGTATAATTGTATGTTCTAAAATGTTTAGTTTCGGAGATACAGGGTGTACAAGTTTCATTTTTATTTCAATTTTTTCCATATAATTTCTGAAGTAAAGTCAATAATTGGATGAAAATTGGTGTCTGGGAGTTTTTTGACATGAGAAATTTGATTTTGATGTCAATATGACTCCTACTAGTAGAGGGCGTCATCTACATATTTTTTAACTGGTTTGAAGAGTAATAAATTTTCGTCCGTACCTATATAAAACTACTGAGAAAAAAAATATACATTTACGACGTTTTTTACGTGAAGAAGGTCTTTTGGTAAAAATCGCTAGGAGTAATGGTTTTCCAGATATCTGCAATCGAAATTATCAATACCTGTCATCGTTGATATAAATTAAAAAAAAATTAAAAAGTTTTTGTTCCAAAAGTTCAACAGAAACTGTTTTCTCATCATTTTTGCAGAAAAATTTATGATCAATTTAAAAAAATAAAAATTTCCCAAATTTATTATTTCAGTGAAATAACTATCTACTCAATGCGCGTTGTTTATTTTTCGTCAATAATGACATGTATTGTCTATTTCCATTCTAAATATTTTAAGAACGGTTGCTCGTAGCGATTTTTACAAAGAGATATTTTTTACGTAAAAAGTCACAGACATGTATATTTTTTCGCTCGGTAGTGTTATACAGGTACGAACAAAAAGTTATTACGCTTTAAAACAGTTAAACACATGTAGGTGGCGCCTTCTACTAATAGGAGTCATATTGACACCAAAATCAATTTTCTCATGTCAAAAAACTCCCAGACACCAATTTTCATCCAAATGTTGACGTTACTTCAGAAATTATTTAGAAAAAATCGAAATAAAAATGAAACTTCTACACTCTGTATCTCTGAAAGTAAGCATTTTAGGACATACATTTATACGAACTTTTTTACTTATTTTTAACTGTAGAATATGCTGCCGAAGTTTCCGGAATACAGTTCGGACCACCCTGTATATCAATATTTTGCATTGCCATTGCTACTTTTTCTGTTCTAAAAGTTGATGATATTTTTTATTTTCAATCTGACGTTTTGTTTCTTTTAAAAACCTTCATCAACTGTATTTTTTTTATATATGGACCCGACTTTTTATGTTCATTTTAAAAAGGTAATGACCTCTCCCAAATGCAATAAAGTATCATACCTACCCAAAAAAATGTTTAAGTTTGTTTGTTAAACACAAATAATTACAATGACCCATATAGGAACCCATCTCTCTCTAACTCATTACAAACCTTTGGATAGTCTACATCAATTTGTTTGGTAGGTTTTACGCTTTTAAAAATAAAATAAAAAATCCAAGTCAATAGAGAACAACGGCATACGGTCGAGTCGGCCTAAAAACACGTAAACGTTTACGTACGCATGCGCATTTCTGATATTTCTTATTTTTTATACACGTAAAAGATTCTTTACGTCTACGTATACGTGTCAGCAGCGGCCGACTCGACCGTATGCCGTTGTTCTTTATTATTTAAATAAATAAACTGGATGATGGTATCTCGCAAACGAAACGTTAAAGAGCAGGCATAGTAGATATAAAAACGTGAAATTGTATTGTCATATATATTTTTTCCAAAGAGAAACAGAAAAAAAACTAATTCCGGAAAATATTGGGATTCTTTAAATTTCGGCCCAACATTCGATTCCAACCCAACTCGACTATGTAGGTCTCACCAAGGCGCAACCGAACTAAACCAAACCTCTTCTGGATTACGAGATCCCTATATAGTATGATTTCTATAGCAGGGGCGGATACAGAAATTTATTTTAGGGGGGCCCAAATAAAAAATAATGCCAAATATGCCTTTTAGGGTGCCTTTTTTAACCCAAAAGCCTAATATTTAACCTAATTTACAGATTTTAAGGGGGGCCCGGGCCCCATGTCCCCCCCCCTCTGTATCCGCCACTGCTCTATAGTGTACACACATTTTTTGGACTCCCTTGTATAACTAATCCTTTGACAAAAAAAAATCATGGACTGACATTTCTAATATATTTTTCCTTTGTATTCTTTTTATTATACTGTATTTCAAAACATCAATATTTATACCGGGTGCGTCTCAAAAGTAGCTCCAGGCTCACCCTTATAACTTTTTTACTTTTTCAGATAAAAAAAATTGATATGTTAGTATATGACATAAAATAGGATTGATTGACGTACCTATTCAATTCTTTTCGGTCACTTCCTGTTTCATCGGAAATAACTACGACTTTTAATTTATGTAGGTCTCAGCAAGGCGCAACCAAACCAAACCAAACCTCTTCTGGATTACGAGATCCCTATATAGTACGATCCCTATAGCAGGGGCGGATAGAGAAATTTATTTTAGAGGGGGCCCAAATAAAAAATAATGCCAAATATGCCTTTTAGGGCGCCATTTTTAACCCAAAAACCTAATATTTAACCTAATTTACAGATTTTAGGGGGGGCCCGGGCCCCATGGCCCCCCCTGTATCCGCCACTGCCCTATAGTGTACACACATTTTTTGGACTCCCTTGTATAACTAATCCTTTGACAAAAAAAATCATGGACTGACATTTCTAATATATTTTGCCTTTGTATTCTTTTTATTATACTGTATTTCAAAACATCAATATTTATACCGGGTGCGTCTCAAAAGGAGCTCCAGGCTCACCCTTATAACTTTTTTACTTTTTCAGATAAAAAAAATTGATATGTTAGTATATGACATAAAATGGGATTGATTGATGTACCTATTCAATTCTTTTCGGTCACTTCCTGTTTCATCGGAAATAACTACGACTTTTAATTTTTAAATGGCACCCTCCGTATTTTTTTACTTTATTCCATAGAAAATACACTCTGAATAGAATCACATATCATATGTCAAACTTTTTTTTTAAATAAACCATATGCGGTTTATTTAAAATTGTAACATGCGTTTCATAACGACAATTTGACTCGAAATGATACCAAATTTTTCGTAGAAAAATTCTTTTTCCAAATATGCTAATGAGCCATCCTAGTTCCATTTGAAAAAATTGAGATATTAAAAATACGATTTGGGCAACTTTTAACCGGCTATGGACAAGACACTAAAACATTAGATTATCAAATTTATTTTTCCAAGGCTCCTTGATTAAAAATTAGTGTTTTTAACACAGCCATGGCACCCTAGATTGAAATTTAAAATACGATGTTTTTTAAAGCGAATATGTCTAAAGTTGACATTTGATATAATAACCGGAGAGCTGGCGACATATTTAGAGAACATATTTTAGGCAAGTTAGAATAACAAAAAAAAAACTTTAATAACTTGTGAACCCAGAATCCTAAGTCTGGCTGGGGGGTTGGGGGTATTTCGCTACTGCGCAACCCATAACATTTGCAAAAAAATAAATCCAAAAAACATTCTTAAGGCAACTTGAAATCTGTTTATTCTTAAATTTTAGCGTCTATTTAACCTAGAAATAAGTATGCCAGACTTTTTTTTCGGGTTTAAAGTGTAACCCGACCATTCCAAATATGTTTAATTATTATACCTGGAAAACATATTTTAGGCATTCTAAAATTTTTACAGCGTGTTTATTAGATGATATTAAAAAATATGTGTTAATTGCCAGACGAATTTAGTGTGATTTAATACTTGCCAGACGCGAATAAAGATTTTAAATGAGCGCGACAAAAAAGTCTTATGAGTATCTATAAGCGCGAGAAAGATAGTTTATTGAGACCCGTCGGCAGCCGATAATGATGAGCCGATGCGACTGACGTAACAGTATTTTGGAGTAGGTACTTCAAATTTTCATAAAAACAATTTTTTTTTCGGTTTCATTTCAATTATTTGCAGGCTTTTAATTCAGAGATTATTTTGTTGAAATTAAGTTACCATGTACAAATATGTATTTATAAATTAAATATTGACATGCATAGTGTAAACAGTTTAGAATAATTACTGCAAATAAATATTTTAGTAACTACTAATTTCGCTACTAACTACTAAATCACAATGGATAAAAAACATTTAAGTTGTGTAGTTTGTAAAAAAGTTACTAGTGACAAAGTTATTGTTTTTGATGAAGGCAGACTACAAAAATGCAAAGAATTTTTATAAGTGCGCCAACAACATGGTTTAAAATTTAAAGAAGTGGTTTTACCAGAAAACGTAGTCCCGACAAAAGAGTATTATGTACAGTGCTAAAAAAATAAGTATTCTGGAATTTTATTAAAGTACCATTGTTAATCTTTCTAAATAGATTCAAAAGTAAGATAATAATTATACTTTTGTGACGTTTGAAAAAAAATATTTTATATTATGCTAATTTTTAAATAATTATTCGTCTTTTTATTCTTTCAGATACAAAATACTTAAATTAAAATGTCTTCTTATTGAAAGGATTTCAATCACACATTTTTATTAAAAAATGTTTCTTTTTATTCATTCAATATTAGTTAGTTTTTTTAAACTTTTAGGTCTCCAAAATGCTGTTACGTCAGCCGCATCGGCTGCCGACCGGGTCTCAATTAACTATCTTTCTCGCGCTGATAGATACTCATAAGACTTTCTTATCGCGCTCATTTAAAATCTTTATTCGCGTCTGGCAAGTATTAAATTCCATTGAATTCGTCTGGCAATTAACACATATTTATTAATATCATCTAATAAACTCGCTGTAAAAATTTTAGAATGCTTAAAGTATGTTTTCCAGGTATAATAATTAAACATATTTGGAACGGTCGGGTTACACTTTAAACCCGAAAAAAAAGTCTGGCATACTTATTTCTAGGTTAAATAGATTCTAAAATTTAAGAATAAACAAATTTCAAGTTGCCTAAAGAATGTTTTTTGGATTTATTTTTTTTGCAAATGTTATGGGTTGCGCAGTAGCGAAATACCTCCAACCCTCTAGCCAGACTTATGGTGGGTTCATACAGCCAAATAAAATAAAATAAGAATAAAATAAAATAAGAAATAAGGAATTCTTATTTGTGTGCGTTCATACAGTCAAATAAAATAAAATAAGAAATATATATTTGCTCATGCGCAGTACGATGAGGCTGGATAAAAGTTAACTTTTACGATTGTTTATAGTAATTTTACTATTTATAGTATATTTATTTATTCGTTGCCTACTATATTATACATTTTACTTATGTGAAATTATAAAATAAATTAAATCCAAACTAAAAATATTTGTAGGTTAGAATTAAGCGTGCGCAAAGCCGTTTTCACATAAAATAAAACAAGAAGTTAAAAGATAAAGACTTCTTATTTTATTTGTTATTTTATTTGGCTGTATGAACGCATGTACGGTATCCCATATAACCAACTTTCTTATTTTATTTTATTTTATTCTTATTTTATTTTATTTGGCTGTATGAACCCACCATTAGGATTCTGGGTTCACCAGTTAATAAACTATACATTTTTAGTTATTCTAGCTTGCCTAAAATATGTTCTCTAAATATGTCGTCAGCTCTTAGGCTATAAGTTCTATTCAGAGTGTCCGACCGAGAAAACTCAAAGATTTTCCTTGAACACCTCAGTAGGCTGAAGCTGAGCAGCAACGGCGAATGCAGATTTTGTGGGGAAAATGGGGAAACAACAGAACCCCAAACCAAACCAAACCAAATCACTGAGACGACGACCGTTCGTGCCATGAACTTTGGTACTGCTGATGTCGAGGATGGAGAGCTGGCCTCTGTAGAGCCGTCTCAGATACTGGCTTTTGGTAAAGCCCTGAAACTGTATGATGAGAGTTATAACCCGTTATAACTCAAGAAAGGGGAACACACAATAGATATGTAAGGTCGCGTAAGTAAAAAAATACCAACGGTGCCATTTAACAATCAAAAATTGTAGTCATTTCCGGTGAAACAGGAAGTGACCAAAACAATGTTGAATACGTCAATCATTCCTAATTTATGTTATATACTAACATACCAAATCTCGTTTTTTTATCTAAAAAAAAATAAAAAAAGCTATAGGGCTGACCCACTTTTAAGACGCACCCGGTATATTAACAGTTTATAAATTTACAGAATTAGAATATCCTCACAAAAGCATCGCGTTATTTTAAATGTAAATAATACATTAATAACAAAAACATAGAAATTGGTTTGTTTTGTAATAAAAAATAAAATTTGATTTATTTAGTATATAAACAGTTCAGATAAATAATAAACCATCCCGTTTTCAAAAGCCTTTTAATTGTATTTAACAAAACCCCATTTCAAAAGATCCACTTACATTTTACTTCCACGCTCAAACAATCGCATGATACAGACGCTTTCAACGCTTTTTGTCTGAGAAAGCGCTTTTTGTTTCCCGCAAACATTTGTTGTTGCCGCTTATTACTTCACTAAAACACCACCAACAAACACAATACTTTCCACTTTCGCTTAGAGATTCACTTAAAAACGTTACACTCACAGAGATCGCTTCGAAAAACATGTAAAAATACTGTTTTTGTCATGTAAATAAATCAAGACTTATTTACTTCGCTAGTTCCTTTACTAAAACCACGAATTTACTTGTTCACGTACACAAAGCAACAGTTACGAGTTAAAAATATCCAACTAACGCAATATTGGTATAGATAAATATGTAAATCACGTTTAAAACAAATTAAAAATAGTATAATTCTACGTCTACCGTCCGGTGACCGGTTGTTAACTGTCAGAATTTCGGTCAAAATCGGAGCACATGGCAACCAGTACCGGGATGAAAAGGTCGAAGGGCTGCCAAAGTACGACTACGTCTCTGTAGATTTCGTGGTATAGGCAGGTGCGGGTTTTAATAACGTTTTTTACCTGAACCAGAGGCGGAGATCGTTTCACTTTAGCAAGAATTCTTTACAAAGTACGTACTGAGTGATTCGGTCTAGGTACTTTGCGCTGATTCCAAGAAAATGATAAATAAAAATGCAGATTTGTCGGACGGTATCCAAAAATGACTGTAGGTTAAGGTATATTTTTTGTAATGTATAGGGGGTGTTTTTTAAAAGTGCCTAACCAACTTTTTGAAATTTTCAGTCAAAAAATAATATTTGGTGTGTTAGTATACAGTCTGTTGCATCAGCGACCTGGACATATAAAATCCCATGTAAATTATGGAAAATGATGAATAAGTTTTCCCTAGTAAAATGATGAATAAAAACTCCTTAAAATGAAGCAAATTGTTCATTTTGAATAATTTATACGCGTTCTTGAGTTATGAGAGATACAAAAATACTAAATTAATCAAAAAAATAATACGGTCGTGATTAGAATGTCAAACATGCCACCTTCAAATACTATCAATCAATGTCAAATTGACTTTATTGTAGTCAAAAATAAATCATTTTTTATGTTATATTGGCTTTATACCTCCTAAATATAATTTGTAAATATGAATAACACAGCTAATGAAAAAAAAACGCCTCTTCAAAAAAGTCTAATACAACTTTTGCATAAATTATCTGGGAAGATAATTTTTGATCTTTGAACACGGTATATACATTTTTTTTAAATAGTTCTTATAAATTACCACAAGGCTCAGTACTAGGCCCTATTTTGTTTCTTCTTTTTATTAACGACATTGCTAACATAAACATCAGTGGCAAAATATGTCTTTTTGCGGACGACACTAGCTTCACTTGGAGTAACAAGGACATCGCGGCACTTCATAGGATT
The DNA here is from genome assembly GCF_002938485.1 of Sitophilus oryzae. Lineage (NCBI taxonomy): Eukaryota > Metazoa > Arthropoda > Insecta > Coleoptera > Curculionidae > Sitophilus > Sitophilus oryzae. The sequence goes on from NW_022146979.1 coordinate 436,353, forward strand.
ATATCAAATGACTTAATCACCATTAAATCTTGGTGCGATTCGAACCTCCTGAGTCTCAACATTTCTAAAACTAAAGCTTTGTCGTATAAAAACTCGTTGCAGCATATTGTACTTAACAACACCACCATTGACGTCGTCAAGTCTGTAAAATTCTTAGGGCTTGTTGTGGACAATTCTCTGAAATGGGACATACATATCGAAGCTTTGTCGAAAAAATTGAGCTCTCCCTGCCTGTTTTGCATTAAGGTCTGTTTCTAAGGAGCTTAACTTGTCAGTGGCTAGAACTGTTTATTATGTACTTTTTGAGTCGCACCTCAGGTATGCCTTTCCATTCTGGGGTACGTGTTGTGCGACTCAATTTGACCGCATTTTCAGGCTCCAGAAGAGAGCTGTTCGATATTCACTGGGACTAAACAGCAGAACTCATTGCCGGGACTTTTTTAAAAAATTAAAAATATTGACTCTTCCTTCCTTATTTATATTTGATCCGTTTGCCTAATACGTAAACATGTATCAGCTTCTCAAGAAAGGCCATCTCACACTTATCCACTTAGGAACGCGGAGCAAGATCTTTATCTACCTACCCCACGCTCAGAGTTAGTTAAAAGTTCAATATTATACAACTCGAAAAAAATGCACAATCACCTGCCATTTGAAATCAAATCCATAACATCATTTTTTTCATTTCGCAAAGCATTGAACTCTTATTTACTACACAAGGCTTTCTACGCCGTAAATGAATTATATTTTGAAAGTCAAATTTGATCTTGTAAACACTGGTCTAATGTTTGCTATTGCTATATTTACTAATGACATCGAAATGAATTTATTTAGAGGTCATTGATATTTTACTATAAACTAGCTAAATATTTTTGAATATTATTTTTATTTTTTGTTTTTTGACATTATAAACATTTATAAATGTTTATTTTAACAATAAGACTGACAATATTATTTGTATAATGTTTTGTATTATCTTTTGTTTGTTTGTTTGTGTACCTTGTTTTTTTACTTTGTTAGTTTACCTTTGTCTACAAATTGAAAAATTTTTTGACAATAAAGGCATTTATTTATTTATTTATTATTTATTTAAGGCCTTTCCTCCACCAGCCCAAAGTCCCAACCTATCCCGTCAAACTCAAATATTTTCTGTTAATTTTCCATCGGGACCATTATATTAATGGAAACAAAACAGACTGCCAAAAAATCTCATTTCATTCATCCCGAATGTCAACAGGCCTAATCCACCCCCGGCGCTTCATTAATTTTTATTAAATTAATTAAGATGTGCTAATTCGAGGAGAACGTAGCGCACCGTTCGCGATTCGCTGAGCCCAAGAAGGTGTATTTCACCGTATAATGACTATTTTAATGAGTTTTGTGCAAATCTTGACTTAAAACTGTTTCGATTATAAACCCTGTTTCATTTCGGGTGAATTAGCAGAGTAGATTATAATCTACCGTGTTTTGAAAATTGCAATTGTTTACTAGAGTCTATCATATAGTTATACTAGAGTTATACTTTTCTGTTTTTTATCCTTTCTATTGGATTTTACATTATTTTTTACCATAAACTTGTCTACGCTCTGCAGTTTTAACAAGGAACAGAACTTAATCATTAAGTAGAGTAATTATCTGTATTACAAGATTGCGAAGTGATTCGTCGAAAATAAAGATGTCAGAGAAAAACATTGTGGAAATTACTTTATTCGAGACAGAAACATAGAGGGTCTATTGCAATTCGACTCCCAGTACTACTGCTGAAATGTGGAAATATAGAAAAAGTGTGTCAGTCGCAATACAAACGAAATAATGGACTTAGTTATATCTTTGACTAATCCTATTCTTAGTTAAAATTCATAACTCTAATCAATCACAATTAACACAAGGACACAAAAACTTTAAATTGTCCACCAGCCCAACGTCCCAACCTATCCCGTCAAACTCAAATATTTCCTGTTAATTATCCATCGCGACCATTATATTATTGGAAACAAAACAGACTGCCAAAAAATCTCATTTCATTCAGCTCGAATGTCAACAGTCCTAATCCACCCCCGCCGCTTCATTTATTTTTATTAAATTAATTAAGATGCTAATTCGAGGAGAACGTAGCGCACCGTTCGCGATTCGCTGAGCCCAAGAAGGTGTATTTCACCGTATAATGGCTATTTTAATGAGTTTTGTGCAAATCTTGACTTAAAACTGTTTCGATTATAAACCCTGTTTCATTTCGGGTGAATTAGCAGAGTAGATTATAATCTACCGTGTTTTGAAAATTGCAATTGTTTTCTAGAGTCTATCATATAGTTATACTAGAGTTATACTTTTCTGTTTTTTATCCTTTCTATTGGATTTTACATTATTTTTTACCATAAACTTGTCTACGCTCTGCAGTTTTAACAAGGAACAGAACTTAATCATTAAGTAGAGTAATTATCTGTATTACAAGATTGCGAAGTGATTCGTCGAAAATAAAGATGTCAGAGAAAAACATTGTGGAAATTACTTTATTCGAGACAGAAACATAGAGGATCTATTGCAATTCGACTCCCAGTACTACTGCTGAAATGTGGAAATAGAGAAAAAGTGTGTCAGTCGCAATACAAACGAAATAATGGACTTAGTTATATCTTTGACTAATCCTATTCTTAGTTAAAATTCATAACTCTAATCAATCACAATTAACACAAGGACACAAAAACTTTAAATTGTCCACCAGCCCAAAGTCCCAACCTATCCCGTCAAACTCAAATATTCCCTGTTAATTTTCCATCGCGTCCATTATATTAATGGTAACAAAACAGACTGCCAAAAAATCTCATTTCATTCATCCCGAATGTCAACAGGCCTAATCCACCCCGGCGCTTCATTAATTTTTATTAAATTAATTAAGATGCTAATTCGAGGAGAACGTAGCGCACCTTCCGCGATTCGCTGAGCCCAAGAAGGCGTATTTCACCGTATAATGGCTATTTTAATGAGTTTTTTCCAAATCTTGACTTAAAACTGTTTCGATTATAAACTCTGTTTCATTTCGGGTGATTTTGCGAAATAGAGGATAATTTACTGTGTTATGAAAATTGCAATTATTTTCTTGAGCGTATCAAAGTTATGCTTTTCTGATTTTTATTCTCTCTATTGGATCTTAAACTATTTTTTACCAAAAACTTGTCTACGCTCTGCAGTCTTAACAAGGAGCAGAAATTTAATTATTAAGTAGAGTAATTATCTGTATTAGAAGATTTAGAAGTGATTCGTCGAAAATAAAGATGTCAGAGAAGAACATGGTGGAAATTGCTTTGTTCTATATAGAAACCCAGAGGATCTATTACGATTCGAGTCTCAATGCTACTGCTGAAATGTGGAAATCTAGAAAAAGTGTGTTAGTCGCAAAACAAACGAAATATTGGACTTAGCTATATCGTTGACTTACCCTATTCTTAGTTAAAATTCATAACTCTAATCAATCACAATTAACAAAAGGACACAAAACCTTCAAACCTTATTTGAATTTCAAATCACTAGGCCTTATCTCCACCAGCCTAAAGTCCCAACCTATTCCGTCAAACTCAAATATTTCCTGTTAATTTTCCATCGCGACCATTATATTAATGAAAACAAAACAGACTGCCAAAAAATCTCATTTCATTCAGCCCGAATGTCAACAGGCCTAATCCACCCCCGCCGCTTCATTTATTTTTATTAAATTAATTAAGATGCTAATTCGATGAGAACGTAGCGCACCGTTCGCGATTCGTTGAGCCCAAGAAGGTGTATTTCACCGTATAATGGCTATTCTAATGAGTTTTGTGCAAATCTTGACTTAAAACTGTTCCGATTATAAACCCTGTTTCATTTCGGGTAAATTTGCGGGATAGATTATAATTTACTGTGTTATGAAAATTGCAATTATTTTCTAGAGCCTATCAAAGTTATACAAGAGTTATACTTTTCTGTTTTTTATCCTCTCTATTGGACTTTATATTATTTTTACCATAAACCTGTCTACGCTCTGCGGTCTTAACAAGGACCAGACATTTAATTATTAAGTAGAGTAATTATCTGTATTAGAAGATTGAGAAGTGATTCGTCGAAAATAAAGATGTCAGAGAAGAACATTGTGGAAATTGCTTTTTTCTATATAGAAACCCAGAGGATCTATTACGATTCGACTCTCAACGTTACTGCTGAAATTTGAAAATCTAGAAAAAGTGTGTTAGTCGCAAAACAAACGAAATATTTGACTTAGCTATATCGTTAACTGACCCTATTCTTAGTTAAAATTCATAACTCTAATCAATCACAAATAACACTCAAGCTTCAAATTGTCAAACATTATTTAAATTTAAAATCACTAGGCTTTTTCTCCACCAGCCCAAAGTCCCAACCTATTCCGTCAAACTCAAATATTTCCTGTTAATTTTCCATCGCAACCATTATATTAATGAAAACAAAACAGACTGCCAAAAAATCTCATTTCATTCAGCCCGAATGTCAATAGTCCTAATCCACCCCCGCCGCTTCATTTATTTTTATTAAATTAATTAAGATGCTAATTCGAGGAGAACGTTGCGCACCGCTCGTGGTTCGCTGAGCCCAAGAAGGTGTATGTCACCGTATAATGGCTATTTCAATGAGGTTTGTGCAAATCTTGACTTAAAACTGTTCCGATTATAAACCCTGTTTCATTTCGGGTAAATTTGCGAGATAGATTATAATTTACTGTGTTATGAAAATTGCAATTATTTTCTAGAGCCTATCAAAGTTTTACAAGAGTTATACTTTTCTGTTTTTTATCCTCTCTATTGGATCTTAAATTATTTTTTACCAAAAACTTGTCTACGCTCTGCAGTCTTAACAAGGAGCAGAAATTTAATTATTAAGTAGAGTAATTATCTGTATTAGAAGATTGAGATGTGATTCGTCGAAAATAAAGATGTCAGAGAAGAACATTGTAGTTCAATTGCTTTGTTCTATATAGAAACCCAGAAGATCTATTACGATTCTAGTCTCAATGCTACTGCTGAAATGTGGAAATCTAGAAAAAGTGTGTTAGTCGCAAAACAAACGAAATATTGGACTTTGCTATATCGTTGACTTACCCTATTCTTAGTTAAAATTTATAACTCTAATCAATCACAATGGGCTCTTTCACTATATTTTGGAATTAGCATAATTGAATAAAGCAATTAATTCTAGAATTTTCTGTTATCTCACTTTCGAAAAATTTGAAGTCGTTCTTACGAAAATAAATAAAAACAAAAAAGCCCAGAATAAAAATCCGCACTTTATTTTTAATACGTCACACCTGGCATGTTGAGAAACGGCAACACGGCTGCGGCCGGGCCACCATGCTGACCCACCACCACCTCCACACAAGGCCATTCAACCTTTTCCAATATGGTGGAGATAGAAGTGCTTTATTTGGCGCGTATTTTAAAACCTGTTTTATTTCCAAATAGACATTTTTCACACAAATGTCGGGTTAGATTACGTAATATTTCACTAATTTTTTAATATACAGGGAGTCTAAAGTTCTCTACATAAGTATGGCATTTTTTGTATTATTACTTTTATAAAAACATCAGTTAGTTACTTTTTATAAAAAGGTCTGCTTTCTCAGAAAATAGGTAGTGTTAAAATATTCAAACTTGAGGTAGCATATATAGGGTGTTCAAAATCATCGGAAAAAGAAATAACCAGAAATATATGACCGAAAATAGCAATATAAACTAAATATTTACTTACCTACCATGGTTTAGAATTTACTGAACGTTTGATAAATATATATTATTATGGACAGTATAGGAAGTTACTTGTCTTAGTAAAAGCCTTGGTAAATGCTCTTGGAATTATAAACTGCACTGACTTGGGTCAAAAAATATGGAATATTTTTTCTATGTTTTGCAGCATTACACAAATGGGAATAAATTTAAACTATAATAGGTGAGGATAAATAAAAAATATAATATGTGTTTCAAGATTTTATATAGAAAAAAAAACTAAATACCTTTTTGGGGGTTCGTAAGTAAAACTTACGCTTAGCTTAGTTTTCTTTACTCTTTCTCTTTAGATAGGGCATTGTCTTTGTGGTAAAGACGTCATTCCTTTTTTTTGCATAGTTCTTCAATAAAATATTGGATATTCTGAACAAGATGAATTTAATAATAAATTCTGACGTATGTGAGGGGCAATTGTGACCTAAAAAAAGACTTACATCCAGGCTATTTATATTTTCAAATGTCAATGTTGTCAATATCTTTCTGTGATCTTTTTGATGTAAAAAGCTTGATTCTTCTTCCAATATTTTACTTATAGTGAGGTAAGTGTAAGCAGTAGCCATAACTACATCCTCACTAGGGTAACAGAGGCTTTTTTTGCCTTTGGTCTTTTTGAGGCATATTTAATGCGCTTCTTACCCGAGAACTACTAGTAGGAGTGAAATTATCTCTTTTAATAGCTGTCAACCGTTTTTTACGAAGCTCGTCATTTTTGGGGAATATAAAAGCAGAAATCTTGGGACCCCCTCTATAATTCCTGTGACAATTTGGAACAGAGCATGTAAAAGGCATGCTACAATAAAATGTTAATACCTACCCTTTAATACCTATCTTTTGATTATTGTAAGTAACCATTATAAAGTAATATGCAGACTGGCGGCGAAGGCTTTTTACTCATTTAGGTGTAATATCTTGATAAATACTTCTAGTTCTTACCATAAAATAATTAATAATAGAGGAGTACGACAAGCACAAAAGTTTGAAGTTCCCTATGTGGAATGTCTGGTTTGGATTTTTATTACACTGTTATTTTATCGCAATTTTCTGATCACACCATGCACTGAACTCTAAGAACTAAACAAACGTGTTGCAGAAGTACAACAAACTAAAGATAATTAATTATTTCGGAACGAGAAACCACTACCGGCTTTTCAGGTTAAAGGTAAACAATTTAATAATGCGCTGCCTTCGCCGCCATATTTGCCTTGCCCATATCATGTCGACTAGCCTTGAGTTGAGGTGGTGCTGGTCAAATCAAATCGCAATGTTGCCAGTTGTTGGCTGGCGCACGAGCACGGTTCTGCAATGTGATTGGGCGTATTTTTCATACATCATCAATTGGCACTCTAAAATTATTTCAAATTAAAGCAATTTTGAGGGCCTATAAAAAAATTATTCAATGTCATGGAACTATTTTTTTTGGATAAATATACTGAAGATAGTCTTCTATTTCAGATTTTTACCTTGAATTGGGTATTTTATTTTTTGTGAAAGAGCTCATTAACAAAGGGACACAAAAGCTTCAAACCTTATTTGAATTTCAAATCACTAGGCCTTACCTCCACCAGCCCAAAGTCCCAACCTATCCCGTCAAACTCAAATATTCCCTGTTAATTTTCCATCGCGTCCATTATATTAATGGAAACGAAACAGACTGCCAAAAAAATCTTATTTCATTCATCCCGAATGTCAACAGGCCTAATCCACCCCCGGCGCTTAATTAATTTTTATTAAATTAATTAAGATGCTAATTCGATGAGAACTTAGCGCACCGTTCGCGAGTCGCTGAGCCCAAGAAGGTGTATTTCACCGTATAATGGCTATTTTAATGAGTTCTCTTCAAATCTTGTTGTTTCTGTTGTTTCGATTATAAACTCTGTTTCATTTCGAGTGATTTTGCGAAATAGAGGATAATTTACCATGTTATAAAAATTGCATTTATTTTCTAGAGTCTATCAAAGTTATACAAGAGTTATACTTTTCTGTTTCTTATCCTCTCTATTGGATTTTGAATTATTTTTTAACATAAACTTGTCTACGCTTTGCAATCTTAACAAGGAGCAGAAATTTAATTTTAAGTAGAGTAAAACAGTGGCTAATAATAATATATTATCCATATTACAAGATTGAGAAGTGATTCGTCGAAAATAAAGATGTCACAGAACATTGTGTATATTATTTTATTCTATATAGAAACCTAGAGGTCAACGTTACGCTTGACTGCTTCCAACACCATCACAAAAGCTCAGTAGTTTTAGGATTTAGATTTTAGATTACATTTGATAACAGTTAGGTGCTACATCTGACCGAAACGTTGTGTAAATTAAAGCAAATAATGACAGTGGAAGTCGGAAATACTTTTAGTGTCCGTTCCTGATGCTACAGATTCGTTTATTAGTGACACCTGCAGCCAATGCTGCCGCTTTATATTTTATATTATCGGTATCGGTACCCGAGTCAGTTCTATTCTGATAATTTTCTAAGCAAATGTTAATCGATTGAGACCCCTTATGATTGTTTTCGATCATATTTCCGGGATTTGGTCGAACCTTTATGGATTCTGTACTTTCCTGTAATATAGGGGAAAAGTCTTAGGAAATATTCTAGACAGTCTAGTCCGTTTACCTTCTTTTGATTATTCTTCTGGACAATCTATAGGTTAGAGCCTTTTATAAAAGATCAGAGTGGGACATAATAACACCATGACCGTTCCAGTGGCCTGGGTGTACAAACTTAGGCCTGATTATAGAAACAAAGGTTTCTCACAGAAATGAATTTGAACTTCAGCCTTAGATACAGAATGGTGAAGTGCTATGTTTGGTCCATTTTGTTATATGGTGTCAAAGCATAGACACTGAAGGTAGCAACAATAAACAAAATTGAAGCCTTCGAAATGTGGACCCTACGACGAATGCTAAGAGTGTCTTGGGTCGACCGTGTGATGAATGAAGACATTCTCAGAAGAGCTGGTCTAGACGAACGTAAACTCTTCGAAATCATCAAGAAGATGAAAATAGCCTATTTGGGGCACATACTACTAGGAGAACGCTATCACTTTCAGCGTCTAATTCTCCAGGGTAAAATGGAGGTGGGCAAAAGGGGTGAAAGGCCGAAGGAAGCTATCCTGGCTGAGAAATATTCGTTATTGGACAGGCATACAGGACTTCCAAGCACTCCAAGTCGCTGCACTAAATATGTAACAGTCAAATTTCCTCGCAACGACCTCTGTGTGCTAGCTCATAAATTATCGCAAATAACTATTATTTTTGCATCATGTTTACTATAATTTTATTGTTAAATATTATTTTATTTAAATTTTACAATTATGCAACCCGATATACACTGCGATATACAGCTATAGATACACAATATTGTCACTGGATCAGGCACACCAGCAGTAGTAGGCTTTTTGTCCATCTCTCTATATCTTTGATCATCACCTCCGTCACTTGTCACTGTCAGATCAAATCAGATGTTTTTGGATTTATTTATCCTTTGTTTTGGTTATTGAAATTTTATAATTATCAGATAAAATTTCGTAGTTAAATTGGTTATTTTTGATGTGGATCGCAGTGTGCAATTCGTTCTTTTAATTGTGGAATTTCTGAGTTTAGTTCGTTCATTGACCGGATATGGAATATGGCTGAGGAGAAAACACCATTTTTTATTTATGCCTTTTTGTGAGTTGGATTAGTCAAGATATATAGTTCTCTATCTATATCCTGGAGGGAGATTTCCGGTTGAAATCTGATTTTGTGAAGGAAATCGAATCCTTGCATCACTTCTTGTGTATCCACAGTCAGAATATCGTCGTGAAGAACTGGCTGCCGTTTCGTGAAGCATTCCCTGTTGGTGAATAGCAGGTCTTCGTAAAGAAGGATTAAGGCTTCCGAAACACATTTGGTCAGAGACGTGGTTGGATTTTGTTGAGTTTACATGGACCACCGACCAATTTCCGTAAGGAATTAAATAGCCAAAATTTTCCGGCCGATATCCCGATTCCACGTACCCAAGAAGTCCCCGAATATTTCCAAGGTATGAAGGGTTCTTCTGACTATTCTAAGTCAATGCTCAACTGATTTTTGTTTATATTGTTGTCTGGTTTTCGACTTTTCCACGCCCACGGGGTGTAGAAAGATTAGTTGAGTGTTATCTTTCTTAAGTCTTATTTGGTTGTTCGTAATTGTAGAGCAACAAGACCGATCCAGACCGTAGTGCACAGAACAGTCCAGAATTCCATCCTGTTGCCCGTGTAGAGGTACCCGTTGGACATCATAAACCCTCGTTGAGGTAAAGTTCAGATTTGATTAGTCCTTCTTTATTACCTTTATTAACTCCTACACGTTGTGCTAGTCCTTGTTCTATAATTGAGGCTCTTTTCTAAGACAACCAATATTATTTAGGGCTTTTTATGTTCACCATTTGAAATCTCAACACCTTCCTTTCACCTGTACCTCTGCTGACATCCGTGGGCTCCAGTGACAGTACACCGAGCTGCTGTACACTGCCTTAGCAATCCTGTAGCTATACGCCGTAGCTCAGTCGGAGGAAGTTTTCAAGTATATCACATCGAGCTGCTGTACACCGTCGTAGCCACACATAGCTATACACCATAGCTCAGCCGGAGGAACTTCCGAGTTGTTTCAAGTTTATACAACCCTTAGAGTAAGACTGTTTAGATTAGTATAATTTTAGATTTGATATTTGTAATCCACCCAGGATTTTGTACTTAGTTTAAGTAAGGGGGATTATGACATCATACTTTTAGTTAGTTTTCTTGATTTAAATTTTATTCTACTTTTCAACTTTTATTCATTTCCATTTCTTTAAATATTAACTTTTAATATTTTAATAAATTGCTTAAACATTCTTAGTAGTATTATTTGCAGTCTAGTCTCATAGTTAAGTTAGAGTCACTTAAGTTTAACGAGTTATAGAATATTTGAAGTTCATGGTAGTTGCACTCAACAGTTCGAGGTTAGTGTTGAAGTCTACTTAATAGTAACACCTTTTATGCCGAGTTCATAGAGTATAATCTCGTGGCGCCCTTTTATTAATATCTTTGAACCCCGGCCACCCGGCTGTTAAAATTAAAAAGCTAGTGGCCTCTCTATGCAACTCATTCAGATTAAGTAAACTTTGTGTTTTATTGAACTTCAAATTAGAAAGGGCGTGGCAAATAGAACCATCTGATGAGGAAGAGAAAGATGAACGCCTACGCTGGATTCTGCACGGCACCTTAAGAACAAGATAACGTGATTAAGCCTCGAAAAGGGCTGGCTCAATTTTAATCGTCAAGTACCTCATTTTTAAACTAAGATCAACGATAAGAAATCATTGAATAACCTATTAACATTTCGAACTTGGTTTAAATCTGAACTAACGCTAAACCGAGTATGAAAAACCGGGCCCATATGATACGTGTACATATTTTAAACATATTAAAGCTTACATTCTTAAAATAGTATTCTCAGGCAAGGTTTGATAAAACATTATTTTGTAATAAAACGAAAGCATAACATATATAGCAAAATAATATAATATATAAAAAAATACTTTGTGCAAACATACCAAGAGGATCCCTCTCTAAGCCGTCTTCGTCGGGCCCGGCCGGATCCAAACACAGCTCCTCTTCTTCTGGTCGTTTCCTCCATTTCCTGGAACACGCAAAAAGCGCCCTCTAGATATCTCATTACGATTCCGATCCCGACCGATCGACCGCCTCGCTTTATTCGATTGTATGGATGGGTAAATGTATCGATATGTAAAAATATCGGTATTGTTTTGATAATTTTTTCAATATTTGGAGTAACGATATATATTATATTAAATGAACAAAACGTTGTGTGGAGAATGTTTGACATCAACTTATAAGTAATACACTCAGATGCAAAAAAACACAACGGAGAAATTTTTGGTCACATTAAAAGTGTTATTTTTAACCCATATTTTCGTTATTTTTAACCCTATTTTCATGAATTTTTTAGTGAACTGTATATAATTATATCAACTTTAATTCGTAAACTGTTTTTTCTATAAATCTTAGTATTTGGAATATTATACAGGGTTAATCGAGGGGTTGTTTTTTTACTTTAACTTTAAAACACCCTGTGCAATAATTGCGCCTGTAAATTTTCCTAAAATATATTTATATTGCCGTAACGTCATATTACGCTGTATTGGATACTCTATACTAAATTAAAAAAACGTTAAAGGCTGACGATACAGTCCTGGTTTTAATAAACATTAATAATGATAACAGAACTAACGATATTGAAGAAAACATCTGTAACACCCAAGTATACAAACAGAAAAAAAATGTAAAAAATATCCTAATATTTTGTATTACCCTCCTTGGCTGCTATAACTGCCTGTATACGTCCGTTCATAGATACTGTTATTGAGGCTGCATATGTCATATTGCGTTATGCTATGCCATTTTTCTTGAAAAACCAAGCGAAGTTCATTTGAAGCTGGTACCGCTTCGCGACTTCTAACCCTCCTGCCAAGCATTTCCCAGTTACAAACATTATGGGAAGTTCATAGTAGTATATAGTTCACAATAATCACCAAAGCCGCCTTGTCATATTGAAAAATAACTTAAAAAAAATAATAATTGAAAAAGATTGTTGGTGGCAAATTCATTTCGCTCTTAAAAATTAACAAGGCATGTATTGACATGATCCAAAAAACAAAATGCTCAGGAGACATGGCTCTAACCGTAAAATTATATTTTAGAAAAAATTACACACGACATTATTGCACAGGGTGTTTTAAGGAAAGAAAATACCACGCAAATTTTAAAGACAATCTAAAAATTTTCCTGCTATATTTTATAGAGAAATATGTATGAAACATTTTGACGATGTTTTAAAAATAAAACAGATAGTAATAAACAGCATAGTAATTATTACTTTTTGGTAAACACATTTTTAATTATCTACATATATAAAATGCTAATGTTTATCTCTGTCGTCTCTACTTAAGCAACGACTTGCTCTAGAAAGTTGCTTTTTTTAGATAGCTAATTGGCTCCTTTATAAAAACTGTCGTCGCCGGATTTTTTGTTTTTCATTTAATTAAAAAAGAATAAAAAGTATTTTTTTCCTGATGTCGTGGCGGCTCGGCTGCGCCAGGTTTCAACTACTTGTAGTAGAATATAAAATATTAACAAAAATATGTAAATTTTTAATGGGCTTAAGAATTTTAACTTTTTTAATGATTAAATCAGACATGCATATTTCTCTGTCAGAAATATATTTTTTTGTGAGTTTCTACCATTTAGTTACTAAAAAATCTGATATTCTTCATTTGTTTATACAGAGTGTTTCGAAAAATATGTGCCATTTCTCGTGGGGGGATTCCTCACGTAAAAATAAGATTTATTTTTCATATTCACATAGGTCCGATTCTGCTTAGTTACAAGTACTTTTAGCGTTTCGAATGAAGTTTTGAGGGTAAAAGTTACTATAAATGCGACATATTTTAAAGCTAATAAAGTGTCGACATATTCACCGGGGATATGCATATGAGTTATCACTGGAATATTTTTTTCAGAAAAGCATGTACGCCACTTGTGTTGATATCTGCCTCCTTGACGAGATAAACGCAATTTTATTAATTTGCCTTGATCCAAGTCTAATGGCAACCTTTAAAAAAATCAATATCATTAACTTGCAAAAGTTTTTAGTAAATACTCATTGATTCCTCATCAAAGATATGAAAAAAAGTTTCTATAAACATGTGTATGGAATTCTATAAACGTGAGTATAGTTTTATAGTTACAGGATGTTAAAACTTTTTAAAATTAGATTTGTTGTATTTATCTTAAATAACATTATTTCTTTATTTGAAATTGCTGTAGGTTAGACTAATAGTAATAATAACTAATAGTAATAATATTTAATAATAAATTAGGTAAAATGACAAATTAGTAAAATATACAATTTATTAATTTTATTTTTATTTTAATATATTTATTAATTGTGATTAATAAAATTGCGTTTATCATCAAAGAGGGTGAATTCGACAAAATATCAAGGGATAACTTTCAATTGGCATTAAACAGCCTACACAATTTTGATATCAAAAGAAAAGAGTCAGTAGTGCACATGTTTTTTTTAAACATATTCCAGTGATAACCCAAATGCACGTCCCTGAATGAATTTATCGACACTTTTTTAGCATTAAAATATGTAGCACTTATAATAACTTTTACCCTCAAAATTTCATTCGAATCGTTAAAAGTACTTGAAAGAAAATTATAATAAATCAAAAGATTATTAAGACTTTATCCCTCTGTATCTACGAAACAAAGCAAAATCGGACCTACATAGGTATAAGAAATAAATATTTTTTTACATGAGAAATCTCCCCACCAGAGATAGCACATGTTTTTCGAAACACCCTGTATATGAATTCTAAATGTCGGAATATCAATATTAACCGCCTTTTTAAAATATCGATTTTCTTAAACATCACCATCCCTATCGAAGGGTAAGCGAAGGGCAGGCCGAAGGGTTTAGGTCGCTAATTAGAACAGAAATTAGTACGCACCTGGTGTTGCCTCCGCCGCCAACGGTCGCGGTCTGGGAATCTGACAGGTGAGGTGTGGACGAGGCCTTAGTCCTGCGGATGACGCCCAGGGGGGAGCGGATGCCCCGGCGGACCTCGTGCAAAGGCTGAAAAGGGGAGACTATTGAATTATGCTTGAAAATGTTAAAAACGATGGTTTAAATTACATAAAAAATACCCTGTGTGTGCAAAATTTAGATATTTTTGTTCTAGAAATACGCAAATTGTTTTATTTTGTAAATATGTGCCATACCAAAGCCTTCCCAAGTAGCATTTGGACGTTATCTAACGTCGGGTATACGTCGCGTTCAATAAACCCGACGTCGGGTACCAACGTCGATTCGACCGCCTGACGACCCTTATTTGCACCTAAATGGGGAATACAGATTCGGGTCGCCTCGACGTCGGTATCTGACCTAATAGGGAATGTAATTCTACCAATTACCAACGTCATAGTTACCAACGTTTAGTTACTTAAAATTCGTCGCTAAGCACTTACGTTACGTTTGGTTTCATATTTGCTACCAAGAATACATAAAAACCTAACCAAACTACCTAATTACAAATGGATTCATAATCACTCCTCGAATAGAACTATAAGTGCCTATCAAATTTCATATTATAATAATTCTGAATCATTAATCTAGACATCAGTTTTGTCAACGGAAGTCACTTTTTTGATATAACTGATTAAAATACTCCGGAAAACAACGAGCGCCTTCAAAAGTAGGTAGATTTATGAAATAAAAATATCTATAAAAAAGTAACTCGCAAAATATTTTTTTTATTTTCTAGCTGGTTTAATCATAAAACTGTACTGTGGTTCCCCCCAAACTCAACCTTATCAATATTATTCTACTAGAAATCGGTCACAATCGGAATGTGAATATAAATTTTAAAAACAAAAAACGATTTTAAAATGGCTGACAATCGGATACCTGTTAAGAATGGCGGATTTCTGTGTCCGACTTAATATGAACTACCAATATACCAATTCCGACCGGGTCTCCAACATTAGTCGTCTCTATGGTCGTCTCACACGACCGAAGTCATCAAACCGGACGACCGGCAATCGTATTATGACGTATATAATTCCAACGTACGCCACGTAACCTCACTTTGCGTATCAGTGATTTGTGGATTTGTGCAACTATATTTTAGTTTTTGTTTTCTCTTTAAAACAATGGGCAGCCACTTTTTTAAGATAGTATATACAAAATCTAAAAGAATTGGAACCAGTACCTCACATCTGGGAGGAGGATGGGGTCTGCTGGTTTCCTAAGCTAAAAAATTAAATTAAGATGCACTAGTGTAATGCAGCATCTCTTCCGGATAAAAAGCATTCGTGGGCGGAGGAAAGACATCACTACTACTATTATTATTTTGCAAAAGCCTCGACCTTTTTCTGTAAAATGTAGATGAATGTCTAAATGCCTTTTTAGTGTTTTTTTAGCCATAATAAAAAAAATTAAGTTTGTTTACAAAAACTTTTTATTAGATTATGTTCATGATGTTTATTAGGCCGCAAATGCTACTTAATGGGTTGTATTTACGGACGTAAATAGAGATACGTAAATTAGGTTAAAAATATGAACATAAAATACAACAAAATATAATAGGACGTTACTTTAGGGAGTATCAGTGAGACGTATCCTATTCGGACAACGGGTAGACGTCGGGCTAGTTCAAGTATAGGTACGTCGTGAAAGCCAACGTTGAACGACGTTGGGAAATTAATAAAAATGGTACGTTGTTATTTTGTACGTCGACAGATCATTGGATTTACCGACTCAGATCCAACGACGCCACTTTTAATAGGAAAGCGACGTCACCAGTCGTATCACCAGCACCCGACCTAAATTTGCACAAAGTCTGACGTCGCTTCAGGTCAGATTTAGTTCGAAGTCAGATAGATGCTGCTTGGGTTAGTTTTTCTATTTGACCATTTATTTATAAATTATTAATATATTTATTCACGATTTTCCATTAAAAATGGACAATTTTTAAGTTTATTTCAGTTATTAAATTGAAAATCATACTTAAATTAATTACATATAATTTACTAATTAAATTAATTTTTAGCAACCACTGTTTGCAGACAAGAACACTCACTAAAGCCCAGTTGTACAAACTCGGTTCATGGAGAGTTCAGGACTACAAGTTTAACATTTTAATAGGTTGTTCAATGACTTCTTATCGTTGAAATCGAAGAGAGCTATATGTATCGGCTCTCTTCGATGTCATATGGGAAAGCGGAGAGGTACCTCAGGACTTTCGCAACGCGAATATAGTGAATATATTTAATAACAAAGGAAGTGCATCAGATTGCGGAAACTACCGAGGCATTTCACTACTGGTTATCGGAGGAAAAGTTCTCTCAAAAATTATGTCAAACCGCCTTCACCCACATACATCCTCCCAGAGTCGCAAACGGGCTTTCGCACCAACCGCGTTACCGTTGATTCCATATTCTCCATCCGCCAACTACAGGAAAAAGTAAAGGAACAGCAGAGTAAACTTTATGTTGCATTCATCGACCTAACGAAAGCCTTCGACTCTCTAAACAGAGATGCACTTTGGGCAATTATGCAAAAGATCGAAGTGCCCAAGAAATTTCTTACTGTGTGTAAAAGCCTCCATAACAACAAGTCGAGAGTGTTACATCATGGATCACTGAGCGATCCCTTCCTGACAAATACAGGAGTTAGGCAGCGCTCTCTATTATAGTTGACAGCAAAGTGCAGGAAAGAGGAATGTATATTAGATACAGGTATGATAGCGGTCTGTTCACCATCAAAAGACTCAGGGCAAAAATACGTATAAAATTCATCACAGAACTCCAATACGCTGATGGCTGCGCTCTAGTTACAAATACGTTACAGCAATTACAGGAAATGCTGAACACATATACCTGGGCATACGAGACTTTGGGCCTTAAACTGAACATCGATTAAACTAAAATCATGTGCACACCCCCGGAAAATCATAACAGCGCTATAAAAATCGGAGAAGAACTATTGGAATATGTATCGAAATTTAATTATCTCGGCAGTTTGATTTCGGAAAAGGCAAATATCTCTGAAATTCAGCACAGAATCAGCATCGCCTCAAGAGCATACTGGAAATTAAAAGACAGGGTTTTCTAAAACAATGATTTAAGCACAAAAACGAAAGTTGCAGTGTATCGAGCAGTAGTAATCCCCACCATGTTATATGGAAGCAAAACCTGGATGCCGATGCCGTACCGCCGGCACACGAGACGCCTTGCGTAACCATCTTCTGATGCGTGTCAAATACTCGTCAGCGAGTAATGGCAGTCAGTAAAGTATGTAATAAGTAAGTAATCGTTGAAATTAAATCAAAAATTAGATAATTGTCGATTGAAATTGAACCATCCATTCTTCGGGCTTAAACTTGGCTTTTAATTGTTACAGTTGAGGGTTGGAACCTTTGGTGTTACACAGCAAAATAAAAACATTAAATCACCACAATACACCAAATCACTTTTACTTTTACACTGGACGCGCGTTTCGCTAACCATGTTAGCATCATCAGCAGATGATTATAAACTGTTAATTTTATATATATATATATATATATATATATATATATATATATATAATTGTCTCTTATAATCTTATACAGGGTGGTGACAATTTCGATGCTCAACATTGGCATCTCAGAAACTATGAGAGATACGAATTCGGTTAAATGGGACAAAAGTTGTGTAATTAGAAGTTTGAAAAACACCTATGAAGAAAACCCCGGTATCTTGATTAGTTTCGGATTATTGTCAAAAAAATTAAAATAATCCGTTTATTTTAAATAACAATATCTTCAGAACTATTGTATCTATTGCAACGTAAGTTGGTAGTTTTATATTTTTAACCTCGGCCAATTAAATGCCGTTTTCAGAAAATTTCTAAGCCTTCTAGATTTTGCACAACAACAGTCAAGTTTTTGTTTTCTTATGGCCGCCATTTTGAATTTTTATACTATCTTGCCAAAGATTCAACAGAAACTGTTTTATCTATTTTTTTTCTACAAAAATTCTTGATTAACTTAAACAAATTAAAAAGTTCCAAAATTTATCAATTAAGTCAAGTAACTATCTATAGTCAACATGTTCATTTTCAACATGTTCGGTTGCTCATAGTGATTTTTACCAGAAAGAAGACCTTTTTACGTAAAAATTACGGAAATGTTTTTTTTTCACTCAGTACTTTTTTATACTGCTATGGACGAAAAGTTACTACTCTTCAAGACGAACGGTTGCTCATAGTGATTTTTACCAGAAAGAAGACCTTTTTTACGTAAAAATTATGGAAATGTTTTTTTTTTCACTCAGTACTTTTTTATACTGCTATGGACGAAAAGTTACTACTCTTCAAAACGAACGGTTGCTCATAGTGATTTTTACCAGAAAGAAGACCTTTTTTACGTAAAAATTACGGAAATGTTTTTTTTCACTCAGTACTTTTTTATACTGCTATGGACGAAAAGTTACTACTCTTCAAAACGAACGGTTGCTCATAGTGATTTTTACCAGAAAGAAGACCTTTTTTACGTAAAAATTACGAAAATGTTTTTTTTTTCACTCAGTACTTTTTTATACTGCTATGGACGAAAAGTTACTACTCTTCAAAACGAACGGTTGCTCATAGTGATTTTTACCAGAAACAAGACCTTTTTACGTAAAATTACGGAATGTTTTTTTTCACTCAGTACTTTTTTTATACTGCTATGGACGAAAAGTTACTACTCTTCAAAACGAACGGTTGCTCATAGTGATTTTTACCAGAAAGAAGACCTTTTTACGTAAAATTACGGAAATATTTTTTTTCACTCAGTACTTTTTTATACTGCTATGGACGAAAAGTTACTACTCTTCAAAACGAACCGTTGCTCATAGTGATTTTTACCAGAAAGAAGACCTTTTTACGTAAAAATTACGGAAATTTTTTTCACTCAGTACTTTTTTATACTGCTATGGACGAAAAGTTACTACTCTTCAAAACGAACGGTTGCTCATAGTGATTTTTACCAGAAAGAAGACCTTTTTACGTAAAAATTACGAAAATTTTTTCACTCAGTACTTTTTATACTGCTATGGACGAAAAGTTACTACTCTTCAAAACGAACGGTTGCTCATAGTGATTTTTACCAGAAAGAAGACCTTTTTTACGTAAAAATTACGGAAATGTTTTTTTTCACTCAGTACTTTTTTATACTGCTATGGACGAAAAGTTACTACTCTTCAAAACGAACGGTTGCTCATAGTGATTTTTACCAGAAAGAAGACCTTTTTTACGTAAAAATTACGGAAATGTTTTTTTTTCACTCAGTACTTTTTTATACTGCTATGGACGAAAAGTTACTACTCTTCAAAACGAACGGTTGCTCATAGTGATTTTTACCAGAAAGAAGACCTTTTTTACGTAAAAATTACGGAAATTTTTCACTCAGTACTTTTTTATACTGCTATGGACGAAAAGTTACTACTCTTCAAAACGAACGGTTGCTCATAGTGATTTTTACCAGAAAGAAGACCTTTTTACGTAAAAATTACGGAAATATTTTTTCACTCAGTACTTTTTTATACTGCTATGGACGAAAAGTTACTACTCTTCAAAACGAACGGTTGCTCATAGTGATTATTACCAGAAAGAAGACCTTTTTACGTAAAAATTACGAAAATGTTTTTTTCACTCAGTACTTTTTTATACTGCTATGGACGAAAAGTTACTACTCTTCAAAACGAACGGTTGCTCATAGTGATTTTTACCAGAAAGAAGACCTTTTTTACGTAAAAATTACGGAAATATTTTTTTTTCACTCAGTACTTTTTTATACTGCTATGGACGAAAAGTTACTACTCTTCAAAACGAACGGTTGCTCATAGTGATTTTTACCAGAAAGAAGACCTTTTTTACGTAAAAATTACGAAAATGTTTTTTTTTCACTCAGTACTTTTTTATACTGCTATGGACGAAAAGTTACTACTCTTCAAAACGAACGGTTGCTCATAGTGATTTTTACCAGAAAGAAGACCTTTTTTACGTAAAAATTACGGAAATGTTTTTTTTTCACTCAGTACTTTTTTATACTGCTATGGACGAAAAGTTACTACTCTTCAAAACAATTAAAAAATCTATAGATGGCGCCTCCTACAAGTACCAGTCATACTGACATCGAAGTAGAATTTGTCATGTCAAAGAACAATTGTTTTCCGTCCTTTTTGCCAAGTGTCTTGCCCATTGCCACTTGAGGGATTTCACCCTGTGATTTGACGTGTGATGACATCTATTACCCGGGTCTTTTGTCATATCCACTCTAATCTTTTACGGTCTCTTTTGGTTATTTCCAGCATATTTCGTTCCATTGAGCGTTGTGCGACCTGCAGTTTCCTTATGATGTTCGTTTAGCTGTTTAATAACTGTTAATAACTGTTTATAAATATATATAATTAATTTATTTTTGTAATAAAAAATATTTTGATTAAAAGAAAATATGTAAAAGTGGGTAATTCTGTGCCGGTCAAGCTTAATCACGTGACTAAAAGTTTATATGATATGAACTATATATTATCTGTGATATCAAGTGTAAAATACAATAAGTGTAAAATACTACTACATATACTAGGTGTCATATATTTGCATAAATGATCCATTTGCCTAAGGCTATAAGTCTAATGATGGTCATTAAAGTGACCAAAACGTCGGAAATTTAAGTCGAGCCCACGTCCGAGAAAAAAGGACGAAGGAAGATTAATGGAGGTGGTCGAGACGTGCCGACGGAGCTTTTTTTCTGCGTCGATTCGCGTTACTCTCAACCGTAAAACGGAGAATGTTTTCGGCTGTTATGTCCTAATTTATCTTTTTCTACTACTTTCACGTGTATTCGCAGAAGCCAAGGTGGTTGTGTTTCTGACATACATATGTTTTCTCTTTCTTTCTAAAGAACTAGCTGTGTATCAATTATTATTATTGCATTACTATTACGTGTATTTAAAGTATTTCTCTCCATTTTACTACCAAACATATTTTTTGTCACTCCGAATTATCCTAGTATTTAAAGCGGGAATATCATTAACATTATTTAAACAAGCAAGATAAAGATTTAAAAAAATCGATATTTTGAGACCTTGTGCCGTTTCTCCAATTGGTAGCTATTAGATCAAATAAGTTTTGTTGATGAAGTGTTTAATAAAAACGACGAAAAAAGTGACGGTCGGCGGCCGTATTTTATTTTTTGGTTATATGTTGTATGTAAAAAGTTTTTCTGATAAAACTGAAACTAAGCTTGAGAAGCGAGGGAGGCTACACCCAGTCAGTTTTAAAAAGACTTAAGTCTCAAGTCATTTCTAAAATCAAAATGATATAAGTCGAATTCAACATAAAGTTCAAATCATTTTAGTCTTAAGTTTTTGACTTATATCATTTTATTTCAAGTCAAGTCATTTTTGTAAAGACTTCAATCAATATAACGTTATTTAAGTAAGTCTATATTTTTTACTTAAATCGGGATGAGCCAGTCTGCAAGTTAAGTCAGTAAAATGACTTATATCAATATAATTACCCTTAAGTCAAGACAACCAGAATTCAATTACAGTACCTTTCTTTTAAATGTTAATATTAATTTTCTTTATGATTATTGTTAGTTTCCAGTAGTTAGTACACAGAAAAAAAAAATCGTGGGTGTTTGGGAAGGCTTGAAAGGAAACAATGTTTTTGCGACGTTTCGCGACTTTATTGTCGCTTCTTCAGCCGCCAACACTAAGACACCTACAGACGAATCGAACAGAAACTTAACGGGTATTTTTTGGCCCGATATACACCGATGCTCGGTTTGTGTCGAGTACGAGTTTTATAAAAAAAACTTAAACCTTTATAATGATTTAAACCTTTTATAAAAAGACTTAAATCTTTTTAAAGACTTAAGTCTTTTCTAAAAAGACTTAAATATTTTTCTATTTCAGAATAAAGATTTAAATCACAAATCGTTTTGAAAAAGACCTAAGTAAATTTTATGTCTTAACCCATTAGTGCCCGTAATTTGTGTCTGTGTTACTTTCAACGAAAATAAGTTAGTGGTGGTCTATACATGTCAAAGAAAGTGTGTACACAAAATTTTAATTTTATTAATAACGAAAGTACAAAAAAAATACTGGCACATTGATGTGCCACAGGTCAAATACATTAGCAAAACATAAAAGAAGAACATTATACAAATATTTTTAAAAATACTAAAACATAGCTATAAAAGTGATTAAAAATTACTTTTTATGGAAATTTTCAAAGCATGTTTTTGGATGCAAAGCTACTTTGCAGGTATTGCACTCAAAGCTGGTACGGTTAGGACATGCTTTGCATCTTCTCCATGTTCCACTACCTTTGACGATCAAGTGGGTTTGTTCGTTCAAACGTAGTTGATTGACAACAGGCGATAATTGACTTGATGACGGTCCTGGTTTCAGTGATGGCTGCCCATAACTTGCCAACAGATATAAGGCAATTTGCCGCCTGAATTCAAGTAGTGGGATATTGGTGTTTCCAAACCTCCGCCATAATAACCAAGCCTGTACACAGGATTGATCAACTGACCAGCTAAAGAACGGCCACCACCATTTTTTAGTCCTTATTGATATTCTGAAGGTGGATAAGAACTGATGATTTAAATCGACACCTCCCATATTTTTGTTATAAGCGGCTATAGGCCGAGGCATTTGGATGTGAATTTTCTTTTTTTCAGTTCTAGAATATCTCTCTACAGTTTTTAAAGGATGCATTGGAATACAATTGGATAATGCTGTCACAACTGCATTATCATTCCAACGCACAAGAACGAGATTCCAATCAGTTTTATGTTCAATCGTTCCTCGATTTGTTTTAGCAAACGATTATATTCGCAAAAATGTTCTTCTTTTGGCACTCTATTTTTTCGTAAAGTACCGGTTCCTCCATAACCAAAACTTGTCAGTTTATCTTGGTGTCCAACAGATGTGAATAAATTATCAAAAAATATTTTCGAACCTTGTGGAAGTTCAGCATGTTTCGCTAGTTCCAAAACAACGTCTCCCCCTTGACCATATGAAGTTTGTGGTAAACGGGTCGAAGATCCACAATAAAGCTCAGCATGATAAAGAAAGCCTGCTGGGTTTGCCAAACACCATAATTTGAACCCAAACCTTATCGGTTTACCCCGAATAAACTGTTTTGCTCCATGACGACCAAAATAAGGTATTATACTTTCATCTATGCTACAATTTTCTTCCGCAGAAAATTGTTTGAAAGCATCATTCAAATGATCAAAAATTGGTCTGACTTTATAGAAACGATCGGTTTCATCAATTGCAGAATTATCGGCCATGTGTAGATATCGTAAAATGTCGTCGAATCGGTTTCGTCGTATAGCATTTGCAACCAATGGACAGTAGCAGTTAGCGTCTTTCCTCCAATACATTCTTCGTCCAGGTAAGATATTGTCTCCAGATAAAAGTAATACACCAATAACTACTTTTATTTCGCTTTCTGTCACTTGAAGGTTATGATTTTCTTTCTGAGCGGCATATATATTAGTTTGCGCTGTTATAACCTGAAGAAACTTTTCTGAAAAAAACGAAAAGAATGCGTCAACATGCTTAGTAAGCGAATTTTTCAAAAACTCCTCTGTTGTTGGATATAACGGAACAAACTCGGGTATCTCGATTGTTGTCTGGTTTTTATCCCACACTCGTTTCTTTTGCTTATTTACATCTGATATCGTCTTTGTAACGAGTATCGTCTTTGTCTTGAGTATGAGAGTGTTAGAGTTGTTAAGAGTTCATTTGCAAATGATTTTGTTAGACTGATCGTTTCCAGTCCGTATGTTTGCACAGGCAAAATACAGGTGTTTTTATACAGTGTGTCAATTTTAAAACTTCCCACCTTTAATATCTTTCTTGCAGTTAAAAATATGAAAAATCGGAAAGACACGTCAATTTTATTTGTAAGGGACACTTTAAATGAATATTTTTAGCCTTTTTCTTTCAACCCCCTAGGAGGGGTAGATGTCACCTTTACAATCTTAAATGGGAATGGGGGTCAAGTGGCACATCGTTTTAAAGGACAGTTAATTCTCTTTTCGGTGGTATCCTACTTTTTTGCTTTTTGTTCAGAGATTTCCTAATAATCGCGTTTCAAAAATGCAGAAACAATTAAACGTACCTTCATTGAGATTTTGGTTTTCAGGCTAGTGTTTACACAAAAATTATTGCAGTGGATCTCCTTGTAATACAAATGATTACAAGATTAGGTGGCAACATAGACGTAGCCATTACATTTTTCTAGGGGGTCGAAATTCGAAATACTAATAAACAGAATACATCATAAACATTAACGTTTCCTTTCTCAAATTCGAATGAGTGGCAACCTCTAATTTTTTTTTCCGGTCCGATAGTGGTTAAACGAGAGATTTGCAGGTACATGGATTGGCAGAAGGGGACCAATTGAATGGCTTTCAAGACCACTTAGACTTTTGCTTTTTTTGGGGGGGACATCTTAAATCCATTGTTTATAAAACACAATCTACTGATATTGATGATCTTAAAAGACGAATTACAGCAGAATGCCAGTCAATTCCCGGTGAAGTTTTCCGAAATGTTAGGGAGGTGTTTGAAAACAGACTTGATTACTGTTTACGGGAAAAAGAACAACATTTTGAACAACTTATAAGATAGAGCGTAAGTGGTGTAACCTAATCTTCTAATCATTTGTACTAGAAGGAGATCCATTGCAATACCTTTTGTGTAAACACTAACCTGAAAACTAAAATCTGGCACGTTTAATTGTTTCTGCAACTTTGAAACGCGATTATTCGGAAACCTCTGGATAAAAAGCAATAAAGTAGGACACCACTGAAAAGAGAATTAAACGCCCTTTAAAACGATGTGCCACTTGACCCCCATTCCTATTTAAGATTGTAAAGGTGACATCTACCCCTCCTAGGGGGTTGAAAGAAAAAGGCTAAAAATATTCATTTAAAGTGTCCCTTACAAATAAAATTGACGTGTCTTTCCAATTTTTCATATTTTTAACTGCAAGAAAGGTATTAAGCTATAAGATATTAAGCAGCTGATATATGTAATTCATTTAACATTTCATCTAGTTTTGTGATGTTGTTACCTATTAGAACTATATCATGTGCAAATCTGAGGTGGTTTAGTCTGATACGATCTGCGCTAATGCCCTTGGTGTCCCATTCCAGCTTTTGAATACCTCCTCTAGTGCTAGAGTAAACAGTTTAGGTGACACGGTGTCTCCCTGTTCCGCACCTCTCTCCAATATTATTCTATTGGGCGTAGTTATAGCACCAAATTTAATATGCATTGTTGCTTCCTGGTAAATATTTTCAATGATTTGAGTATATCTTGAGTCTATTCTTGCATTTTGTAGAGCTGCTAATATTGACCATGTTTCAACGGTGTCGAAAGCTTTTGAAAGTCAACGAATGCTAAATGTATTTTTTCTATAAGGACACGGTAAAATGATCTATCGTGCTATATCCCTTTCTAAATCCTGCTAGTTCGATGGGCTGGTAAAAATCTAATTTTGAAGTTAGATTTTGAAGAACGATTAGTTATAACTTTTGTAAATAGTTTATATAAATGTGATAGAAGAGATATACATAACCCTATAATTTTCGATGTTTGTGTTGTTTTGAATAGCATATATACCTATTAATACAGTATCGGGTAAATATACCCAGTAATTTGGCACTTCTGTTCCGGGCATAGACTTCCATTCTTTGAGAGGGTAAATTTAAATTTCAGTGAGATGTGTTATGAGATTTGGTGATAACACACAGTGATAACATCCCCGAATATCATGAACTTAAAAAGTAAAAACCTTAAGATCTCTTAAGAATTTCTCGATGGATTAGAGTCCTTAAAACGTCAAAGCGGTATTGGCATTTCATTATTATCTTGTTCAATTCAGTTTTCGGCCGAAGAATATTGTTTAAAACAGAAAGTACACTTGGATCCAGATTCTCTTTCTCTCTCTCTCCCTCTCTCTCTCTCTCTCTAAGAAGTGACTTAACAAAATCAAAGATTGGAAACATCAAAACAAGAAAAAGAATATATCTACTAACCAAGCTCAGCGGGAATTTGTAGATAATGATCTCCTATTTAACCTCTCAAAAGTCCCATTAGGCCCCAGATCTTGGATTTTTTTCGTTTTTTTAATATTTTAATTTGTATAAGTTTTTTCGAAAAACAATGTCAAGTACAAGAAGATTTTTATTTCATAAAAATATACTGTTTTAGTTTATTCACATCTTGTATTTATGTATATACAAAAAGGATACAAATAATTTCCTTTTATCAAAAGCGATAGAATCAACATTGGCTTCGTTAGTATAGATTAATCTCCCTTGTAAAATAAACAAGCCTTAATTCTTAAATAACGAAGTTTTTCTGTTACTCAATTTGTTTTCCCTTTTCCCTAGAACCGAAGGAAATATCTGACTAGTTAAATCCTTACCTTCGAGAAAAGGTAATTAAGGTAGGTATTTAGTAAATAATGGAACTCTTAGGAAATAAAATGTTTCCGATAGAAATGTAATACAATTTTAATGATACATTTATTATAAGGGATTTTATCTGTTAAAAAGAAGAGAAATGGAAACATAAATTAAGCAAATAATAGAAAACTAATTAATATAAATATACAGTGTGTCCCCAGAACTACTTTCTTTATGTTGTATTTTATTTTATGTTGTATTTTATTTATTTTTTTGCAATATTATTTTTTTATTTGTAGGTAGGTACATCAGTTATATTGATAAATGTAATAATAAATGCAGGAAGTTGCTTGAGCTTCAAAGTAAGAAATAGTTCTTTTTATATTTTTTTTTGTATGTTGTGTTTTGTATAAAATACATCCTTATTTGTTTTGAATTACCACATACCGTAATTTGTTTTTTAATAAAATAACTCGATTAGATTTTTTAGTTTTATACAGTTTCTTTTCACAATATTTTTAAGTAATCACTTGTCACTCAAATTTTAAATATATTAATTTTCTGCTATGCGTTCTAATTGTAGAAACTTATTTCTTTGTAGAATAAATTAAACTGCTTTGAAATTAAAATGACAGATACATCTGTCGTCGGGCACATGTTACGCGTCAAAGTTACGCGAGAGATGCGCTACGCGTCAGAGTTGACAATACAATGTCTACAAATAATAATCTTAAACCCCCACTCGGTGGCCGTATCGATCCTTCTCCTAAGTCAGCGGCGCGCCTCAGCCAGTACACCTTAAAGGCGTACGCGCACTGAATCGGTACCAGTCCGGCGAAGGCGGTGACTCGACTATCGTAGATAGGTAGAGGTAGAAATCTGGCCTCTACAGGCCGAAATGTTTTAGTGGACGCCGGCGCCGTCTATATGTACGATGGTCGCAGTCGCCTTTGCTGGTCGGTCCGATCCGATGCAGTGCGCGCCGAGCTTAAGTCAGCGGCGCGCCTCAGCCAGCACGGCCATCCTGTAGAACTTTCGTCCTGGAAAGCTAGTTTTCTGTAACGACAAAACAAAGCAAAAAGGAATAATAATTTAGGCCAACCGAGAGGCCAACTATTATTGACAAAGTATGCGTGAGTTTAACGTTTAAGATTATGCTCAAGATGACGATCAAACAAAATTGTGACGAGAATACCTGAGAAGGCAATCAATATGCTTCAGATCAGTATACCTTAGTAGAGATCCATTTTGTGGGGATATTCTTCTGATGCTCAAAGAATATTAACATTAAAAAAAAAGTATCTACGCATTAGTTTTCATCTGAATCCACATAAAGTTGCAGAGAAATTTTGAAAACCTATAAAATCTTAACACTATCTTTGATCATGTCTGTCTTTGATAACTGGGATGTCTTTAAAACAAAATATAGAAATATTGATAATATTGTAATTATCTTTGTTTAGCAAGTACTTAAGCATATTTAACTCTTGGTATATTTAATTAAAACAAAATTTTATTCTGTAAACATACAGTGATTTGAGTGTTTTTGCTTAAAGCTTGAAACTATTGTGGTTAATTGTGAAATGGTAATTACTCAATTATTTTTAATGCAATTCATAAGTAATAAACATAAATTGTTATGTGATGCTTTAGTGTTGAATACCACAGATTAAAATTTTAAAAAACATTTATGAATTTTGTTAAATAAATAAAATGGTGTGATGACTTGAAAGTAGAATCAATATGTTTCTATATAAAAGAAACAGGTACTTCATACTCTTCTAAACTTCATATTCTAAACCTCAGCAAACTCATCATCTGTAAATTACTCCATGCACTCGGCCACGTTACCGAAAAGACATTATGATCTTTCTAGGGTCTTAGAATCTTGATAATATCTTCCAATTCATTTATCATTTTATAACTAATGAAGTACTTTAAATATGTCTTCCATGTCACTTTGTTTTTGCAGAACTTCAGTAGATGAATCTTCAGTAGGTTTTATATCAACATACTAGTCGTATCCACTACTCGTTGAGTCTGAAGTTTAGATTGCAGACTTCGGTAGAATATCTGAGGGGCAACATTTACCTGCATATTAACTCAAGACCACAAAACTGGCCATTTAGAAGGTGATTATATTTTTTTTTCTGCGTACCTAATCAAATTTCTACATACCATTTGGGAACAAGTAGAATGCTGTGAGGTTATTGCATTCAATGTTAACTCATTTTTTTTGACCTAACCAAAGTAATTATTTAAACTTTTGTATTCCTCTGGCACTCTATTTTCTGATAAAATCTCGAAGGCTTTCCTTAGAACATAACATATAAAATATAATTAACACACCACGAAATTAATAAAACGGTTGCTTTTGAACACCTCTGTATAAACTGTTAAACATACAAAACACTTTTATGTGCACACTATTTGTTTTCCTTTTTACAAACCAAACAAATATTATTGCGTTATGTAACAACTTTGTCTGTCGATCGAAAAATGTACGAACATTTTCTGTTATCAATTATCACCATATTTATTAAATATATTATGTAACCACTTTTATTTTCATTACCTGATTATTTTCTAGGATGTCCGGAAATATTAATCCTTAATTATAATCAAGAGAACGTTATATCTTTATATGAAACAGAAACAATATTTGTCACGTATCATTTAGATTCAGTTTCCTTTCTTTCCTTTTTTTCTAGTTTAAAATATTATTATAACTGTTAATATTTCTTCAAAAAAAATCCAATGGGATTGACATAAAGTATGTACCTTATGTTAGTATACCTTTTTCCTTTTATATCATTGTTACTATTATCATATTTATATATCTACCTAAGATGGTGATCGATATGCCTAGGAGAGCGAGCAGTATGCCTAAGAGGGCAAAATCATCTATCTATATATCTATCTATTTACCTAAGATGGTGATCAATATGCCTGGAAGAAGGCGGTCAGTATGCCTGGAGAGGGCGATCAATCTGCCTATAGAGGGCTGTCAGTATGCCTGGAGATGGCGATCAAAATTGTGCCTAAGATGGCAATCACTGTTTTGCCTGAGACGGCGATCAAAATTGTGCCTAAGGTGGCGATCACTGTTTTGCCTGAGACGGCGACCAAAATTGTGCCTAAGATGGCGATCACTGTTTTGCCTGAGACGGCGATCAAAATTGTGCCTAAGATGGCGATCACTGTTTTGCCTGAGACGGCGACCAAAGTTGTGCCTAAGATGGCGATCACTGTTTTGCCTGAGACGGCGATCAAAATTGTGCCTGAGATGGCGATCACTGTTTTGCCTGAGACGGCGATCTATATTGTTCCTGAGATGGCGATCACTCTTTTGCCTGAGACGGTGATCAAAATTGTGCCTAAGATGGCGATGGGTTATTTGAGGGTCTCGTTTCTATTAATTAATTATTTTCATATTTAATTAATTTACCTTAACTTTTGGATCATTATATCCTCTAAACAGACAATTCCTTTTCAAGAAACTTTCACCCAAAACAGACCAACCATTCATATGGTCTACTGGTGCCTTCAGTATCGGTCCTCAAGTGTCGTTTTTCTATGGTAATGTCGTTTTTCAATTTCAAAAGTAGGTACAGTGGACAACAGTACTGTGGACGTGTACTGTGTTATCCGGTGTTTTGTACTATTGAGACTTCGATGTAGAGCTTTCTTCTAAAGATACCACTCACAACATGATTTTTTTTGCGATTGGGATTTATAACTGAGTATCTGAACTTGGAACAGATAAAACTTCACAAAACGCCAACACTAAATGTTCTCAACCACTTCTGATGTCGTCGGGCACGTGTTACGCGTCAGAGTTACGCGAGAGGTGCGCTACGCGTCAGAGTTGACAATACAACGTCTACAAATAATAATCTTAAACCCCCACTCGGTGGCCGTATCGATCCTTCTCCTAAGTCAGTGGCGCGCCTCAGCCAGCACATCTATCACTGTCAAGGATTTTGTCGTTGAATAAAGCTTGATTTTCATGCATCCGTTGTCCGACGATACGAAGATACGATATTAATTTTATTGGTTGAATTTAAAGACTTCGGTTGGTTAACCGTTTCTAACCAATTGAAGCTTTTAAAGTCAACCAATAAAATTAATATCGGACCATCGTATCAACGGATAACGGACGCATGAAAATCAAGCTTAAACTACAGTGTCTTGTCAAAGGAAAAAAAACGGCTATTGTCAACACAACTAAATTAAATGCGCAATTTTTTTGGAAAAGTAAATTTTTAGAAAATATTCCTTAGCTCAAAAAAAATGTTCGCTAATAATTCAAACTCTTGTGCTATTACCAGCGAAAATACCTCTGTAATTACTTAAATAAAATTTTTATGAAACAAGGGGTTGCTTTACTGTCACAGAAAACAAATTGGAGCGACCTAGAATAAAGCAATTTGGAGGCTTTTTTTTATTAGCGCAAATCGTCCTCATCCATTTATACCGACACATTGCCTACACCTTAATTATAAAACAACCGAGTCCTTTCTTTTATTTAATCCTTTCTCCTTTTTCTTCGCCACTGGAACAACTGGTAAAATTGTTGAACTTAGTTTAAACTGTGCCCGAGAGGGTAATATGAATTAGTTACGGACGTTTAGAAACAGAAAATACAAGAAAAACGATTGAAAAGGAGGATGGAATGTGTGAATGCGGCATAAAATTGGAATATTTGAAATACTTATTTAAGAAACAACAAACTATAATTATAATACAAAAGAGTCCCGGCATATTTATAAACGGTTTCGCCGTTTGACACCAGTGACTTATTTTATACAAGGTGAGTCTTAAATAAGTGCAAATATTTTAGGGGTGGTATATTTCGACTCGCGTACGATACGCGGACGATACCACCCTGATAGCGAAAAGTGAAGAAGAAATGGCCCGGTTGTTGGAAAGAGTTACCATCGAAAGCAATAATCTTGGTCTGGAAATAAACACTGATCAAACCAAACTCATGCTGATTGATAGAAGTAGTGCAGTTCGAATACACAACCTCCTCCCTAATATAGAAAGAATGGATCAGTTTATGTAGTTGGGGTATTTAATTAATAACAAATAATGGGGGCTGTAAAGCAGAGATAAGAAGGCGTATAGCAATGGCACGGACGGCTATGATGAGCCTAAGAAAAATATGGACAGATAGGAACATAACTAAAAACACCAAAAAGACCCTTGTTCGATCTTTGGTGTTCTCCATATTCCTATACGGGTCTGAGTCATGAACCGTCAAGAGCGCTGATAGACACCGTATAGATGCATTTGAGATGTGGTGCTGGAGGAGAATGCTCCGTAACCCATGGACACCAAGAACGAACCAGTCAATTCTCAATGAACTCGGCATCACAGATCCGTTATCCCCATCTGCCGTAGACGCATCCTGCAATACTTCGGTTATATCACTCACAGAGGTGAAGACAACCTTGAAAATTTCATAAGTACAAGGCAAAGTAGAAGGCCGAAGACACAGAGGACGATCACCATCAAGATGGCTTGACCAAATAGCAAATATTACATGTCATCCATTTCAATCAAATCTCCGAGAGGCGGAAGATCACCAACGATGGAAGATCAAAATCACCAGCTGCACATAACCATAATATCACGATTCTTCAGATACGAAGAGACGACGAAGAATAAGAATATATTTCGACTCCAGGAACATGTCTATGAGTTTTTTTTCGCAGAAAAAGATGTTGAAAATTGTGCATTTTCTTTTAAATTTCCCTGTATATTTTTAGCAAACTTTTTAGAACTATCTGTTCACTGCAAATTTTCGTACGGTATAACTTTTTAATCTCTGATATTACCATAGTTATGGCACTAAAAGGAATGCAATATTGCCGCTTCCTACATGACCTATATTTCTAATTATTCATACGAGAAATTGCCACTAACAAGTAAAAAATTAAAAAAGGTAGAAAAAAGACTCAAAGTCTCGGTCTCAACGTTTATACAATGTTAAACTGTTACACGTGTTTCGCTCATATACGAGCATCATCAGACAAATACAATTAAAATTAATCCAAATACACGTTCACATTTTACAATTAAAACAACACTGAGTGTTGGATTAATTTTAATTGTATTTGTCTGATGATGCTCGTATATGAGCGAAACACGTGTAACAGTTTAACATTGTATAAACGTTGAGACCGAGACTTTGAGTCTTTTTTCTACCTTTTTTAATTTGAACCAGGTCTCTTTGAGAAAAATGGATGTCTTTTTTAAAAGTAAAAAATTGCTGAAAAAGGGTAAAAATTCAGCAAAAGTGTGAACAAAATACCCTGTATTGTAAAGTGCGGAGATACTAGTTACGCCATTATGATTAATTTGTCTATTTCAGTATAAAAACACACCCCTTTAACCATTTCTAACTACTTTCATAAACATGTCATTCCAAAATGGCATTTTTCCAAAATGTCTTAAGACGGCAATAATCATTCCTCTGCATAAAGGAGGAGACAAAGATCAAGCTCCTAACTATCGCCCAATTGCACTCCTTCCAACGCTATCTAAGATCATACAAAGGTTGGTTAGAAGAAGGCTGGTATCTTTTCTGTTTAAGTACAAAATATTTACTGAACATCAATTTGGATTTCTAAGCAACAAGTCCACAAATGACGCTATGTTTTTTCTTCTTAATAAAGTTTACTCCAGCCTAAATAACCATCATTCTACAGGAAAAAATGTCTGTGATTTTTCTAAGGCGTTCGACTGTGTAAATCATAAGATCCTAATTAATAAACTGTAGCACTATGGGTTCAGTGGAACATCTCTCGAATGGTTTAAGTCGTATCTGAGCAACAGAAGTCAACTTGTGAGGGTGGATACCACGTTGTCTTCTAGCATGTCTAGAATGTGGAGTACCACAAGGCTCAGTACTAGGGCCTAGTTTGTTTCTTCTTTCTATTAATAACATTGCAAAATAAACATCAGTGGTAAAATATGTCTTTTTGTGGACGACACTAGCTCCACTTGGAGCAACAAGGACGTCACGGCACTTCATAGGATTATAATCTTGGTGCGATTCGAACCTCCAAGAGTCTCAACATTTCTAAAAGTAAAACTTTGTCGTATAAGAACTCGCTGCAGCCTTTTGTACTTAACAACACCACCACTGACGTCGTAAAATCTGTAAAATTTTTAGGGCTTGTAGATAATTTTCTAAAACGGGACATGCATATCGACGCTTTGTCGAAAAAATTAAGCACTGCCTGTTTTGCATTAAAATCTGTTTCTAAGGAGCTTAACTTCTCAGTGGCTAGAACTGTTTATTATGCACTATTTGAGTCGCACCTCAAATATGCCCTTCCATTCTGGGGTACGTGTTGTGCGACTCAATTTGACCGCATTTTCAAGCTCCCGAAAAGAGCTGTTCGATATTCACTGGGACTAAACATCAGAACTCATTGCCAGGACTTTTTTAAAAAAATTAAAAATATTAACTCTTCCTTCCCTATTTATATTTGAATCCGTTTGACTAATACGTAAGCATGTATCAGCTTCTCAAGAAAGGCCATCTCACACTGATCCACTCAGGAACGCGGAGCACGATCTTTATCTACCTACCCCACGCTCAGAGTTAGTTAAAAGTTCAATATTATACAACTCGAAAAAAATGCACAAACACCTGCCATTTGAAATCAAATCCATAACATCATTTTCCTCATTTCGCATAGCATTGAAATCTTATTTACTAGACAAGGCTAATATAGACGCCGTAAATGACATATTTTGATAATCGAATTTGATCTTGTAAACACTGATCTAATGTTTGCTATTACTATATTTACTATAAACTTACTATAATATTGAATCTTATTTTTATTTTTTTATTCTTTGACATTGTAAACATTTATAAATGTTTATTTTAAACAATACGACTGACAATGTAATTTGTATACTTGTTTTGTATTCTCTTTTGTTTGTTTGTTTGTTTACTTTACGTTTGTCTACAAATTGTAAAATTTTTGGACAATAAAGGCATTTATTTATATTTATTTATTATCGAATTTTATTCTATTTAACTGACACACACCGTATAAAGAGCCAAATTGTTCAAAATCAAGGGATACAAATGTGTAAATTACTGTTTACATCAACACAAATGTTTTCTTTTATCTCTTCCATTATCATAGACAATAAAAAATCAAAAAAGAAAAAGCAACCTTAATATGAGCACTTTCCAACACCACCTTGTTGTTCCGTCTCGTTCCATTCAATGAAAATATTGTTCTCAATTCGTTTTATTTCCAAGATCCTCCACCGATTCAATCAAATTTGCCTCGAAGGGATACTTCTAAAAAGTTTCGCAGTACTTTACAGCGAACAAAATAAAAAAATCAAGGACTATCCCGAATAAGCC
The DNA here is from genome assembly GCF_002938485.1 of Sitophilus oryzae. NCBI lineage: Eukaryota > Metazoa > Arthropoda > Insecta > Coleoptera > Curculionidae > Sitophilus > Sitophilus oryzae. The sequence goes on from NW_022146979.1 coordinate 471,612, forward strand.
AATTTCCACAAAGCCCATTGGCGGCCTTTTGATATCGGCTTTATTTTAAACCGAATCGTGGATGACAAAAGGACGTTAGAAGATTCGGTCTTTATTCTACAGCTCTACAAACTCTCGAAAGATTTTGTTTGAGAAAAAGGACCGTAAATAAGAAACAGTTTGAGATTTCAATTATACGATTGTACAAAAAGGATGAAAGAAAAATAAGGGATGGAGAGGACAGTCTCTTTTATAAGACTTAACCGCAACTTTAAATAACATTTAAAGGATTATTAAATATTGCATAAAAAGTGGTTGATATACAGGGTGGTCCGAACAAAAGTCATGGAAATGTATACTTTTTCACTCCATAGTTTTATACAGGTACGGACGAAAAGTTATTACTGTTCAAAACAGTTAAAACACATGTACGTGTGTATCATGTAGGTGGCGCCCTTTACAAGTAGAAGTCATATTGACATCAAAATCAAATTTCTCATGTCAAAAAACTCCCAGACACCAATTTTCATCCAAATATTGACGTTACTTCAGAAATTATTTGGAAAAAATCGAAATAAAAATTAAACTTTTTCTTATTTATTTTTTATTTTTCTTTATTAGACTAATATGACTTTTGTCCAAAATCATCTGGATTTGACCCTTTCAAAATTTACCTGGGATTACCTATATCCCGTATCCTGATGCACCACACGGAATTTTCCACACTTACGTAATTTGCATAATAACAAATATACAAAAAAAATCCCTGTCTTCCCGGTGTACCGAAATTCACGCTGGCTCTCCGAAAAACAAAGTTAATCCTTCTGAAACTTCCCCGAAAATGCACCACCTCCCCCTCCCGCGGGCTTTCCTCCGCGTAAAGCTCATTAGCATCGCCGATGCAACCGGCCCTACGTTGGCATTAATTCAAGTTCCATCTTGCCTGGGGAAAACCGGCCGACTTCCGGAAGACGGTTTTGAAAGCGGTCCTGGCGTGTATAATTTTGATAGGTGTACGTCAGGAATGTCCAGCTTTCCAGCTTGCCGTATTATGTATGTAAATTCTATTTATTTTAGGGTTTTGGTTCTAAAGTTAACTTACAAAGGTATGCAGGAATATTTATTAGAATGCTTTTGTTCGCTGTGCCTTTGTTACATTGAGGTGGCTCGCATTTAAATCGTAACATATTTCTTTACAGCCGAGACACTCAATTTTGATATGACATTCTGTATGCATAAATCTTATGGTAAGAGATGATGGATGAATTTAGATGATTGGTGAATTTAGATGTGTACAGGGTGGACCATTTTGGTTGTTTCTATAGAGTATCTAGGAAACCGTGAGAAATATTCAAATTTTGATACTGCAGTCTCCGGTTCTTTTTTTGAACAAAAATACAATGGCGCAAACGGATCGTGGCTAACTTGATCTCTTTCGAAGCTACAGAGGTATTCTCAAATTTTGTACTTTTTGAAGATGTTCGATAGATTGTTTATTTCAGCAACTACGGAAAAATGAATTATACGATATAATATATATAAATATAAATTAAGGATTCCTAAAGGTACTTTTCTGTGTAGAATGCAGTGGCGTAGTCAGACTTTTTTCGAAAAAATATTTGTTTAGATATTAACTATATATACTTATGTTTTTTTAAAAACCCCCTGTATATTTTTAAATTTCCTGATTCAGCTTGGCATGGGCTTCTCGAAAATATATAACACTCTCTATTTATTTTCACTATTAACCTTCATTTGAATTTTCTCTTAAAATATCCAGTTAGTAGTAGCCCGTAGTAGGCCGCGCCGATTAAGAAAGTAAACGATTGTCACGGTGATCGAAACATACCTTTGATGGATGCGTGACATTTTATTTCAACAGATTGAAGTGTGTGTATTTTAAATAATAAAAAAAAATAGTAAATTTAAAATTTTGTGAAATATAATATGTTAAAATGTTATATTGAAACTAACAAACATAAGCAAATGGCAACTGATTTATATTTTGAGCGGTATCCTGAGCGCGAGCAACCAAACTCAGCCATTTTTAAAAGGTTAGAATATAGTTTAATGAATTTTGGACCTTTTCAAAAACAGCGTCCAAAAAATTATCAGAAAGAAGATGAAGAAAATCAAAAACATTAAAGATTTTAAAGATAAATATATATGCTATAGCAAGGAAAAGCTAAATTCTACATCCTGGAGACGCAGAACACAGAGTCGAGTTTTATAATTGGTATTTGGGAATGTTAGAAGAAAATGAATTGTTGTTTGATCAGATTATCTGGAGCGATGAGTCAAGAATTTCAAGTGATGGCATATTCAACCGGCATAATAATTATATTTGGAGAGATCAAAATCCCAATCAACAAGTAAACAGGGTAGCACAAGGACGATTTGGATTTAACGCATAGGTTACTTTACTGGGTAACGGAGTTCTTGCCAATGAAGTCTACGGAGGGAAATTGAATTCTCAGCGATATCTTCAAATTTTAGAAAGACACATTGTTCCATATTTAGATAACTTGCCTTTGAGGTAATTCTTTCAGCAAGATGGAGCTCCATCCAGCTTATACTGCGGCAGTTGTAGTCGAATATATCAACGCGAACTTTAGACAAAAATGGATTTCAAACAATCGACCAATCAAGTGGCCACCTAGGTCACCTGATACACTCCCTTGGATTTCTTTTTTTGGGGCTTTCTGAAAAACGAAATTTATCGAAATACATATAGAAGATTCGAAGAGTTACAAGATAGTTTTGTTGTGGCTTTGCAAAGTGTAACCAATATCACATTCGAAATGCTGTTAGCGGCGGCGTGCGGAGACGGTGCCAACTCTGTCTAGATAATAATGGGCAGCAATTTGAACATTTAATGTCTCTCTCTCTTTGGTCCGTTTCCCTGAAGAGGGATTAGTGACTATGATGTTCCTGTAGCGGTTTTTATCGTATTGTGCCAGTCCGCTCTGTTTTGAGCCATGCTGACGGTTTCATGAAGGCCTTGGCCGATTAGGTCTTTAGTTTGATCAACCCATCTCTTGGGTGATCTTCCTCGTGGTCGCTTTCCCTCTACCTTTCCCTCGACTATTAGCAGCTGCAGTAAGTCCGTTCTTCTAGCAATGTGACCAATATATGTCAGAAAACATCGGTTTATTTTTTTTGAGAGGCTGAGTTGTGAGTTTAGTTCTTGGAGAACTGACTCATTCGTACGATGGGCTGTCAAGGTATACGTAGCAGACGTCTATATGCCCACATTTCAAAAGCATCTATTCGCCTGGTATCGCTTTTCTTCAGCGTCCATGTTTCCGCCCCATACGTAGCAATCGGGAAAACAAGCGAGTTCAGCAGTCTTAGTTTGGTATTCTTAGTGATGGCTGTATCTTCCATATCTTAGTTAATTTAGTTACGGCTGTTCTAGCCAGCGCAATTCTACGTCTTATTTCGCCTTCGCATGAGCCGCTGTTGTCGATTAGCGATCCCAGATATAAGTATTTATTAACCACCTTAAATCCAGCTATGTTTCCCACGTGAGGTTGGTTGTTGTTTTGTCGGTCCACAATCATGACAGTAGTTTTGTTAGGATTAAGTTTTAGCCCAAATTCTGTACTAGTTTCTTGGAGACGTTGCATAATAAATTCCATTTCTTCCACACTTGATGTTATGATTAGTGTATCGTCGGCATATCTTAGATTATTGATTTTCCTTCCCCCCACAGATACTCCACCTTGCCAGTTATCGAGAATATCACGCATTATGTACTCGGTATAAATATTGAACAATAGGGGTGAGAGAACACACCCCTGCCTGACACCCTTCATTGCTTGAAATCTATTTGATGTGACATCATTAATTCTTATAAGTCCGTAATTATGTTGGTATAGTTGTCGGATAAGTAGAATAAGGTGATCAGGAACCCCCATTTCCTTGAGTATTTGCCAAAGTTTTTGCCACTTGACTAGATCGAAGGCCTTAGAATAGTCGATAAAACAGAGATACATTTCTATGTTGAATTCTCGCGCTTTTTCTATTAACTGTCGTACGTTCCCTATCTGTTCTCTGGTACCCTTACCAGGCATAAAGCCAGTTTGTTCTTCTGCAATCTGTGGTAGTAGATATGGCCTGAGTCTGTTGTTAATAATCTGCAGGAGAATTTTGCATGCATGAGGAATTAAAGCAATCATTCGATAGTTATTGCAGTCTGCCGGATTACCCTTTTTATATAGTGGTATATATAGCGAGCTGCACCAGTCGTCTGGCCAAATTCCCGTCTTCCAAATCAGATTGCATATGAAATGAATAACATCAATTACCGGTTGCCCTATTGACTTTAATATCTCAGCAGCTACACCATCTATACCTGGGGCTTTATTTTTTTTGAGACGATTTAGGGCGTGTTCAACTTCTGATTTAAGGATCTCCGGTTCATGTTCGAATTGGTTGGGACGATTAATATTATTAGAAGATTCACCATCTTCGTAAAGCTTTGTGCAGTACTTTCGCCAGACTTCAGCAATACCATCCGGATCAGTAATCTTTCGACCATTTTCATCCTGTATAATTTGTGTACGTAGTTGAAACTCACGAGAGAGATATTTTACCTTATTGAATAGCTCTCTAGATTCGTTAGTTGCCGAGTGTCTTTCCAATTCTGTGCAAATCTCGTGGACGTGCGTGTTTTTATCCTGTCTACAGCTGTTTTTTATTTCTTTATTGATGTTTCTTAGTTTGTGTTCTTTGTCAAATGTTGTTGATATGACTAGGTTTCTTCTTTTTTCAAGCAAATTGATCGTATTATTCGACATCCAAGTTTTGGTTTGAGGTCCAAGTTGACAATCGTCTAGGGTGTTGTTTGAACATGGTATTTGTTATTGCAAGATTGTTGTCTATTGCAAATTGTATAAGTCTCTCTCCTCTGGCATTTCTGTCTCCAAGTCCGTACATTCCTATAATATTTTGTAGGTTGTTATTGTCAGCTGACTTTCCCACCTTGGAGTTGAAATCACCTAGAATGACTAGGGGTTCCTTTTTGGGTGTGGCTGATACTAGTTGTTCTATTTCTTGATAAATATCCTCAACTTGTTTGTCATCTGCGTCAGTTGTAGGCATATATACCTGAATAAGATGCATGTTAGTAGGTTTTGTACGGATGGTGACTTTAATAATGCGGTCACTAATGGTTTGGTAACTGTCCACGTATTGTACCATTCTTTTGTTAACCACAATGGCTACTCCATTCTGGCTTGCATTGTCTGAGCCCGACACGAAAATCCGATGTTCAGCAGTTGTAAAGTGTCCCTTACCTTTCCAGTGTCCGACAAACCACATATATCCATCTCTGCCGTCATCAGCTCACGCTCTAATATTTGAAGTTTTCCTACGCTCAGGAGTCCTCGGACATTCCACGTACCAATATTTATCTTGGATTTCTGAGGAAGCTTGTTGTTTTTTCCAGTAACTCGAGCTGCAGACAAAGCCTGGTCACCTACGTTTGTCTGCTCGGTTGCTAATTTCACACTTGATGGCCCGAACCCAGTCAAGCGCCGGTCGCTACTCGGATCGCATGGCAACCATATACCATTGTCACGTAACATCATAGTGTTCATGGGATAATAATCAGGTGGTTTCCCCTTGCCTGCCTGATCCTATGCCGTTGGCTCATACTCGTCATCGTATAGCTCATCCGCCTTTTGAGATCATTTCTGCTCTCAAGGACAAGAGAGTGCCCTAGTTTGCTAACAACATTTAATGTAGTCTTTGTGTTTTTACCACACCTATTTTTTATTTGCTTCGTATTGTTCGATTTTATTTAATTGATAATATTGATTAATTTGAAAGTAGATATTTGCTTGTTTCCTTTAATACTTGGCTTCACCTATCAAGAGGAAAATCGATATCTTTAAATAAATTGGAATTTTAAAGTTAATAGTGAAAATAAATATATAGTGTTATATATTTTCGAGAAGCCCATGCCAAGCTGAACCAGGAAATTTAAAAATATACAGGGTTTTTTTAAAAAAACATCAGTATATATAATTAATATCTAAACAAATATTCGAAAAAATTCTGACTACCTCACTGCATGTTACACAGAAAAGTGCCTTTAGCGGTCTGGTGGTACAGACCATGTGTGGTCCAACCAACATAACATAAAAATGTCTATACCTCTGTAGCGGAATCATTTATTCAAAAAAGTCCGTGACTGGGCGAATGTCTTAGCTCATAAAAGATCAGTCAAAAGCAATAAATAGAATCGTGTTTCGCAACCAGAGCCTTAGTATGTTTTCTGCTAAACTAACAAAAATTTTGAATGTATAAACTACAAACCTTGGTATGAGGACAGTTTTTGTAATATTATTTCTCTTTTATTAAAGTTCAGAACAGCATAGTTGGATTCTCTGGAATATTGATCAAGGTTTTCTCTTCCGTGCTCTTTTACTTGTGAATTCCAGGCAGAGTGCGGTACTCCTTTCATTTCATTTAATAAAATAACTAGGGCTATTTACAGATTTAGCGTTTGGTTCACATAACCTATTCTACTCAAATTTCCCAAAATATTGCTTCTGTCAGGCGCATCCGAGGTAATCACAATAAAACATATTTTTAACACAACGTAGGTTCCTTTATTTCATTTAAATTGTTTGATATACACTATATACAGTTGGCCAAAATATCCCTCTTCAACTTTGCTGATCGACCCTGGTTGTTGTACTCCAACCCCCTTCGCCCATGAGTAATTAATCGACGCTTCAATTAAAGTTAGAAAATAATTCTATAAATACTTAATCTAGTGTTGATAAATTACGCTTTTAGGTAATTAGTTCACTACATCAATATTCTGAGAAATTGTCTCCTACTTCATTTAAAATTGAACGCCATCGTCTTCCAGCACTCGCACCGAACAATGAGCTAAGCAAACTACCACGTCGAGGTGAAAATTTATTTGCTACTTGTGCCTCCTGGCAGAGGCCCTGGAGGCATAATCTGCACATGGTATTTTAGCTCGCCCATTAAGCGAACGCCATTAATTCGAGAACAAGGGGGTATGTAAATATTCCTTGCGAGGCGTAAAGCATCCTTGTTAAGCTTAAGTTTGGAATCAAATTTGGAGTGGTTTTGTATTGGAATATCCTAAAGGATTATGAAAATGCGTAAGTTGTCTGTGTGTTCAACAAAATGTAAAATTTAATACGGTAAAAATTAAAATTTATAATTATTTTCTTGTAGAAACTTGGCAAGTTTATGCCACGAAACAAAGTAAAATCCACTTTAAGGAGGTATTTACTGAATTAAATTATTTTCTGATAATTATTCAAAGGCTTGAGTATTACCAAGACTCAATTCTGGTATATCTACAGATGCAAAAAACCCAACGGATAAATTTTTGGTTAAATTGGCCATATTTTCATACATTTTTTTTAGCAAGTTGTAGATAATTATGTCACCTATAATTCTTAAACTCAGGTTTTTATAAACTTTAGTATTTGGCATATTATACAGGGTTAATCGAGAGGTTGTTTTTCTCACCCTAACTTTAAAACACCCTGTGCAATAATTTCGTGTGTAAATTTTCTTAAAATATAATTTTACGGTCAGAACCATGTCTCCTGAACATTTTGTTTTTTGGATAATCTCAATACCATGCCTTCGTTAATTTTTAAGAGCGAAATGACCTTGCCACCAATAATTTGCAATTTTTTCAATTATCATTTCTTTTTGAAGTTATTTTTTAATATGACAAGGCAGTTTTGATGATTATTGTGTTTGATTGATTATATGTATAGTAGAACTGCCCATCATCTTCGACGTTTGGGAAATGCATGGCAGGAGGGTTAGAGATCGCCAGGGGTGGATGGGGAAGTGGAAACCGGCCCGGGAAAAACAGGCAACCGGCCCAAATCCACAAAAACAAAATGACCATAACGAAGAAACATATTTTATTTATTAATATATATAAGTTAGCCAAATCAAACCAAATCAAACCAAACACACAATAGTGTAACAGTCAAATTTCCTCGCTACGACCTCTGTGTGCTAGCTCATAAATTATCGCAAATAACTATTATTTTTGCATCATGTTTACTATAATTTTATTGTTAAATATTATTTTACTTAAATTTTACAATTATGCAACCCGATATACACCGCGCTATTACACAATATTGTCACTGGACCAGGCACACCAGCAGCAGTAGGCTTTTTGTCCATCTCTCTATAGCTTTGATCATCACCTGTTCGTCACTTGTCACTGTGAGATCAAATCAGATGTTTTTGGATTTATTTATCCTTTGTTTTGGTTATTGAAATTTTATAATTATCAGATAAAATTTCGTAGTTAAATCGTTTATTTTTGATGTGGATCGCAGTGTGCAATTCGTTCATTTTAATTGTGGAATTTCTGAATTTAGTTCGTTCATTGACCGGATATGAAATATGGCTGTTGAAAAATAATCTAGAACATCGTTTTTTATTTATACCTTTTTGTGAGTTGGACTAGTCGAGAGATATAGTTCTCTATCTATATCCTGGAGGGAGATTTCCGGTTGAAATCTGATTTTGTGAAGGAAATTGAATCCTTGCATCACTTCTTGTGTACTCCCCGACCGAGAATATCGTCGTGAAGAACTGGCTGCCGTTTCGTGAAGCATTCCCTGTTGGCGAATAGCAGGTCTTCGTAAAGAAGGATTAAGGCTTCCGAAACACATTTGGTCAGAGACGTGGTTGGATTTTGTGGATTTTTATGGTCAACCGCAGAGTTCGCGTCAAATTCGTCTACCTTTTTACAAAGAGGAGCTCGAAAAATATTGCACCGAGGCCCCCAATTGTCAATCTACGCTACCGTATTCTTAGTATACATTTAGATCGAGACTATTTAAATTTACCTATTGCTATTAATTCTTTTTTCTGCTGTCAGTCAGTTATATTTATTAGTTATTAATAAAAGAATAGTGGGTAAAACTATACAAGGTGAGTCTTAAATAAGTGCAAATATTTTCAGGGGTGGTATATTTCGACCTCAGGAACACGTCTATGAGATTTTTTTGCAAAAAAGATGTTAAAAATCGAGCATTTTCCTGTATATTTTAGAAAATTTTCTAGAACTTCCTGTTCACCGCAAATTTTCCCACGGTATAGTTTCATAATCTCTGACTTTCCGTCACTAAAAGAGATGCAAATACCGAAAAATTGAGGTGGCTCAATTTTTTTTAAAAATAAATCTATTTTTTTTTAATTTACAAACTTTAATAACTCGATTGGACTTATTTGAAACTCGGTAAAGAGAATATATTATGTTTATTTTATTGAGATCTAAGTACCAGCCCTGAAAATATTTGCACTTATAGACTCACCTTGTATAATAAAAAATTTAAACCGAACAAACAACAGATGATTATTACAATTATAAGTATCCCGGAGAAAGACAGTTTACAATAATTATTTTACAAATTGGTGTTTATGCTTAAAAGCAACTGACGATTATACTGATGCAAATTGATTAGTTAGTTATGGAGTCACTAAGGATCTTACGTCACTTATAGTTAGAAGATTAACCATTTAATTTTTGCCTCGAATTTTGCTAATCCAATCTTTTTTTGAGCTCTGATCGGGACCGGCCCACCGGCCCATCTTTCCACCGGCCCACCGGGAATTTTCCCGTTTTCCCATATGGCCCATCCACCCCTGGAGATCGCGAAGTGGTACCAGTTTCATTAAATAAACTTCGCTTGGTCCATAAAGAAGAATGGGAAAACATAACGCAATATGATATAGGTATTCAGCCTCAATGACAGTATGAACGGAGATATACAGGCAATAGCATCCAAGGCACTACAAATTATTAGGGCATTTTTTACAATTTTTTTTCTGTTAGTATACTTGAGTATTACAAATATTTTCTTTAATAACGTTGGTTTTGTTATCGTTAATAATGTTTATTAAAACCAGGACTGTATCTTTAACATTTTTTTTTAAATTTAGTATAGAGTATCCAGTCCAGTGCAGGGCGTAATATGACGTTATGGCAATAGTTAAAAAAAAAACCAAACCAGTTCATTTGGCTCTTAAAAATTAATTGAAAAAATCATGTATTGACATGAATCAATAAAACGCTCAGGAGTCAGGGTCCTGACCGTAAAATTATATTTTAAGAAAATTTACAAACAAAATTATAGCAGAGGGTGTTTTAAAGTTAAGGCAAAAAAACAACCCCTCTATTAACCCTGTAATAATACACCGCCACCTTATAGATCTATTGTGTGTTCCCCTTTCTTGGGTTATAACGAGTTATAACTCATCATACAGTCTCAGGGCTTTAAGAAAAGCCAGTATCTGAGACGGCTCCTCAGAGGCCAGCTCTCCATCCTCGACATCAGACGTATCAAGGTTCATGGCACGAATGGTCGTCGTCTCGGCGCACTCAGTGATAAGGTGTTCTGGTGTTTCCCAATTTTCCCCACAAAATCTGCATTTGCCGTTATTTCTCAGTTTCAGCCTACTGAGGTGTTCGTTGAGGAGACAGTGTCCTGTTAGAAACCCCGTGACAATCCGAAGATTGTTTTTACTTAAATCAAGGAAAGCCTTTGATTTTTCTCGGTCATAAGTTCTAAGGAACTTTTTCGATTGTCTTAGACCGTTGGAGAACACCCATTCCAAGTTACGGATGGAGTCTTCCAGATTCTTCAGTTCCGCTTTCAGTTGGTTCCCGTTTGGAAAACAGAACGGTTCTGGTCCAGTTAGTGGAGTGTTCGCTCCTTTTCTAGCTAGATCATTTGCTTTTTCATTGCCTTCTATCCCTTGGTGAGCAGGCACCCAGAGTAAGAGGACTTTATTTTCTTTACCTAATTTGTTGAGCTTCTCTAGGCATTCTTTGACCAACATCGAATTGATGGTTACTGAGTTGATCGCGTTAAGTGCTGCTTGACTATCGGATAGGATGGCAATTTCCTGTTTTCGATAGTTCCTATCTAAGATAAATTGTACGCATCTTTCGATAGCGCAAATTTCAGCCTGAAGGATACTGGGGTAGGTGCCCATTGGTTCGGAGTATTCAGTTTTCGGCCCAAATACTCCTATCCCTGTCCCTGCTTTGGTTTTGGAGGCATCAGTATACCACGTAATGGTATGGTCTTTTATATGCTGAGTAAGCGTTTCTTTCTTCCAATCCTTTTTATTACTCAATACTACAGTGAGGTGTTTCTCAAAGTTGTAAATTATTGGTATGTCATCCACTGGGAGTTGGAGAAGTGGAATTTTCTTTTTGAGGGTGTTCCAAGCCCCTGACCTGAATATTCTCCCAGTACTGTTTCCGTCAGTAACCATTCTAATCATTGTCGCATTGGCATAACTACCGACGACAATGTGCAGTGGTGTTAGGTCTAGAATGACCTCCATTGCTGCTGTTGGACATGTTCTCATGGCACCTGTGATGCAGATACATGCCAGTTTCTGTACTTTGCACAGGTTTTGCCTTGCTGTACGTTGCTCTAGTTTTGTATACCAAGCAACTGCTCCATAAGTAATCATGGGTCTTACTGTCATGGTATACATCCAGCGCAAAATGTTAGGGACGCAGCCCCACCTATTTCCGCCAGTCTTCTGCATATCATGAGAGCCTTTGTGGCTTTGCTGGTAATGTTCTTAATATGCCTGTTCCAGAGAAGTTTACTATCCAGGGTTATCCCCAGATATTTCACTTCCTGTGATGGCAGTATTTCCTTTCCATCTAGATGGATTCTTTTCAAGTTTTTCAAACTTCGCTTTCTGGTGAATGGCACTACTGCGGTTTTATCTGAGTTAATACTCAGCCCGACAGTTTTTGAAAAAATTTTGAGAGCCATCGGATCTTTTTCTGTATTTGCATCCCTTTTAGTGCCGTAACCATAGAATAAAGCCGTAACTATGGTAATATCAGAGATTAAGAAATTATACCGTGGGAAAATTTGCGGTGAACAGGCAGTTATAAAAAGTTTTCGAAAAATATACAGGGAAATTTAAAAGAAAATGCACGATTTTCAACATCTTTTTTGCGAAAAAACCTCACCCCTGAAAATATTTGCACTTATTTAAGACTCACCCTGTATAGGGCTAAAAATAACAAAAATATAACACTTTAAATATGGCCAAAATTTCCTCCGTTGCGTTTTTTTGCATCTGAGTGTATATAATATTTATATTTTTGTTTTTCAATATATTTCTTTTTTATAATTAAATCTACAGGGTGGTCCGAATTGTATTCGGGAAACTTCGGCAGCATATTCTGTAGATGAAAATAAGTAAAAAAGTTCGTAAAAATTTATTTTCTAAAATCCTTCATTTCGGAGATACAAGGTGTAGAAGTTTTATTTTTATTTCGGGTTTTTCCAAATAAATTTCAAAATCAACCTCGATATTTCGATGAAAATTGATGTCTGGGTGTGTTTTGACAAGGGAAATTTGATTTCGATGTCAATATGACTCATGCCTGTAGCACTACTTACATGTTTTTAACTGATTTGAAGAGTAATGACTTTGCGACCGTATCTGTATAAAACTAATGAGTACATAATTACGAAAATTAACACTTTTTCGTACATTTTACTATTTTTTACGTAAAAAAAATGTGTCTTGGTACAAATTGCTACGAGCAACCATTTTCACAAGATACCTACCTATTTGGAATGGATATAGTCAATGCCATTATTAACAAAAAATAAAAATGTTGACCAGATAGTTTTTTAACTAAAATAGTGGAAATACTGATGATTTTAAACTGAAATCTGGAAACTTTGTTTTATGCTAATCATGAATTTTTCTAAAAAAATACAATAAAACAGTTTCTGTTGAATCTTTCAGACTAACTCTAACTCCATTCAACATCACATGTATAATTTTTGTCAGTGACGCATCTAGAGATTGAGTATTCATTGGTATTATTAGGTTCTTTTGTGAGATATTATTTTGCATATATCTTTTATTTTACTTCACATTTTAACATATTTAATAAATTACTTTCTGGGAGGGGTAATTACCCCTATTATCCCTCTCGTATACGCGCCCCTGGAAACATTAGTCGTAGCGATTTTTACCAAGAGACCTTTTTTACGTAACAAATGACGTAAATTTATACCGGGTGCGTCTCAAATGTGGTTCACCCTTAAGTAATTTTTGAGCTATTGCCGATATTTGAATACTAATTTTTTTGTTTATTTTTACCTGCAGAATACGCTGCAGAAATTTTCCAAATATAATTCGAACCACTCTGTATAGGAAACGAAATTTTACTAAAAATACTTTAAGATAATCTCATTAAACTATTGTTATATTTTAAACTGTTTTTGATGTACGTTATCTATTATACATCACACAATTAGCTACTGGTGCACAAGGATATTAATTTACTCTATTCAAAGAGGTATTACGTTGCAGAATAATACAAGCAGCGGTAATGGAAGCAATGCAGATTCAGGATTATTTCACGAAATAAATAAACTTTCATATATAAATTTAATTTGGAGATCAATTATTTTAAAAACTGTATGTAAAAATATCTGATTGAACTATTGTTATTTCATTGATATACTTAACTCAAGTTCAGTTAGGGATATCTTGTTAGAAAAAAAATATACTAATAACAAGTTGCTTCACAAAATTATATATGGGTATTTAGCAACTGCAAGAAAATCTACAAAATAAAATAGTTATTTTTTGTAAACACTGCTGGCGTTATCCAAACAGAAACTATGTACTTGTCAGCAGTTAGGTTTACAGATATACAAATTTGTTTAAGGAACAAAAAAATGCTTAACGTTTTGGAAAGTTTATCTCTTTCCGTCGTCGGAAGCAAAAAAAATACACAGAATTAAGAAGAAAACTATTTAAAATATTTAAATTCAACTATTCGAGAGCACTTTAGTTTTTTAAAACAGATACGTCTACAAAAACCGTTGACGTTCTGTTAAGAACGCTGCTGTGTTTACAAAAAATAATTATTTTTATTTGTAGATTTTCTTGCAGTGGCGAAATACCCATATAGGATTTTTTGGAGAGATGAATGCGCCACATAGGTAGATTAGACATTTATTAACAACAAGATTAGACATTTTTCAACAACAAGTTGTACTCACCACTAAGTAAACGACCATATCCAAGCATGAAGAAGCTTTATAATCATTATTTCCTCGGTCTCTGCATGTCACAACACTATCACTAAATGTCAATCTCTACCACAGTTTAATTGAAATAAAGTTTGAACACTTTGAAGTACTCAAAAACATTTGATTTATATTTTTTTGGATTTAAAGGCTGATTTTATTCAAACAAGATACAAAACAACTATATTAAAAATATAGTGCAAGACAGTGCATATCTTTTGCATTTTTTTAAATTTGTCTCACAATCAGTTAAAACATCTTAGTTAAACACTATATGAGTTAATAAATTTGCAATCAAACAACAGTTACCATTCTAAATGAAAGTATATTATACCGGGTGCGTCTCAAAAGTGGCTCACCCCTATGAAGGTTTTATTTTTTTGATATAAAAAAACGAGATTTGGTATGTCAGTGTGTGACATAAATTAGGATTGATTGACGTATTCAATTGTTTTCGGCCACTTCCTGTTTCACCGGAAATGACTACAACTTTTGATTTTTAAATGGCACCGGTCGGTACTTTTTTACTTTATTCGATAGAAAACAACACTCTGAATAGAATGACATATCATATGTCAATTTTTGAAATTTTTGCCTAAAAGCAAATTGATTTTTAAATTTCAATCTAGAGTGCCATCGCTCTGTTAAAAACACTAATTTTTGACCAAGGAGCCTTGGAAAAATATATTTGATCGTCTAATGTTATTCATGTCTTGTCCTGGCTAGTTAAAAGATGCCCAAATCGTATTTTTAATCACATCTCAATTTTTTCAAATGGAACGAGGGTGGCTCATTAACATATTTGGAAAAAGCATTTTTTACGAGTAATTTGATACCACACACTTGGTATTTCGAGTCAAATTGTCGTTATGAACCGCATGTTATAATTTAAAATAAACCATATGCGAAAATGTCAAAGTTGACATATGATATGTCGTTCTATTCAGAATATCATTTTCTATCGAATAAAGGAACAAAAAACCGAGGGTACCATCACAGTACCATTTAAAAATCAAAAAGTTGTGTCATTTCCGGCGAAACAGGAAATGACAGAAAACAATTGAATGCGTCAATCAGTCCTAATTTATGTCATATATTAACATACTAAATCTCAATTTTTTATCTGAAAAAATAAAAAAGTTATAGGGGGTGAGCCACTTTCGAGACGCACCCGGTATTCTTTTTAGAACCGAAATTATATATAGGTTGTAAAATATAATTGTATACCTAGTTATAATATAATTTTAGTTCATCGACAAATTAACAAAGACCTGTTTGTTTGGTTTAAAACTGGTAAACATTTAATTGTATCAGATCGGTCTAGATTTGTTTTTAAAGCATATTACGCCAATATAACAATTAAAACAACAATAGGGTTGAGTTAATTCCATGCAGGCATCTGAAGGTTAAGTTCATTGCGGTTATTGACAGGGTCAGGGATTTTATACATGAATGATCATCACAGTGAACATTGAACATGACCTATAATATCTTTAGTTGTATTCGTTTATATCAGTTTATATATCTGACTATAAAAAGCACTATATTTGTATTTGTAAATTAGTGGAGTGCCTGGAGACTTTTACCTCCGAATTCAATTACTGTGAAGCTTCTGTATTGTGTTTTATAGATAAAATACTAAAATATTTACCCATTTTTTTTCGTAGCTTTTAATTTTTTATTTTAGTAAATTCTTAGTCATTTCCTTCTTAATATTTTTTTTCAATTTTTTTTCAATTTTAGTAATTTTAGTAAATTCTTAATTATTTCCTTCTTAATATTTTGATTTTTTTAATTCTTTTTCTAAGTAAATTTATTGAAATAAATTAATCTAATACATAAGCTATACCTATTCTACTTACATTCTAATCATTGAAATTTTGATTGAAATCGAATTATACAGGGCGGCGCATCATATACGACGCGGTTTCTGTCACAGTTTCTATTGAAGTGAAATATTGTGAGCTTTTGTAAGTTAACTTAAAGCATATTCTAAATTTATATATTCTATAGGGTGATCCCAAAAACGTAATTTGTAATGGAACACCTTATATATTAATTCATTTTCGGATTTTAGGAAAAAAATAAAGGTAAGTTTCATTAGAAAAGTATATAGCTAAAATGTAAAGTTTTTTAAATATTTAGCATTTTCTAAAAATGAAGAATGCATTTTAATTCTTTATCCTTAAAATTTTCCTTAATATCCTTAATTTGAGGTCTGGAAAACTACTGACTACGGATTCTTCGTGAAAGCTTTTAAGGAATTCAGATTACAGCGGGGTTTAAATGAAGAATATGAAGATGAGGAAAATGGAGATTTAGAATTTAAAAATATCTCAGAAAATCTGGAAGGAATGGAATCTAATATCCCTATCTCATTATCTAAACACAGTCGATGTACTTCACGCACGTTGAATCCCGAGTTGAATCCCTTACTGGGACTACCAATATAAAAATATAATTCAGAAAGATGTCACATTGAAGCCTCGTTATACAAATGTCTTGGCAAAATGCAATGTTCTGTAGAAAATGAGGAGTCTTGGAAGAAAGTCCTCTCAAAGAAGTCTCTTTCTCAAGTGTCTTAAAGAAAACTTTGTAATATATCTTATTAGAAATACAATGCAAAAAGTTTGATCAAAATTCCTTCACAGTAACTGAATTCGGAGGTTTGTATCCCACAAGGGCTTAATGTACTCCACTAAATGTGTCATAGACATGTTGCAATGACACAAAGTGACATATTACGAGATATTACTGAAAGTTTATCGAGTTGAAAATTTTCATGAATAATTAATATTTTTACTATAGATAGTTTATCTTTTTTTACATTTTATTTCTAAATGACTCTACAAAGCCTATTAACTTTTTATAGCCGGATTAGTACAATTACCTATTTTTTTCATACAACGAAACTTTGAAGCATTAAAAAGAAACACTGAACATTTTAAATTGCTGCGATGTTAAGCTATAGCGTAAAACGTTTCAAACAATTTTGCCGAAAAAGTTACGATGTGTTTTTTTTTCTTTTTTAATGAAATCAACGACCTGTTTTTAATTTTCTGAACCTTTTGGAGTATTTACATTTCACAATAAGTAACGGCATTTTTGGAATAAAATTGTTTAGGATTTTTTTTTAAATTTAAATTTAAAATTTTACTAATCCCAACTGACATCCTAAATTAGGAGAGTGTTAATTTATGATATAGTAATAGTTTCGATACATGAGTATTACATATATCCGGATCTTTTAGCAATACAGGGTGGCGTCTCTCATACCGCGGAGGCTCCTAGGAGAACGACAGTTTCCATTGAAATGAAACTTTGTGAGCATAAATATAATCACGTATTTTTCAGTGTTATATGATTAGACTGGAATTGGCTGCTTGTTCCACTGTTACCTTTTTAGACCTATTGTG
The DNA here is from genome assembly GCF_002938485.1 of Sitophilus oryzae. Taxonomy (NCBI): domain Eukaryota; kingdom Metazoa; phylum Arthropoda; class Insecta; order Coleoptera; family Curculionidae; genus Sitophilus; species Sitophilus oryzae. The sequence continues at coordinate 489,133 of NW_022146979.1, forward strand.
TTCCTCTCCTGATTTCAAGGTTACATTCTCTAGTCCTATCCTAAAAATTCTATTAACTTTGAAACTGAACCCTCCATATAGCTCTTTATCAACGGCTTATCATTGCCTAATACAAAGAACAGCACATTTGCTAGTCTGTCGCAATGACATAAAATGTGTTCTGTCGTTTCTTAGATTAATTAATTATTATTAAACACATTTTATTTAATAGAAATTAGTAAGTTACAATTCTTTACCACCAATATCGAATTCTTGATATTTTTAGGTAGGTCATCGTTTTCTTGTATCTACATGCACTTAAATTCAAAATCTATGTATTAACTGTGTTATTTTTTATTTATACATTAGCCTTTTCTTATAATTTTTATGTCATATAATTTATTGGTATTTTAATTTTAGGATATTTTAAATATTTCTATTACCCATTCCAATTTTTGGGGTATTCATATAATCCCTTGGGGGTACACTGTTTACATTGGATATGATAAATTCATGTTGTGCCCTAGTTGGATTACCAACCAAACCAAACCAAATCCAATCGGTCAGTATAGAGTAGACCTTATACCGAGTACTCTCCGTAAGTGACTCACCCCCTATAACTTTTTTATTTTTTCAGATAAAAAACGATATTTGGTATGTTAGTATATGGCATAAATTATGACTGATTTACGTATTCAATTGTTTTTGGCTACTTCCTGTTTAATTTTTAAATGGCACCCCTCGGTTGATTTCTACTTTATTCGATAGAAAATGGCACTGCAAATAGAATAACACTAATATGTCAACTTTTGCCATTCTCGCATATGGTTTATTTGATGTATGTATATGTTACTGTAAATGTCCGAAATGCGGTAAAACCTAGGATTTACCAAAAGCAAGTGGTAGTAAAAACCAACCAACTCCACTAAATAACCACCTAACCAATGCATTAATACACTCCAAATAACCAGGCTAACCAATACATTAACACCCTCCAAATAATCAGGCTAACCAATGCATTAACACCCTTCAAATAACCAGGCTAACCTAATTAGTTAACGCTTTTGGTAAATCCTAGGTTTAGCACGCATATCCTAGGTTTTACCGCATTTCGGATATATAATGATTGTAACATGCTGTTCATAACGACCATTTCCCTCGAAATACCCAGTGTGTGGTACCAAATTATTCGTAAAAAGGCCCTTTTTCCAAATATACTCATGAGCCACCCTTGTTTCGTTTGAAAAAATTGAGATATAATTAAAAATATGATTTCAACATCTTTTAACCGATTACAGTTGTGGGTTGGAACCTTTGGTTACACAGCAAAATAAAACACTAAATCACCACAAGTCAATCAGTTTTTGATCATCTGCTCATGATGCTAACATGGTTAGTGAAACGCGCGTCCAGTGTAAAAGTAAAAGTGTTTTGGTGTATTGTGGTGATTTAGTGTTTTATTTTGCGATCTTTTAACCGGCCAGGACGAGACACGAAAAACATTAGACGATCAAATATATTCTCCAAGGCTCCTTGATTAAACATTAGTGTTTTATACAGCCGCACAGTAGGCAATATGTCCAAACCAAGTTGCAAAAAATAACATCCACAGTTAGCATTTATGGCAATAACATTAGATTGGAAACATATTAGTTAAGAGGAAACCACATAAAACTAACAAAAAAACATATTCAGAGTCTCTTTCGAGGGGCTGTAAAACGAACTTTGCGCAAAACCTACATTTTTAGTTAATTTGTGTCCTATAACTGCCTTTTTTCTACAATTTCTTAAATAGTAGGCGTTGCATTCAAGTGACACAGTATTATAACAATTGAATCGGACGACCTTAGCTTACTGTCAAAAAGGAAGTACTGTCAAATTGGAAGCGTAAGCCTCCATGCGTATGTGTATAGTAACATCCTTTATGTGGATAATTCTCATAAATTAATTTTTATAGTAGCTAGAGCTAGAGAAGAACTTGAAATGTAAAGTTACGTAACTTTTCTCAAGATTTCCGAAGAGGTATGTCATAAATGCCAAATGACATTTTTTGACAAATTGACAAATTTTGACAGTACATAATTTTTTAAATTAAATGAAATGGTTCAGATTTAAAAATATGCACTTCGTGACCATTGCTTCCAGCTGTTATAAAACAAAATATCAGTAAATAGTAGGTGGTAAAATAAAATTTAGATATTTTGAATAGGTATAAGTTCTATTATTTTCTAAATTGTCATTGTTTAATGCTCAGAATATTATTACTTATTTAAAATATAATAATACAATATTGTTCACATATTGCCTGGTATTATTAGAGACCCAACTTATTCAAATGACAAACAGTCTTGAATAAAAGTTCGATTGGATTAGTATACTAGGGTTTTCTTTTATACATTGACACCCCCTTTATGTTTTTTATTTGACGTTTCCGAAAACTGTCTCAAATGAAAGTGGTTTTGAATAAATTTGCCAAAAAAGTCTATTTCGCATATACAAAGTGCTTCAAAAAGTCTGGGCGTGGTTGAACTATCTTATTTCAAATTAGGTATAGGCTATGCTACAAAAAAGTAGTTAAGATTTAGAGAAAATAAAAATCAAATAAAAAAATTGGTACTAATTTGAAATAAGAAAGTTGGGCCACACACAGGATTTCTAAGGCACCCTGTATATGCAAAGAAGACTGTTTTGAAAAATGTATTCGAGACCGTTAAACTTTTATTCAAGACACTTTTTTCGAAAACGTCGAATAAAAAAGATACAGAGGATGTCAATATATAAAACAAACCCTGTATATGGCAGAAGAGTAATAATTGCTCAATATTTCTCTGTTTCATCTTGTCTCTGCCAAAAATCGTAAAATTTAGTGAAATGTAAAATATTCTTACCGCATTTTGGTAGCTGTATTAGTCAAAAGATGATTTTTCCATTTTATGAATCCCCTCCACCACCCCCAACCACTCTCAAGTTAGCCAAAACTAACAGGGTTCACGGCCTACTGGCATAGTATGTTTTTACCAAATTTGAATAAAATCGTACAAAAAAAGAATTTTTGCAACATACTTCTGGATTTTTGCCCACTGTGAGCCGTGGCAGTCTAGATTGAAATTTAAAATAAGTTTTTTAAGCGAGAATGTCAAAAATTGATGGTATGTAATTCTATTTACATTTATATTATTTTTCCAAGACTTTTTGATTAATCTGTCGTTTCTAAATCGCTTAATCCAAATCCTGATTAGACCAAATGTTTATGGATTATATCCGCTACTAAATTAGTGATTGCTGCATATTCAATAATGGCTTATTTGTTAAATCTAAAATATATTACGATACTGTTTGTTTATCGAAACTGTCCAATATAACTTTCGGTTCTTTTACCGAAATAGTTTTCTATTTTATCAATAATTTCCAGCCTTTATTAAATGGACTAGAACACAAGCTTAGTCGCTAAGACCAGAGTTAATACGCAAACAGGATAATAACTATTAGGATTATCGAGAGTTTACTGTATTAGGGTTAATAATTTAATCCCTCGAGTTCACCACATATACCACGAGCTAGATATATCATAAATATATTCATATCCCTTAAGCCGTGAATAGTTTATTAATTAAAATTCCTGTCTTGTGTGGTTTGTAGACCTATTATTTAAATAAGAAGCCAGATAATATAATAAAGTTAGTTTATTTTTTGATTCAAATCCAATTTTTCTATAGTATTTACTTTGTACTATAGATTTATAACATATCGCAAGTACAGGTTAATAAAGCACTAATTAATTAAATTGTGAAAATATCTTTGTTACTAGACAACAAAAGGTTAATAAGTATAATATTTTTATAGTTAAAGACCCGTTTACACTCCCAGTTAATTTGGGCACAAACCAAACCGCACCAATATAAAACTAATAAAATATAAAACTCTTAAAAAAACTCACCATAATTAAATACATACTTTACTAAACAAATTTATTGCTTTTTTAAATGTATATAGGTATATCAAAAATTGCTGGTCTATTTTAAATATTTAAAATATTTAAATAAAAACTTCGTTATTTCAAACGCGACACTCAGGGCCCACGGAAGGCAAATATTGAGACCGGGCGAGTACCCTATCTGGCCTCCCCCAATAGTTATTATAGTTCTCTTTTTCTTTCAGTGCTACCCTTTAACTACAACTAAGCATATTTATGCTACTTTAACAATAAATTTTCACTTAAAGATACTTCTTTTCTCTTTCTTTCTTCTTCTCTACTTCTTTTTAAAATTCTTCTCTTCTTTCAATCTTAATCTGCGGTTTTTGTTTTTTGTATACCGGCTGCGTCTCGAAATTTACTCACCCCTATAACTTTTTTATTTTTTTACAAAAAAACGAGATTTGGTATGTTAGTATATGACATAAATTATTAGGATTGACTATTCAATTGTTTTTGGCCACTTCCTGTTTCACCGGAAATGACTAAAATTTCTGATTTTTAAATGGCACCTCGGTATATTTCTACTTTATCTTTATTCGATAGAAAATGACACTCTAAGTAGAATGACATATCATATACCAACCTTTGACATTTTCGTTCAAAAAGCTTTATATTTTAAATTTAAATCTAGAGTGCCATGGCACTGTTAAAAAATTTTAAACAAGGAGCCTTGGAAAAATAGATTTAATCGTCTAATGTTATTCATGTGTTGTCGTGGCCGGTCCAAATGATGCCAAAATCATATTTTTAATCGAAAATATCAAAAGATGACATATGTCATAAAGTAGAAATATACCGAGGATGCCTTAGAGGGTGCCATTTAAAAATCAAAAGTTGTAGGTAGTAATTTCCGATGAAACAGGAAGTGACCAAAAACAATTGAATACGTCTATTAATCTTAATTTATGTCGTCTATATCCTAATTTATGTCGTACATACCAAATTTCGTTTTTTTTTTCTGAAAAAATAAACAAGTTATAGGGGTGAGCTACTTTTGAGACGCACCCGGTATATAGAGTTATGAGAAATAGAATTCCAACTTCGGCAGTCTCGTTTTGGTATAAGTGATCTTTGAAAATATTAGTATGTATTTAGTTTCAAGCAGTTGCATTATTTGTCTATTAGAATTTAAGAAAATTTTCTTTTCTTTTTCACAATCAACTATTTCGTGCAGAATCAGTTTATGATCAGATACAGTTTTGTATCTGATCATAAACTTCAAAATGAGGTTCAGCCAGTGTTTGAGATGCATTCCTTTGTCTTGCTCTAATGAGAAAATTCTACGATTCTGCTACCATTTTCCGTGTATTATTACACATTCAACTGGGAAAATCACAATCATCAAAAGATTGATATATATTTTCCCACTACTGTTAATAAATTAATTTAACTAATGAGGCAAAGTTTTTTTTTTGGATAATAAGGATATCGAGCTTGCATATGAATATTTACCTCATATAATTTTAAGGTACATCAGCCATTAATAAGAAATAAAATGGTAGTAGAAAAAGTGCGATTTTGAGCTAAAACTCTCAATTTTGCTGGCACTTGACCCAAAACAGTTTGTTTAGAGAAAATTTATAAAAACACGAATTATAGAAAGAAAGGTTATTTACAAAAAGTTGATAGCTTTTGAATTATAAGTAAAATACCACGAACAAATCAGATTTATATTTTTTTATTTTATTTTGTTTAAGATTTCTCCACGAAAATGAATTCGCAAATCCCAGTTTCGAATAGAGCGCCCAAAAAACATATAGAATGGAAGAAATTAAAACTATCCCAAAACTTTCGTGCAAAGGATTTCGAGCAAAATTTCAGTAAACTATAATAGGATACGTCTAGGATATAGTAGTGTTTATAATGTTTAGTCAGCTATTCTTCCCTATGTGATGTGGTAATTGGTAATATTTTAATGTGGAAATTGATAGTACCGATTAATTATTGATCTGGTCATTCGTTACTCCTTTTTTAGATTACTGTTTTTAAATATTTTAGTTGTCGTCGTGGCGCCCCTCGTATACAGCGCCCCGGGCGGCCGCCCAGGTCGCCCGGCCCTTCCGCCGGCCCTGGCGACACTATGTATTTTTTTAAAGTAAGCCGAAGCAGACTTAAGTATTTGTTATTTTATCAAGAAAAATGAAGCAGTTACATCTGCTGGCGGAAGGAATGGATACGTTACTAGTGATTTTATTTTGTGAGGACAATTGCTTGTTGGTCTGAAGGGTTTATGCTCAAAGGATTTATGCTTCAAAGGTTTATACTCAAAGGAAATAGGATTTTTTTTACAAGCATTCCTTTGAATAACAACTTTTCCTATTTCGCACAGCTGATAGTGTGGTATAAGAAAAACCTAATAGACAGAAACCTGTCGTTGGAAATGAAGAAAATGAATTTGCCTTAATTGGTTCTTTTATAGAAAATGCAATATATCTACAAGTCCTTGTAATATAGATCAAAGAACTACTTCTTCGTTTTTCTTGATAAAATAATAAATACTTATTTATTAAACTATTGTAGGTAAATGAAATAAAAGTAAACTGTTCTAAATTTAAATAAAGTTCATAAGCTAATGTCAATTTTGAAAATAGCTATTAACTGTCAGTATCTTGATTGCCATTTTATTAAAAAATCGCTTTTTATTCAAAATCTGAGTCAGATAGGTACAGGAAACACTAATATAGTTTGAAAGAGCATTTAAATCTGCTTCGACTTACTTACTACAAAATACATAGTGTTACATTTGAAATAACGTAGTTTTTACGCAAAATCAATAATTTAAAATAGGCCAGCAATTTTAATACTCCTGTATACATTTAAGGAAGTAATAAACATTCTCAGTAAAGGTTATTTCTCTGACTTAAATGTCAGCAGAAGAATTAATTCTGAGAAGTAATGTACAGTGTGTCCCATTTTGGTTAAAATCATAGGGTATCTCCGTTATTAGTGTAGATAGAAGGGTGCGGTTTGCACAAACCTGTCCCACTTTTTCGTCAAACGGAACATGCTGCAAACAAAATTTTCATAGCCCTCTTCATTTCTGAGCTACAGGGTCTTTTCGAAAATTTTGCAATTTGGGACACCCCCTGTATCTCTGTTATTGTTAAAGGTATCGAGAAGGCGAAAACTGCTTATTGTAGAACTTTTTACGTAGAATACAGTGGCGTAGTCTATTTTTCTACCAAAAAAATGTTTTTGAAAATATGAACTAAAGTTATGTTTTTTCAAATAGAACACTGTATATTTATAAATCATATATTTATAAATCATATGATTTGTCTTGCTATGAGCTTCTCAAAAATATATATCACTCTATATTTATTTTCACTATTTTATAGTGAAGTATATTTATTTTCACTATATATGTATATTTATTTTCACTATATAAGTATATTTATTTTCACTATATATATATATATATATAATATTTAAAATATATCATTTTCTGATTAGTAGGCCGTGATAAATAACAAAAAATCAAAATGGTATTTACTAAAATAGTCATACACATATTAAAATTTATTTGGGATTGATATATTTTACTTTTGAAATAACTGTTACCACTGAAACTGTGAATATATTTTTCTTTTTTTTATAACGGGATGGGTTTGCAAATATCTAAATCTTGAATTATTAAAGCATTTTTCAGGGTGTTCGACATTGTTGTAGTGCCTACGATATATTTCGTATTTCAAAAATTCCCAAAATCAGAAATCGAGAACGGCGAAATCCGGGAATCGAGGAGGCTATCAATATGCGTTCATTGGTTCCAATTCATTGATTTGAAAAATAATAATTTAACAGTATTCTAATATTTCCATAGTTATGAGGGGGAATGTTCCCCATCTTGCTGAAAGTATATTTCACGTAAATTAGCTAAAGGAATATCTAAAATTTCCGATACGATAGATTATTCTTATGTATACACGTATTCCAAGATTTACAAATAGCGGTAGAGAGTTAAGTTTCCCTAATCTATAAAGAATTTATTAGCGCCTCCCAAAATAAAACAAGAGACAGATAGCAGTATACTTTTTTACTTAATTCTTTAGTTTCTTTTATTATCAATCATGGTCTACTAATAAATATGATGTTTTAATAAAAACTTTTAAATATTGCAGTAAATAGTGAAAATAAATATAGAGTAATATATATTTTTGAGAAGCTTATGGCAAGACAGATCATATGATTTATAAATATATAGGGTGTTCCATTTAAAAAAACATAATTTTAGTTCATATTTTCAAAAATACGCCACTGTATTCTACGTAAAAAGTTCTACAATAAACAATTTTCATCTTCTCGATAGCTTTAACAATAACAGAGATACAGGAGGTGTCCCAAATTGCAAAACTTTCAAAAAGACCCTGTAGCTCGGAAACGAAGAGGGCTATGAAAATTTTGTTTACGGCATCTTCCGTTTGACAAAAAAGTGAGACAGGTTTGTGCAAACCGCACCCTTCTATCTTCACTAATAACGGAGATACCGTATGATTTCAACCAAAATGGGACACCCTGTACAGGGTGTTGACAAAGTTTTTTTTTTATTATAGCATGCATATTTAAACCTCTATACATTTAAGGATGCAATCAACTTTTCAGTAAAGTTTATTTCTCTACCTTTAAACTCAGCACAAGAATTAATTGTAAAAAGTAATGTACAGGGCTAGTTGATAATATTTTCCCCCTGTTATAGCATGCATATTAAAATATATTTAATATCTCAAAAACCAAAGCTTTTAAACCCTTATAATAAAGGCATTATTTTATGCCCAAAAATGAAATAAAATACAGGGTATTCCATAAGAAAAAATATAACCTTGGTATGGATCTTAGTTCTGACACACCCTGTACATTTGAAGATAATTTTAAATTATGTACATTGCCTCTCCACATATACCCATAAAAATTTGTTTCTACATCTTTCCGTTGGGAAGGTTGGCAACAATCTCGGCCAACTTCTGACGATCTTGGGCAGCTCGAAATAACGAGTGTGCATCTATACCCGTCCAATCTCTGTATAATCAACCGAGGCGAATGAGGTGCACCACCCTGTATATTTAGCTGTAGATTTTATTGCCTTAAATAAAAGACTTTAAAAATTTTATTTTCAAATATGTCGACAATGTCGACCGGACTATAACGGTTTCTATTTACACTTTATATACAATATTTTAGTTGCGCAATGACGCAGTTTAGTTCAATTTGCGCCAATGAACTGAGAGTCTAAACAGCCCTTAACCTCAAGTTACACTACATCAGCATCCGCATCTATAATTGCAATTTTGCCACCCATGGGAGCTATAAATGTTGGTATTTTATAACATGTATATTAATTATGGCATTAATGTTCTTAGTAGCGCATCATTGATGAAATTTATTGAGATACATTATATTGCATTTTATTTAATTATCAAGATTATCCTGCCTAACGAGTAATGTTGATTATGAGTACGTTATATTCTGAGTAAGTGTTGAAATATACTGGGTGCGTCTCAAAACTGGCTCACCCCAATAACTTTTAAATTTTTTCAGATAAAAAAACAAGATTTGGTTTGGTAATAAAAACAAGATTTGGTAAGTATATGACATATATTAGGATTTATTGGTGTATTCAATTCTTTTCGGCTACTTCCTGTTGCCATGGCTGTGTTAAAAACATTAATTTTTAATGAAGGAACCTTGGAAAAATAGATTTGATCGTCAATTTTTTTGGTGTCTTGTCCTGGCCGGTTAAAAGAAGCCCAATTCACTAAAAAAATCGTATTTTTAATCATATCTCATTTTTTCAAATTGGACGAGGGTGGCTCATTTATTTGGAAGAAGTATTTTCGACGAATAATTTGGTACCACACACTTGGTATTTCGAGTCAAATTGTTGTTATGAACCGCAATGTTGCAATTTAAAATAAACCATATTCGAAAATGTCAAAAGTTGACATATGATATTTATATCATTCTGTCCAGAGTGTCATTTTCTATCGAATAAATTAACAAAATGCCGAGGATGCCATTTAAAATTCAAAAGTTGTAGTCATTTCCGGTAAAACCGAAAATGACCGAAAACATTTGAATATGTCAATCAATCCTAATTTATGTCATATACCAACATTTCAAATCTCGTTATGTAATCTAAAAAAATAAAAAAGTTATAGGGGTGAGTCACTATTGAGACGCACCCCCGATATATCCCTCAACGTTATTTAAGATTCAATTTATGATGATTAATTCGCGAAAATAGCAATGTAGTTTTTAGAAACGACAAAATGACTAGAATTCGTATGAAAACGTGAAATATTGTGGGATTTTCAAGTTAGCGCCAGTAGCGTTTAAAAACGGCATTTTCGAAGTGTCCTCAATCGTAATTTACGACTTTCAAGCATTCTCATAAGGAGTGGTTTTATGCAATTCCTGTTACGTTCGTGGATACGTAGTTTTTAATTTTTGTCATTAAACTAAGGCGAAAGTTTTTTTGTAAATAATTTTGATAGTCACTTCTATTAATTTGGTTTGGTTAGTTATGTTAGCGTTAGTTAGGTTTATTCTAGTCTTTTTGCAGAAAACCGGATTATCCTATACGTCTGCAACATGTATACCGGGTGCGTCTCAAAAGTGGCTCACCCCTATAACTTTTTTATTTTTTGAGATAAAAAAAACGAGATTTGGTATGTTAGTATTAGGATTGATTGGCGTATTCAATTCTTTCCGGCCACTTCCTGTTTCACCGGAAATGACTACAACTTTTGGTTTTTAAATGGCACTCTGGGTATTTTTTTACTTTATTCGATAGAAAATGACGCTCTGAATCGAATGACGTATCATATATCAACTTTGACATTTTCGCTTAAAACAAAATTGAATTTTAAATTTCAATCTAAAAGAGCCTTGGAAAAATAGATTTGATCGTCTAATGTTTTTAGTGTATTGTCCTGACCGGTTAAAAGATGTCCAGATCGTATTTTTAATCATACCTCAATTTTTTCAAATAGGTGGTTCATTAGCATATTTGGAAAAAGCATTTTTTAAGAATAATTTGGTACTACATAGTATGTAGCACCATTTACTTGTTATTTCGAGTTAAATTGTTTAAATTATGAATCGCATGTTGCGTTTCATAATTTCACGAATCGTTTGTTGTCTAGTTATTTTCGGTGAAACAGGACTGAAAACAATTGAATACGTCAATCAATCCCAATTTATGTCGTATTACTAATATACCAAATCTCGATTTTTTATCTAAAAAAATAAAAAAATTATAGGGGTGAGCCACTTTTGAGATGCACCCGGTATATATAAAATAGGATACACTCATTAATTTCCTAGTTTTTTTTCTAGTTTTGTGAAATGAATTTTAAGGTCACCTGCATAAAGTAAATCAACCCCATATACCATACGTTTGAAAATCCAAGACTAAGTACATAAAAATTAAACACAAAATAATCACACATAAAAAATCACTTTTCAAACTAACAGTTAACACTAAACTTTCGCGTCTCGTTTTACTAAAAACCGCATTTTTTTCTAGAAATCAAAAACTAATAGCACGCGTTATGAAGCGGATAAATCGACTAGACACCGACTAACTATTTTCCGTCGCGTATTCCGTAAGAGCCATTGCTAACATTGTTCGGCGGGTATGTAGGTGATACGACGACGGAATTCGACGTGCCGAAAATGCTTAAAAGTCTTCGGAGAAAGAACGCCAATGCTAAGTGTAAAATTAGGTTCGATTCGTGTCGAATTAAAAGGAAAACCCGGTTCGGTTTTGGGCGTAATCGACCGCGAAAAGAAAGAAGTCGAAAGTGTGTGTTAGTTGTAAGAACCCTTATTATTGTAATTTCCTTTAAGTGGCGTTATCGAGTTTATAATACTGACAAATTAGTGAAAATGCCGTCTTAGTTTTGAAAAAAGCGTTAAAAAGCCGTAAAAAAGAGTGAAGGTAAATAGTTACTCTTAAAGTAAATAGAACTCCGGGGATAAATATAACCCCAATAACTAATACACGGTCACGAACATAGCCTATATACCTGCTATACAGAGTGTCCCACTACGTATTTTTGGAATCAAAATAAGTTCATTGGACACAATTTACCTCTATACAAAAGTGCTTCGTTTGTCCGTTAAAATGCATCAAACTTTAAAAAAACAAACACATTTTTTCAGATATTAAGAAGTGTTATTCCAATTTGAATGAGATTTTGCTGATGATTTTGTATCTATGTTTTGCTAAGTGCTTTAACATTTGACTTGACAAAAATCAAGAAAAAGTACGGAAAGGGTGAAAACTACCCCCACCCCGATATAAGTTTTAGTATAAATATTTTCAACTAATAAACTCAAGCGACGACCGTTTTTTTTTTTCGTAAAATGGTCCTTCTAGTATTTGCTAAATTTTTTGCCTCGAGTAAAAAAACGCCACCGCGCATACTTTTTGTCACATGAAGCTCTGGAGGAGCATAAAATCTATTATGCTGTAATAATCTAGGTGGTAAAAATATGGAATTTTATGTTAGTGTCACAAATTAATATTAGTTAAAAATATTAATTAGTTAAAAAAATATATTAATTAGTTAAAAAAAATTAGATTTATTTTTAATTGATGCTCTCTAACGGACAAACGTCTTTTGGATAAAGGTAAATTATGTGCAATTAACTTATTTTGATTCAAAAAATACGTAGTTGCTATATGTCCACGGAATAGGCCTGCCTTTGGAAAAATAAATTCTTCAAAACAATTTTCTGAGAAACTATGCGATGTGGCGGTTTTTTTACATGAGATAAAAAATGTAGTAAAAGCAGGACCATTTTATGAAAAGAAAATCTGTCGTCAGTGGAGTGGGTAAATATTTAAACTAAAATTTATGTAGAGGTGGAGGTAGTTTTTACCCTTTTCGTACATTTTCTTGATTTTTGTGAAGGTCAAATCTTAGAGCATTTATAGCAAAACATAGACACCCAAAATCTCATTCAAATCGGAATAACGGTTCTTAAAATAGCTGAAAAAATGTGTTTATTTATTTTTTGTTTATTTTATATCGAAGTTTGATGCCCTCTAGCGGCATCAAATCAATAATAACCTAACCTAACCTAACCTTACCAGCTGCATACAAAGATTTGTATAATCCATTGTCCAGTGTATGTATAAATGTGTTAAGGCAATGTAATTAAGAATTTGAATAAATTTTAATTTCAATCAGGTAGGAGTCCCGGTTTCAATGCGTACGACTGTACTAAATGACAAAAATTGACAAAATTTGACAGATACAATTTTACCATATTTGTTAATATAAATCACATCAAAAACACAAAACGCCGCAAAAGAAAAGTCTCGCAAAGTAGCTTTTCCACTACCAAAAATAGTGAGATGTCAAGTAAATCTAAGTTAGTTATGACAATTATTATATTTTGCATATTGGAAAATATAAAAACTGCCATTTTTATGCAGTATTTTCCGTTAGTTTTGGATGCACTCCGTCGAACTCGTCCCTTCTATCGTCGGGCAGTTTTAAATTTTTTGCATTTTCAAATTAAATTAAATTAATTTTTTCCATAGTAACTGTTAGTCCACGGCCACACAGAAAGCGTTTCTAGCGTTTTGCTTTTTTTGCGTCTCAAGCGCTTTTTGCGATTTTACCGTTTTAAGCGCTTTTTTCGATTTGTGTCCATTAAAAACACGCAAAAAGCGCTGCAGGTCTGCAGTTTCTATCAAGATATCAATTAGTAACGTCGCAAGATCGTGGATTACCGGCCCGTCCAACAATCAATCTTGTGAGAAAGAGATGGGCTAGATCGGCGTCGTTCGGTCGTTAGCGTTGAAAAGACGAAGATAAAAGATGCTGGGATTGAATTGTGGACGGGACGGGGCATATATTCGGAGACAAACACAATCTACTGCTAGTGCCAGGGGTGTGTGTAAAAATAATAAGTATTATACAGGGTTGTTCACCACATACGACACGGAGTATTGTAGCTAAACGATTAGATTTTTACAAATTTTAAGTTTTGGGTTCGTTGAAGGACTATTAGAGCTACAATTTAGAAATAATTTTAGAAGATACAGAGTGTCCCAAATAAGTAAAAAATGCTATAGTTGTATTTTTTTAAATGGAACACCCTGTATATTATTCTATTTTTAGATTCTACGATTGAAATAAAGGTAAATTTTATTAAGGTTTATCACACTTAAACCTTACCGTTTTTGAAATATTTTCAATTTTGTGAAATTGCAGTAAAAATTTTAAGGCTTCATTTCTTCAAGGGTATCAAAGTTTTTAATGCTAAATATTTGACTGTCTTTCAGTTCAGTCTATTTATTGATCAGTTATTGTGTTGCAATAATAAAAATTTTACTACCTTATACAGAGTGTCTAAAATTTTATTTTAAATAATTACTAGCTTTAAACGGCAATAACTTGTTTGATTTAAATGGAACACCCTGTATATTTTATGAGAATCAGATGCACAATTTAATTGTCTATCAAATTGTATTATTCCTTCAAGTTTTTGTAGAAAATGTATTTTCTTATAATTTAGACCTCATTTATCAATATACCCATGGAATATTGACATTTTAGATTGATTTTAAAGCAACAAATGTACAAAATGTACAGGCTAGTAATATTATCGTTTTTAACAAAACAATAATATTACTAGCCCATTTGTATGCAAAAAGAAAACTATTTAAATCTTCATAAAAGAGTATACCATTAAGTAAATATACCACCATTATTTCCGCCCAAATACTAATTAATTACATACTTAATTATGTTCGTGAATAAATTATTCTAAATAAATGTGGATTTGAATCAGAAATCAAAATGAATGTCTCTGTTGTTATAAATAAGCATTTGTCAAAAAATGAAATATAATTTTTAAGGTGTCACTTTTTACCACACTGTCTAATACACATAAAAAATTCAGTTTTTCAGTTTTTGGAGCAATTATTATTAATCAACGCAAACAGTCAATTCATGTAGTTTGAATACTGGAATCACATTAATTGGTCCTCTTTAACAAATATTTAAACAGTTTTTTTTTATTTTTTAATGAAATAAACAAACTATATCGACAATATTAGTATCTGTACTCTTTAAAAATTTGATACATCTTTAAAGATAATCTAAAATGTCAGTATTCCATGGGTATATTGATAAATGAATTTAAAATTACAAGAAAATGCATTTTCTACGGAAACTTGAAGCTATAGGTAAAAAATGGTATAAAACAATTTGATAGACAATTAAATTGTGCATCTGATTCTCATAATTTTATGAGAATTTTTTTAAGACAACCTGTATATTTATACAGGGTGTTTCATTTAAATTAAACAAGTTATTGCCGTTTAAAGCTAGTAATTATTTAAAATAAAATTTTAGACACTCTGTATAAAGTAGTGTAATTTTTATTATTGCAACACAATAACTGATCAATAAATAAACTTCAGTAAATATTTAGTATTAAAAACTTTGATACCCTTGAAGAAATGAGGCTTTAAAATTTTGACTGCAATTTCACAAAATTGAAAATATTTCAAAAACGGTAAGGTTTAAGTGTAATAAACCTTTATCAAGTTTACCTTTATTTTAATCGTAGAAACTAAAAATGTTATAATATACAGGGTGTTCCATTTAAAAAAATACAACTTTGATATTTTTTATTTATTTGGGACACTCTGTATCTTATAAAAATATTTTTAAATTGTAGCTCTAATAGTCCTTCAACGAACCCAAAACTTACAATTTGTAAAAATTTAATCGTTTAGCTACAATACTCCGTGTCGTATGTGGTGAACAACCCTGTATTTGCCATTTATTTTACGAATTTTAGTTTATATTATGTGTATAGTTTTTTTATGTTGTAGTGTTGTGGTTAGTACTTGTTATAATTATAATATAATATAATATATAATTATAATTATATAATAGAATAGTAAATATTTCTAGTTGCTAATGCAATTTTAGGACATGATTTATGAAACATTTTGGAGTGAAACTTCTTTACGCGCGCTGGGAGTAAAAATTCAAGGCCGTGACATACGAGCTAGTCAGACGGCCCTGACACACGAGCTCGTTGTAACGAAACGTGTTAATGGCTTAGAAATACGTACTGACGCGACGTGTATTTGTGGAGCAGTCCACGTGTTCATCAAAAATATTGATATTTTAATACAAATTTTGTAAAAGTGAATCAAATTATTACGTGTAAAAAAAACATTTGTTATACGTAAAAAACTGTTTTTATTATTTTACGCCAATAAAAGTGTTACACGTCAAATACTATTTTTTACGCGTATAAAACAATTTGTTACTGGTAGAAAGCTATTTTTTACGCGTATAAAACTATTTGTTACGTGTAAAAACATATTTGTTACATGTAAAAAACTCTTTTTTTACGCGTCAAAAACTTATTGTTTCTGGTAGAAAACTTTTCTTACGCAAAAAAAATTACGTGTAAAAAACTATTTTTTACACGTAAAAAACTAATTTTTACGCGTCAAAAACTTATTGTTTCTGGTAATAAAAAAACTATTTTTTTACGCGTAAGAAAATATTCCTTAATTTATTAGTTTTTCAACATTTCAAACTACACTTTTTCAAACATTTCCTTCAAATTTTTGAATTTAATAGAATCTTCCTAAACAGTAGATGTGCTTTATAAAAATATTTTTACATAATACCCTAAAATGAAAAAAAAAAAATGCATACTATTTAATTTATTTTTATTGTATTATTAAATATAACGTCCGCCTATGACGGGGTCTCATCTTAGAAACGCTAAAGACGCTACAGAAAACAAACCGATTTGTTTTTTTGCGAGACACGCCGAACGCTACACACTTTTGGTGTGCCCACTCCTATATAATCCTGTTATTTTGTTTTAGTCGCTAAAGACGCTTGACGCTAAAAACGCAAAAAAACGCTTTCTGTGTGGCCATGGGCTAAAAATTGCCTTAGATCTATCAGAAATAGTAGATAAAATAGTACTTTAACAGCAAGGGTAGTGTTAAGTGTTATATTTAACTTTTGCTAAAATTCCAAGTTTTCCTTTTTCTTTATATTAATTTAAAATCTGACAACCGCGCCTTAAACCCCATATGGCACGCGGAGAGGAAGACCGGGAAGACGACCGAATATATGAGCTCTGTCGTCTGAAGAGATTAGACTAATTAAGTTTTTCTTCCACATAATTACTAGATTTATTATTGTATTTATATTAAAATAAATAGTAAACAAAATATACAGTCCACATCTTTAATTAATAAAAACTACCAACAAACATAATGGTCATTTCGAGCCCGATTTGAACGAAGAAAAGCAGAACCAGACGAAAAACAGAAACAGAGAAGAGAGCCGTCCGCCATTGCCAGACTGCATCGCCAGAGAAATAGCAGCGGAGTTGTGCAACAATTGCTTCCTCTGAATTCTGTGAGTCCTATCCATATTATTATTATTGTATTGATCGATTACGTATAATTTAATTAATTTGTTTCGAAGTAATCGTATCTATAATACATAATTATTTTATTTCAATAATTTAAAATGTCGTCAGAATTATCAGATGCTGATAAAGTCTTTTTAAGTTTAAACCCAACGGCGGGGCATAAAGGCACTCTTACTAAATATAAAAATTATATAGATAAAATTAATATACAAGAGTTAATTGATGAAAACATATATCATAATTTATGTTCGCGTTTAGAAAAATTAGAACCCTTATACGAACAGTATAGAGACATTGAATGTCAGATTTTTAATATAGAATTCGCCCAGACGACCCCAGGTGGGGACGAGCAAGAAACCGACTTTGAGGATTCATATTTCGATTTAATAGGTTTAATTAAATTATTAATACAAAGATTTGAAGATGCCAAGAAGGCGGATAGTGGTTCAGTGCACAGCGGCAACACTGCCGGTGGGGTTCGCAGCGAGCGAGGCCTACTCTCAAGTGATCCAGAGAGCCATCTGTTTGGCTCCAGATTTCAAAATAAGGTAAATTTACCACCGATTCGAGTGCCTACGTTCGATGCGAGCTACACTGGATGGTTTCAATTTCGGGACGCGTTTAAAGCTTTGGTACACGATAACCCGCAAATATCCGATATTGAAAAATTTATACATTTAAAAAATGCATTAAATAAAGATGCCTATCAGCTTTTAGAGCAAATGGAAATTTCGGCCGATAATTATCACGATGCATGGCAATTACTCGTTGACCGGTTCGAAAACAAAAATTTAATGATTCATAATCACCTAAAATCACTATTTGAGTATCCAAATATAACAAAAGAAAATCATTCCGATTTGAGAGGTCTTTTTGACAGTTTTACCAAGCACCTGAGAGCACTAAAAATTTTAGGCGAATGTACCGAACACTGGGATAGATTAATTATTTACTTAATGTCAAATAAATTTGATGCGAGTACCCGGAAAGAGTGGGAGATGTTTAAAGCACATAAAGCTCAGGTGCAAGGGGGTCAAAATAACCTACCAAGTATGGACGATATGAATGCGTTTTTAAAAGCTAGGTGTGACTTATTAGAAAAAATTCAAATGAGTAAAGATAGATCCGAAAAAGTAAGTTTTAAGTCGACCAACAGCCGGAGTTATTCTAGCACGGATCAAAATTCTACATTAGCTACCAAATTAAGTTGTTATTATTGTAATGAGAATCACGCGATTTATAACTGTCAGGCTTTTGAACAACTGTCAGCGGAACGAAGAGTTGCTGAAGCAAAGAAAATTAAATTATATTTTAATTGCTTGCGTAAAAATCACTTTACTTGGCAATGTAAACAAAGAAAATGCGCAACTTGTCATAAGCCACACCACACATTATTGCATATAAATAATTACGGGGTGCAACCGAATCAAAATGAAAATAAAACTGCCGCCATGGTCGCCGCGGAGGAGACGCGCGCGAGGGACGCGGAAGAAGGTACCGTGCGCACCACTGAAACGACACAAGCGGGGAACGCAACGGTTGCAGGCGCCTCTACAGATGTATCGCAAGTTTTATTAAGTACGGCACTAATAAAAATAAAAAATTGGCGACAGGGTTGAACAATGTCGCGCTCTTCTGGACGGCGGTTCTATGAGCAATTTTATGTCTAATGCGTTATGTCAAAATTAAATTTGAAACCTACAAAAAATTAACCACGTTGTCAAGGGCGTAGGTCAGGCTGACAGGACAAGAATTGAGGGTTAATATTACGATTATGTCGCGCCTAAATGACTATAGTCAAAACTTAAATTTTCTAGTGATGCAAAACATAACCGATAGGCTTCCATTAAAATCATTTAATAAAAACATTATACCTCTAAATCAAAATTTATGTCTCGCAGATCCAAAATTCAACATTTCAAGTGACATTGACATATTACTGGGTATACCTGTATTTTATTCTATACTTCTTCCAGAGCAAAAACAACTCGGTTTAAATATGCCTATTCTACAAAACACGTGTTTAGGTTGGATGTTAGGCGGAAACATGATGTATACACCGGACGGTAAAAAAGAAAATATGTCCGTATCGTGCTTAAATGTGGGATTAGGATTATTAGAGACAAAAATTAGTAAATTCTGGGAAATCGAAGAGGTAAATCCTAAAAATATTTTTTCTCGAGAAGAACAATACTGTGAAAATTATTTTGAAAATACTGTTACGCGTGATAGCGAAGGCAGGTTTGTAGTTAGCATACCATTCAAAAAGTCACTAGAGACCCTGGGAAAGTCACGTGATATTGCTCTCAGCCGTTTATATTCTCTCGAACGTAGGTTAGATAAAAATGTAGCCTTGAAATATGAATATATAAAATTTATGAACGAATTTGAAAATATGGGGCATATGACGGCGATTCAAGATGTTGAACCTAAAATACCCTCTAATAGTTACTATTTACCGCACCACGCCGTTATAAAAGACAATAGTTTGACCACAAAATGTAGAGTTGTGTTTAATGCTTCACAAAAAACAGATTCCGGAGTAAGTTTAAACGACGTCCAATTTACAGGGCCAGTCCTTCAGAATGATATATTTTCAATATTATTAAGGTTTCGGCAATATCGGTATGTGATTTCCGCGGACATTTCAAAGATGTATCGGCAAATTAAAGTAAGAGAATCAGATTGCGAATACCAAAAAATATTTTGGAGAAATGATGCGTCGGAAGAATTAAAGTGTTTTAAAATTAACCGTGTAGTTTATGGGTTCACAGCGGCGCCATATCTAGCTATACGTTGTTTAATTCATCTAGCAAACGAAAACGCGCAGAAATTTCAAGGGGCTAGCCATATAATAAAAAATGATTTTTTTGTAGACGATTTATTAACAGGCGCTAATACAAAACAAGAAATTTTAAAAACCAAACTGAAGTTTCCAAAATTTAGGCGATTCAGGATTTCCATTGCGGAAATGGTTATGTAATGATTCCCAGCTTTTAAATAGTTTTGATATAGATAATAATTTGGCAGTCGGTGTTTTAAAATAAATGAAGGTGAATCAAACAAAAACATTAGGAATTATTTGGAATTCAAATCTTGATCTAATTCAATATTTTGTTCCAAGTTCCAAGTTCAGTACCCGAAAACCAATAACCAAAAGATTAGTCTTATCAGTAATTTGTCAAATCTATGATCCCCTAGGCTTATTACAACCGATTATTATAGTTGCCAAATTATGCAAGAGCTATGGAAAATGAAAATTGAATGGGATGAAGAACTGCCTCAAACTTTTAAAACAGATTGGCTCAGGTTTCAAAACGAATTAACTGAAATTAATAATCTTAAAATACCACGTCAAGCTGTGATATCAACATGCATAAGTTTTGAACTTCATGGGTTTTGCGATTCCAGTGAGAAAGCTTATGGCGGGTGTTTTTATATTCGTTGTGAAGTCTCCGAACGGGAGTATATCTCGCATTTGTTGTGCGCAAAGTCCCGCGTAGCGCCAATTAAAACGATAACTCTTCCTAGACTGGAATTATGTAGTGCAGTCACTTTAGCGCACTTAGCAAGGAAAATTCAAGAATCACTTAAAATTAGTTTTAATAATAAATATTTTTGGACCGATTCAATGGTCACCTTAAATTGGATACAGGGTGAGCCAGGTAAGTGGAAAACGTTCGTTGCCAACAGGGTCAGTGAAATTCAAGCTCTAACCGAAATAAATGAATGGTATCATGTTAGAACACATGAAAACCCTGCCGATTTATTATCGCGAGGCGCTAGTCCCAAGATAATCGAAAATTCCGACCTTTGGTGGCACGGACCAGACTGGCTTAAACAGCATAATTCAAACTGGGACGTAAAAGAAGTCAGTATTAATTCCGAAATACCCGAACAAAAAATAATTTTATCCCATGTCCTCATCGAGAATGAAAGTTTAATTTTTATTCAAAATTTATTAAATCGATTTTCATCTTTAACAAAAATAATCCGAGTTTTTAGCTATATTTTTCGATTTTATAATAACTGCAGATCTAAAACCAAACAATCCAAAGTATTAACCCCTATAGAACTCGAAAGTTCTCTATATTTCCTACTTAAACAAGTACAAAAGGAATGCTTTTCTCAAGAATATTCTGACTTATTAAAAAACAAGCCTTTAAAGAAAAAGAGTAAAATTTTAAATTTAAATCCCTTTATACATAATAAATTAATTCGTGTTGGAGGGAGACTCAAACATTCAAATTATCCTTTTGACAAAAAACATCAAATTATTATCCCAGCGTCTCACAGAATAACTGAACTTATTTTAGAAGGAGAACATAAAAGACTTTTTCATTGTGGTGTTCAAGCTCTCCTATCCTCTGTGAGAGAACGGTTTTGGCCAATAGCTGGCAGAAATGCTTGTAAAAAGGTAATTCGGAATTGTGTTCTCTGTTTTAAAGTTAATCCGTCGCACTCCGATTATTTGATGGGCAATTTGCCTGACGTAAGGATTAATGAAACGTCGATATTTACAAATGTGGGAGTTGACTATGCCGGACCATTTCTAATAAAAGATAGGTTAACTCGCGGCGCAAAACAAATAAAGGTATATCTATGTTTGTTTATTTGTCTCTGTACCAAAGCCATCCATCTCGAAATGGTCACTGATTTAACCACTGGGGCGTTTTTGGCATCTTTAAAGAGGTTTATCGGGAGACGCGGCAAACCTGCTAGTATATGGTCGGATAACGCTACAAACTTTGTAGGCGCTAAGCGTGAAATCAGAGACCTATACGAATTTCTGGCTAACAATAAAGATATCATTGCGGACGCTCTTTCATCGGAGATGATAAAATGGCAATTCATTCCTGCTCGATCCCCTAATTTTGGCGGCATCTGGGAGGCGGGTATCAAGAGTGCAAAATTTCATTTTAAACGTATAGTCGGGAACGCTTCTTTAAATTTTGAAGAATTCAATACAATAATTATCCAGATCGAAAGTATCCTAAACTCTCGCCCTTTAACTCCACTTTCCCACGATCCTACCGACTTAAATGCACTCACTCCTGGACATTTTTTAATTGGCAAAGCTTTGACGTCACTTCCATATCCAGATGTTTGTCACATCTCTGAAACTCGAATGAACAAATACCAACGGCTACAAAGTATCGTCCAAAGTTTTTGGCAACGATGGAGAAAGGAGTACTTATCAGAACTATAAGTCCGCACCAAATGGAAGCACAGTAGTACAAAAGTACTAAAGGTTGGAACTTTAGTTTTGATCCACGACGAGAAGGTCCCCCCTTTGTTGTGGAAGTTGGGGAGAATTACCAGATTGTACCCAGGCAGTGACGGGATTGTTCGAGTGGTAGATGTCCAGACATGTGCCGGCGAAATTCAACGCCCTGTGCGTAAAGTGTGTGCTTTACCAATAGACTCAATCTAAAGACATTTAATTTTTATTCATACCTTTTATTTAAGTATAGTTATAGTGTGTTACATTTATTTAGCTTAACCTTATACATCTTATACTACTTAATTACTTACTTATACTTAGTTTGCATTCTTCTGATTTTTGTTGAAAGGAAGCTTTCAAGGCGGGTGTATGTTAAGTGTTATATTTAACTTTTGCTAAAATTCCAAGTTTTCCTTTTTCTTTATATTAATTTAAAATCTGACAACCGCGCCTTAAACCCCATATGGCACGCGGAGAGGAAGACCGGGAAGACGACCGAATATATGAGCTCTGTCGTCTGAAGAGATTAGACTAATTAAGTTTTTCTTCCACATAATTACTAGATTTATTATTGTATTTATATTAAAATAAATAGTAAACAAAATATACAGTCCACATCTTTAATTAATAAAAACTACCAACAAACAGGTAGATTAAATGATACTTTAACAGCGAGGATAGGTTAAAAACTATATTTCTTCTCGCATGTTTTTTAATTGCTTCCATTTTTGAAATTTTTTGTATTTCCTTTCATAAGTTATTCGGGATTTAAATTTCGGAAGTAGTTTGGATATGGCGTTTGTCGCCTCAGCCTGAATATTTGTTGGTAATTTACTTATTTCGTTTTGAGTCATTTCGAGCTCTAATTCAATCAGCAGCACGAAAGAGAATTCAAAAATATTGACTCAAAACTAAAGAGACAGCTTTATTTATATTTCAAATTACATAGAAACCAACGCCAACCCAGCACAATATTTTTTCTTCTCGTAATAAATTCCTTGAAATAATAATTTCTGAATATTTTTTAAAACGTAACTCGCTATGGAAAAAATATTGTTTTATACACGACGATAAAATTGCATTATCTTCTCCCGAAATTAATTCACTCGCGATTTCATCGCTCCTGAATTAATGTTTTCGGTCGACGATAAAATACCATTTTATCGTTTTGTATAAAAAATGACTAAAAATATCTATAAAAAATAATCCATAAAATACATTTTTACTTACTGTTACAGGAGCAGTATGGGCAACTTCAGGCGTAGGAATTTTTCTAGGTAACCCCGGGGAAGATCCCAAACTGTCTGTCCCATGTCTTTGCCACGAGATGTCACCACTGAAACAAATTAACTATTTAGATAGTGAGCCCAAAACTTTACAGAATAAGTGCTTTACGGTGTAAAACTTTTACAGAACAATAAAGTAATCATAGTATTTCGGTTTTTAGTTAGTTATAGTTAAACTACTGCCAGAAAATCACGTAAATAAAAATATAATAATATTATTATTATATCTTACAACAATTATAATATAAATATATACAGGGTCGCTTTTATGTATGGAAATGGTCGATTATTAGGTAAAATATAAGAGGTACCCCAAAAAGTTAAATATAAAAGTTATAGGGGTTAAAAGTTATATATTATATATTATATATATATATATATATATATATATATATATATATATTGTTATTATATATATATATTGGCGGGTAATAAATTTAAGTATACAGGGTCGGTCATAAAATCGTGGCACATCAAAGCACGACATCCAATAATGCATAGTTGCATTCCTAATATTATATAAACAACTAATTCTAAACATATAATATGAACTGACCTTAATTAACTTAACTTAAGAAATACTTATATCTAAACTATTATGTACAGGGTGTAATAATATTTATATACTACAGTATAAAATGGGAGTATAGCAAGTCTGGAAATTACAAAATTTTCATTTAAATTCAAACTTTTCGCAGTACCTCCAGTATTTTACCTAATAATCGACCGTTTCCATACATAAAAGCGACCCTGTATAGTAAATATACAAGACCAGAATAAAATATACAGGGTGGCCCATCGAAAACGTTCCGCAAGGCATAACGGCCAGGGTAATTTTTTTTCAGAAAATTCCAAAAACACGTCACATTTGTTTGTAAGGGGGACAACTTTTACCCCAAAAATGATTGCAAAATCTTCAACACTCTAAGCGGGGGTGTCATCCTCCAACTTTTTTCAAATGGGAAGGGGGGTCAAGTGGCACCGCAATGAAAAGAGCTTTCTATTTTCTATATTTCCTCACTTCGTTTTTGAAAATCGGTCGAGTCATTGAGAAAATATGAAGGATTGAAATTTGAAAAGTTTATTTAAACATTTATCAGAGTAAATGATAAGGATAAATTCCTTCGACCAATTTGCTGTTTTTTCTTATTATTTCTAGATGTTTACGCATGTTTTCACTTGCCACAAGGTTGAACCAGAAGAATAGATATATTGAACGATCAGGTGCGGTAGTTGCTAGATAGCTGTTCTGTGACTTGTGCGTTGAAGTTCTTCTCAATATCGTTAAACTTTTTAAAAATTATGATGTACTCACAATGAGACCGGCGTGAATCGTAGAAGTGTCCAAAGGATATTAAAAAAACACACAAGTTCCACCCGTACAAAATTCAGTTGGTACAAGAACTCAACGAAGACGATTTTGATCGTCGCGGGCTGGTATTTTTGGAAATTCTATTGTAGGTCAGTTTAACGATATTGAGACCGCACCTGATCGTTCAACCTTGTGGCAAGTGAAGAAATGCGTAAACATTTAGAAATAATAAGAAAAAAATAGCAAATGGGGTCGAAGAGGAATTTATCCTTATCATTTATTCTGATAGATGTTTAAATAAACTTTTCAAATTTCAATCCTTCATATTTTCTCAATGACTCGACCGATTTTCAAAAACGAGGCAGGGAAATATAGAAAATAGAAAGCTCTTTTCATTGCGGTGCCACTTGACCCCCTTCCCATTTGAAAAAAGTTGGGGGATGACACCCCCGCTCAGAGGGTTGAAGATTTTGCAATCATTTTTGGGGAAAAAGTTGTCCCCCTCACAAACAAATGTGACGTGTTTTTGGATTTTTTGAAAAAAGAAATACCCTGGCCGTTATGCCTTGCGGAACGTTTTCGATGGGCCACCCTGTATATTTCTATACATTAATATCAGAGAACACTGAACAGAGGTAGAACTCATATCGTCCCATATTTCGCATACTAGAGTACATACTCTCATTAATTTTTGAATTACATCGAAATCAAATATTCTCAGTGCCTTGATAGGGTCACAGATTCAGTTACAGCCAACTGAAATAAAAGTTGTACTTGTAGGGCAGTCCCAAGTGACCACAGAACATACTAAAAAAGGATGCTAACTCCCGTGTATATTTTAGTTCAAATTTAAAAGTCGCACCACTTACACTACTAGTGTGCTAGGAATGAACTAAACCTGGCGGAAAATTTGAATATACCATATTATATTATTTTTATGTACTAAGTTCAGAGGTAAGTTGTTTGAAATGTGGAAACAGATTTTCATTACGCATTTCCTTTCAAAATCATTTACTTTTTAATAACGTTTTTATTTCTTTATATACGTTTTTATTACTAATTAAGAGAAATTCTAGCACATTACATTAGACAACCATAACCAATTACAAAAATTCAACTGTGTGTAATCGATACCGGAGTCTCCTTTAATTTCATTTCTCCAATTT
Source organism: Sitophilus oryzae (assembly GCF_002938485.1). Classification (NCBI taxonomy): domain Eukaryota; kingdom Metazoa; phylum Arthropoda; class Insecta; order Coleoptera; family Curculionidae; genus Sitophilus; species Sitophilus oryzae. The sequence goes on from NW_022146979.1 coordinate 515,516, forward strand.
AATGGGGCCAGACGACCATTATCGGCTGCGCCAAGTAATAAACGAGCGAGACCATCCGTTTCGTGTCAGAACCGGTTAAATTGGTCGAGGAAAATTCCCGATATCCATCAAGAAATTTTCGCGATACGTCATCCGGGCGTATCCAGAGTTTCCTACAACCCTATTAACCGAATGTGTACTTTACAGCCTTTTAACGATGGCAATTATGGTAAATTAAATGGCGCCCATTACTAGGATATTCAGCCGTTCGTTTCAGCACGAATTTATGGCGCAAACGTCGCTTCTTTTCCTTTCTTGCCGTTACAGGTTCGTCTAGATAAAATTTAGACTGATTCGGCAGGATATTATTAAAAGATGCACGGAATCTTCAATTAAACATATTCTAAATGAATTAGGTTGATGCTCTGCTTTTTTTTCTCAGGTAAGATCATAGATAAAAGAAACAGGTCGAAATTGGAAAGTGCCATAAGTACAATGTAAAAAACGTCTACTGGATCTGTGTCTATGAAAGGAATGTAGACAAAAACATTTAAACAAACAGCATAACAGCAATATATTTTATAAATCGCTACCTAAATAGAAGGGGGAAAGGGTCAACGTGAACTTGACGAGTATTTCGCTGCAAAACACTCCGCCCACTCATTTCATTGGCTACTTGTAAATAGCGAATTTTTATTGATGGGAGGCGTTGTATAATTTTATACAAGAAACAGCGTGAGAGAATATCGTTTCCCCCCTCATGGATGCCCCGTAGCTACAGAACGGATAGACGCACTGTAAATACTATTTGGCGCTATTCTTACAACGGTTGCTCTCCAGAGCTTTTAATAATTTCGGAACAGTTCGACTTTTTCCGGAACTATGTCGCCAAATATTATTTATTCAAATTTATTATTTTCTTTTAATTTTTTTAAATAAAATACGGTCTGTTGCATTTAAGAAACTTTATTTTATATAAGGACATGTATGAAATACCTGTGCAACATTGGAAATCGACGTTATACCACGATCTACGATGGTTTTTGCATTTCACAGTTCACACAGCTTTTTAAGTTTTTCATACCACTTTTTCACAATTATCACGTTTGAGTAAATAAAATTTAAATTAAACTCACAAGATTGTAGCGGAATTCAATATTGAGAAATATAATAATAAAGGCAGGAAGTTTCTTGAAGCTTGAAAGTAAGAAATAGTTATTTTTTATATTTTTTTTTGGTATGCAGTGTTTTGTTTAAAATATACCCTTGTTTGTTTTTTATTAACACATACCGTAATTTTGTTTTGAAATGGCATAACTCGATTATATTTTTTCAGTTTTATACAGTTTTTTTCACTTGTTACTAAAATTTTAAATATTTCCTGCTATGTGTTCCAGTTGTACCAACTTATTTCTTATTAGAATAAAATAAACTACTTTGAAATTAAAACAACAGACACATCTATCACTGTCAAGGGTTTTGTGCTAGAAAAACTATAGAGATCAATGATATACGGATACATACCACGTTTACATCTTTTATTTAATTCAAATTTAAAATTCTAAAAATAAAATTAACTTTCCTTCAGTTTAAAGTTGGAAGATATAGATGGAAACTCCGACAGAAAAATCGATATACCTCTAGTAAATCGTTAATTTAAAGAGGCTAGTTGAAGGTTTTATCGGGCAGGAGAAGAAGACGAACACTCTTTAGTAAGAGAACAATAAATTCGATTGCCACATTTTGTGCAAAGTAAGGCAATGGTCATACATAACAGAATAGAATCTAGGGATTGTTGAGGGTGTTAAGAATAACAATATAATTCATGCCACTTGTGTTAGTGTAGACGTAAAAAAGGTTGAAATGTACTAGACTAAAATTCAAATTTAACGAAAGAGAAAATAATTTGCTTGAAGATACAAATATATTTTATTTGTATACCAGGTAATTTGATACTATAATTTTATAACGATTTAACTGGTTTTACACAATTACACAAATAAGACAGACTAACTAAAATTTTTGTTAATTTGCTTAGTATATCCTACTGACTGCGCCGTGATAATTTCATCCGTGAACGTGGTAAATAATTTTTAAGAAATCAATTAAAATGATTGATATGCACAATAATATATTTGATATAAAGCGTAGTAACTAAAATAATAACATTTAAAAAAGGCGTCCATTCATCCCAAAGAGACCTGGTTTGTAATACAAAAGATAATAGAGACTTAGAGCTTTATTGCTTTGGCTTTTGTATTAAAACAATAAAGAACTATTATTAAAATTAAATTTAACAATTATAAATGCAGAGGTAGCAGATATGGCAATACAATTACCTAGGCAGATACTCTTGACACATATTTCCCTAATCATCATCATCATTTACATAATCATCATCATTTACATTAGTAAACTTTATGTTGCATTCATCGACCTAACAAAAGCCTTTGACTCTGTGTACAGAGATGCACTTTAGGCAATTATGAAAAAGTTCGGAGTACCCAACAAATGTCTTACAGCGACTAAAAGCCTCCATAACAACAAGTCAAGATTTTATCATGGATCACTGAGCTAATGGATCCTAACAAATACAGGACTTAGGAAGGGATGTGTTTTAGCGCTTCTCCTATTCAACATGTTCATGGCAGCACCCTCCATTATAGTGAACAGCAAACTGCAGGAAAGAGGGTTGGGCATTAGATATAGATACGACGGTGGTCTGTTCAACATAAAAAGACTCAAAAAAAAAGAAGAAGGCAAAAACACGTCCAAAATTCATCAAAGAACTTCAATACGTTGGTGACTGGTTGCAAAAACGTTACAGCAATTACAAGAAATGTTAAACACATATACCTCGGCATACGAGGCTTTAGACCTTAAGCTGAACATCGATAAAATTAAAATCATGTGCACTTCCCCGGAAGATCACAACAATGCTATAAAAATCGGAGAAGAACTATTGGAATATGTAGCGGAATTCAATTACCTCGGCAGTTTGATTTCGGAAAAGGCGACTATTACGGTATCGACTCTGAAATTCAGTACTGTACAGTACAGGCGCTGCTACCTCAAGAGCAGTCTGGAAATTAAAAGTCAGGGTTTTCTCCAATCATGACTTGAGCACAAAAACGAAACTTGGAGTGTACCGAGCAATAATAATTCCCACCATATTATATGGAAGCGAAACCTGGGTGATGTCGTACCGCTGACACATGAACGCATTAAAGAAGTTGCAAGAAAGACACCTTAGACAACTCTTAAGAAACAAATGGGTCCACAATGTCTCAAACGTATCAGTCGTTGAAAAATCTAGCTGCGAGAGCTTTGAAGTCATGATTACAAAATCTCGCTTAAGATGGGCTGGTTACCTATGCAGAATGCAAGAAAACCGCCTACCAAAATCTCTGCTTTACGGTGAGCTTGTAGACGGTAAGAGGAAATCGGGAGAATAACTAAAAAGTTACAAGGATATTTCCCACAAAAACTTAAAAGGGAGGTAGAATGAGTGGAAAGAAGCAGCGCACAATAGAACGTAACGGAGAAAAATCGTAAACTCAGTTAACAGCGACAACCAAAAAGTAAAGAGGCAACAAAGCAATGAGATTTTTGAACGTCCGGAGTGCGGAAGAGATAATATCACGTATCGGGCTTTTCAGTCAAAGAAAAGTCATGAAAGAAAACGCCCTGCGTAACCATCTTCTGATGCGTGTCAAATACTGGCAATAATTTCAGTAGTAGTAGTAGTAGTAATTTAAATTAAATATTCTTGTATAAAAATAAAGTGAGGTGTTAGTTTACTGATTAAGTTAATATATGCTCTGTTTTTTTTTCTGAGGTAAGATTTCGACAGACGATGACAAAAGAAAAGCATATGACGTCCCATACCAATCTATTTATTTTACTAAAAAAAATTCTAATATATTTTAAGATAACTATGGACGGGTTTAAATATAAACCCGTCATGCGTCGTCTCTTGTTGTTTTTAACCAGTGTTATTGGTTTATTTCAAAAATGACAGATCATATTTCAATTTTATTGGTTTGACGGAACGATGAACGAAAATACCGATGCGTATGAACTCGCCTTCAGATTTTTGAGGCTTGTCAAAATCTTGCCAGATTATAGGTTATAATTTTGTGTCAAAGTGTCAAATTATGTCAAATATCTGCGTTTTGGAAGATGATACATTTTGATTCGTGTTATCTGTGTTTTGTGTCCTTTGAAGTCAAGTGGAGGAAAAATCGAGGGAAAAATAACTGTAGACCCGGAGCAGAGTTTATAGTTAATACTCGCTGTTCAGGCAGAAAGTCTTATACACCAATAAAGTTACCATCAATAAAGTTTACATACCATCTCATCGTAGATAAGTGCATCTAGTAAATATGCTACAAGAATCGTACTAAACGTATACTACTGGAGTAGCTGTAAAATATCGACATCACACGATAGGTAAATAATGGATTTCAGTACTGCAGAAAAATAATGTCAAAAGGTACCTACTAGTTTAAAAATTAGGTAAGTTTAAAATTTGGTAAGTGTTATTATTAATAAAATAGTTTGTTTTATTTATGTTGTTTTATTTATTCCTGTGGAATATTAAAAATTTGCATGTGTACATAAGTTATATTGATAAATATAATAATAAATGCTGGAAGTTTCTTGAAGCTTGAAAGTAAAAAATAGTTCTTTTTATATTTTTTTTTGGTACGTGGTGTTTTGTTCTTGTTTGTTTTGTATTAACACATACCGTTTTTTTAAATAAAATAATTCGATTACATTTTTTTTAGTTTTGTACATTCTTTTCACAATATTTTGAAGTAATCACTTATCAGTCAAATTTTAAATATTTCCTGCTATGCGTTCCAGTTGTACCAACTTATTTCTTTGTAAATAAACTACTTTGCAATTAAAATGACAGACACATCTATCACTATCAAGGATCTTGTCGGTGGACAGACTAGATACCATATTATTATTATAAAAAAACAAAAAAGGCATCTGAGGAACTGATAATGGCAAGAAATGGCATATAAATGACGATCGATGACAATTACCATATAATCTTACATATATATCATCGATCGTCATTCCTAAGAGAGCTTGAATCAATACGGTATTAAATTACCATTAACAGAGCGTAACATTCTGAAATTGAGTGTAATAAACACCGGAGAGGTACAATAAATTGTCAGAACTAGAGTAATGGAAACATAAAACAAGAATAAATAAGACTATTGTTACCACTGCTCGTACTCATTTTAAGTATGTTTATTTTAATGATTTCGCAGATGTTAAATATTTTTTTTAAAATAAGGGCGGTAAAACTTAATGAAAAATATTTGTAATAATTTTTAATGATTTAGGTAGGATAGGCAATTTTTTTGGAAATATATTAAAACATATCAAAATAAAACTCTACTTAACCACAAAACATCAAAAGTTTACTTTTAACACAGGATAGGCTAACCATCTAAGCATCATGACGGGATGATTAAAGAGGTGATTTAAATAAATTGATATCAATTAAAACAAGTAGGAACCATTTTTAGTTACATATTTCCAATGTACATATTTGGGAAGTCTTACAATACCATACTCTATACAGTGAATAGACTACCTCTCACATGAAGTATGTATGTGATCAGTGTTTCAGAAGTAGGTACACGGCCTACAGTTTATTGCCGAATTCAAAGGGCAGTGTTTGAGAGGTTGTACTAGGTAAATATACTAAAGGTGTTTTGCCCTTGAATTCCTTGAGGTGGTAGCTCGCTGGTCGCTCTATTTAGATAAATAAATATTTCTGCGCTGCCACAGGGGTATAGACATTTTTTTATTTTTATTTAAATAAATAAAGCGACCATACTGGCTGGGGATCGAACTCTGTGTCTCTTACACAGAAGATCGACACACTACTGATAGAGCCACGCCCGGCAACATTTGAAAACTAACTAGTTTTAAGACTGAATTTACTACAAACACTTCATCAGACTAGAGATAATTTTTTAGAGCATGAGATCTTATGAGGGCAATCTTATGAGTTAATAAACAAAATGTTAAATTAATTTTAAGGAGACCAATTTCTTACTAAGATTTTTATACTTATTGGAGTTCTACATAGGGTAATTTACTGCGATGGAACGTTAGACGTTTATGGAGAACAGGAATTTTTTTTTAAATTTAGGTTTTTACATCTATCAATTGGTAGCAATGGTAGCAACTTTCTTATTAAATGGAGCCCGGTAAATTATTAAATTTTTGGAAATTACTTTCATATTTCATAATTTTTCTATTATATTAACCTATACCTATCTCTGATTTTGAGATAAAGGATAAAACGTGCAAAATTGATAAAAACATGATCTTCAATAAACATTGGTAAACTCATGAATTAATCATTTTTAAAGTTGAAATTTGTGTTATAAGTTAACGAAAGTCGATACATTCGATCTGTCTAAATCAACCGATTGGATATTATACAAGGAGAGCAAAAACATTACTTATTTGTGTTATAAAATTAATTAGATTTTTTTTATTTTAAATTCAGCCCAAAATATATTATTTAAAATATCAAAAGACTAATAAATTTTATTTGCAACAATATATTATGTTCCTATACCTAAACCTTCCAGTTTCTTAAGTAGAGCTATTTAAAATTAATAATTATATTATTATTATCTCATTTCAAGAATTTGGTTGCCATGTAGAATGTAGAATGTTTAGGAGGGGAGTTAATCACCGCGACCTTATAGATCTATTGTGTGTTCCCCTTTCTTCAGTTATAACTCATCATACAGACTCAGGGCTTTAACAAAAGCCAGTATCTGAGACGGCTCCACAGAGGCCTCTCCATTCTCGATATCAGATGTACCAAAGTTCATGGCGCGAATGGTCGTCGTCTCGGCGCACTCAGTGATAAGGTGTTCTGGTGTTTCCCCATTTTCCCCACAAAATCTGCATTCACCGTTGTTTCTCAGCTTCAGCTTACTGAGGTGTTCGTTGAGGAGACAGTATCCTGTTAGAAACCCCGTGACAATCCGAAGATTGTTTTTACTTAAATTAAGGAAAACCTTTGATTTTTCTCAGTCGTAAGTTCTGAGGAACTTTTTCGAGTGTCTTAGACCGTTAGAGGACACCCATTCCAAATTACGGATGGAGTCTTCCAGATTCTTCAGTTCCGCTTTCAGTTGGTTCCCGTTTGGAAAATAGAACGGTTCTGGTCCAGTTAGTGGAGTGTTCGCTCCTTTCCTAGCTAGATCATTTGCTTTTTCATTGCCTTCTATCCCTTGGTGAGCAGGCACCCAGAGTAGGAGGACTTTATTTTCTTTGCCTAATTTGTTGAGCTTCTCTAGGCATTCTTTGACTAACTTCGAATTGATGGTTACTGAGTTGATCGCGTTAAGTGCTGCTTGACTATCAGATAGGATGGCAATTTCCTGTTTTCGATAGTTCCTATCTAAGATAAATTGTACGCATCTTTCGATAGCGTAAATTTTTGCCTGACAGATACTGGGGTAGGTGCCTATTGGTTAGGTTGGTTACCATAACAATTTTAGAAATTGAATTGTAAGTGAAGTCTAATTATTGATACTTATAAATTTGAATATTTGTTCTTTGATTTGATTAATTCTCTTTAAACGAAACAATATATAATTATTATTTTTCAAATGGCTTTATTGAAGAAACCAGAATGTTTAGGTATAGGAACATGATATATTGTTTAAATGCTGTTTTATTTATTGTGTTACGATTATTTATATAATTTATATATTATATATATATATATTATATATATATATATATATATATATATATATATATATATATATATATATATATATATATATATATATATATATATATATATATATATATATATATATATATATATATATATAGGCTTGACTTTAAAATAACAATGATTTGAGCGATTTTATATCAAACAAAAATAAACATTTTATTTGATCTTCCTGTTTGATATCCAACCTCTTTTATATACCGGGTGCATCTCAAAAGTGGCTCACCCTTATAACTTTTTTATTTTTTTAGATAAAAAAACGAGAGTTGGTGTGTTAGTATATGACATAAATTAGGATTGATTGGCGTATTCAATTGTTTTTGGTGACTTCCTATTTCACCAGAAATGACTACAACTTTTGATTTTTAAATGGCACCCTTGGTATTTTTTTCCTTTATTCGATAGAAAATGACATTCTGAATAGAATAACATATCATATGTCAACTTTTGACATTCTCGCTTAATAAAAAATTGCATTTTAAAATTCAATCTAGAGTGCCATGGCTATGTTAAAAACACTAATTCTTTATCAAGGAGCCTTGGGAAAATATATTTGATCGTCTAATGCTTTTAGTGTCTTGCCCTGGCCAGTTAGAAAATGCCCAAATGGTATTTTTAATCATATCTCAATTTTTTCAAATGGAACGAGGGTGCCACATTAGCATATTTGGAAAAAGCATTTTACGAATAATTTGTAAGTGTGTGGTATCTTGGTATTTCGAGTCCAATTTTCGTTACGAACCGCAAGTTATAATTTCAAATAAACCATATGCGAAAATGTCAAAAGTTGACATATGATATGTCATTCTATTCAGAGTGTCATTTTCTATCGAATAAAGTAAAAAAATGCCGAGGCTGCTATTTAAAAATCAAAAGTTGTAGTCATTTCCGGTGAAACCGGAAGTGTCCGAAAACAATTGAATACGTCAATCAATCCTAATTTATGTCATATAGTAACATATCAAATCTCGTTTATTTAACTAAAAAAATAATAAAGTTATAGGGGTGAGTCACTTTTGAGACGCTTACCACTTTTAGTATGAAGTAATGCCGAAAATAATTTAGACAGATGGAGCAGGTGCCTTTATGTAAAAATGCAAATTTAAAAAAAAATCTCACCGGTTCTCCATAAACGTCTAACGTACCATGGCCGTGATTCATCCTGTATATTCTACAAAATATTTACTGCCTGTCCGTATCAAACATTACTTTATGTGTCGTACCGTCAACTAAACCTAGTAAATAACGAAAGAAAGTTCTTTGTCCGGATTTCAACTTCCGGAATTTGGAAGCGTTGACGTTTAAATCCACAGATCGTCAGGCGTCTAAATGTACAGCACATTTCGAAGCAAAATTGAAATCGTTTTCGTTGGCACAATAGGGAGAGAAAGTTGAATTATTCGCCAAATGCTGTCTAAATTGAGTCAATGGTTCTCGACAGGATGCGGTCCCAACCGACTGTGATGAGAAAACTTTGTAGTTTATTACGTAAAGAAATCTAATTATAAGATTAAGATTAAGACGTATTCTTGTTTATTAGGGCAAGATTAGCTTTAAACGTTATTACTAGTATTCTAGTGTATAATTCCACGAAGAATCTCAATAATAAATAAAATAATAAATAAATAAAACTTTATTGTACAAAAAGCCAAAATATCTGATCCTTCATCGACAAAGCATTGAAAAAACAAACAAAAGCACAAAAATATACAAATAATAAAAAATATCCTACAATTCCAAAAAAATTACGTCATTAAAATTACAAATAGAACATACATGGACATTGCAGAACACAAAAAAGACATATCAATAAAATTCTACAATAGGAAAATTGTAAATGGATATAATCATTTAAGAGTTATAAAATATTAAATACTAGACTTTAAACCAGTGTGTGATATGATCGAAATCCAATAATCAATGGATCGAAATTATCAAAAAAATATTATATTAGGTAGTGATCATAATTTAAAAGTTACAATAGTATACAAACCGAGAAAAACCGATGTAAATTTGGAAGAAAAAGAACAACAAAAAGCAACAAAGAACAACAAAAGAGATATAACATAGATAGCTCTGACAATGAGAGTATCAAAAAACTATAGTACTAGAAAACGCCTAGATGAGAAATTAATAAATACAATATTCCAAGACCCCGAAATATATCACGAATACAATAAAAACAGTATACACCGAGCTGCGCTGGAGGCATTGGGACCTTATGAATATACTACGAGTAAAACACCTTATTGGTGGGATTCAGATATAAGAAATATTGTCACTGGAAAAATACAAAAATATCAACAATTTTTAAATACAAATAGTGACAATAATAAAGTAGAATATAAAAAATACAAGTCATAATCAGACAAATTTTACTGTGGACACAGCAGGGCAGAAGAAAAGGAAGGCTACCAAGAAGCTGGAGGGAGGGTGTGGATAAAAAACTTGAGAATAGAGAAATACTTTATGATCTCTTGCTAAATAGAGAAGAGTGAAGGTTAGGTGTCGAAAAACGTAGTAGAACGTTCTGAATCGACTTATATATTTATATCTCAATATTGATGTACGGCCTTGAATCACAGCGGTGAGACGGTCGTGATGCGCGACCTAGCGAGAAGAAAAGTGATCGATGAAAAATAAGCTTATGGCAACACTGGGTAAGGATCTGTGCCATACGCGGCTAAGAAAATCACTATAATATACTTGATACTGTACCAACCTTGTTGTATACCAATGTACTAATCTGGTTGTGTGAAGTGAATTTTCATGCATATTTTCATCGAAAGCTTTGAATCTTCTGAATAACGGACTAAGTAAAGCATCTAGCTTATTTGCCAGCTCAGAATTAGAATTTAGAGTTATGAGTAACTCGCATTTTCATTGGAGGACACTGTCATATTTATTAATAACCAATAATCAACGAGAATATTCGTATAATTTAATAAAATTACTGTAAATCGATATAAATAATAAATGAGTTTGTAATGGAACTGTAATTTCTGTATTATTATTCCGGTAAATGATGGATACAAACTAGTAATGGGAACTATCGAATGAATACTATCGAAACATTCGATAGTTGCAATTCATTCGAATAATTCGATAGTTAGTAAGAAAACATTCGTTGAAAACTATTCGAATAAAAATTATCGAATAGATCCGTCATCTGCCTTGAAATATTGTATTCTAGTAATTCGGCAGCAAAAACCATTCATTTATAAAATTCACTCATTTATAAAATTCATTCATTTATAAAATTCATTCATTTATAAAATTCATTCATTTATAAAATTCATTCATTTATAAAATTCATTCATTTATAAAATTCATTCATTTATAAAATTCATTCATTTATAAAATTCATTTATTCGTCAGGATCGATTATAATAAAATATTAACTGGATTTTAGTTGTCGCCGGGCGACGTAGGTTTCTTTCCGAGAAACCCGACAGCGGTCGGTGGCAATGCTATGAAAGAAGCCGGCATCTTTGATTTTTTGCGGAGTCAGATATAGATAAGGACACATTATTTTTTTTTATTAAGGTGCTAGTATTTACACAGAAAATACATTATGAAGGGCGCTGTTGCCATATTTTGGTATTAGTTGATATTATCAAAGAATATTATTGTTTGGCTTTAGTTAGTTAGGGATAGTAGGCATGTCTATATATTCTGCATTTTTTTTATTAATATTCTGTTGTTACACTGCAATAATACTTGTTGTTTTGGATGTAGGAAAATTATTTTTAATGTTTTTAAGCAAAGACTGGTTTAATAAATAATAATAACGGTAATAATTTGTTATACCTATTAACAACAAAATTTAAAATCATTTAATATAAATATTTTTTTAAGTAGTAGCAAAATATAAACAACAAATTAGATGTCAAAAATTATTTATATTAGATCCTATTTAAAATAATATAGTCTCTAATTTTTTTTGGCAACGTTGGTTTATTAAATAATAATAATTACAGAACTAATTTGTTATATTAACAACAAATTTTAAAATCATGAAATATAAACATTTATTAATTTTCTAAGCAAGCGGTGTAATGGAAGGAAAATATAAATAAGAAATCAAAATTATTTATATTAGGTGCTTTATATTACTATTTAAAAATTATATTTACTTTTACTGGCATTTACTTTAAAAAATAAATGAAATATTTCTTCGCAAAAAACTACATGTTACACTCCACAGGGAATTAGCATAAACAAAATACAAACATCGTTAACTTTTTTTTTAAATTGGCATGTGTAAAATTTTCATTTTAATTTTCTCACCCCATAGTTTGAGTTCGATAACCATTTATTTAACCACATTACTTAAATATAATTATGAAATACCAACTAATTCATAGGTATTATTAAAACATCTAAAATACAAATATGTATTTTTAAAATTAATTGTAAGTTCATCTCATCTCTCTTAAAAATTGCTACTTCTCAAAATTTCCCATTAAAAAATAGACCATACACCATATAAAATGAAATAATTGAAAGATCGGACTACGGAAACCACACAAATTATCGGAAAAATTTTGACCACCTGCACATGCACACAATCGTCAATAAATAAAATTAAAAATAACTACTATTTTAGTATTTTAACTATTTTAATAAACGCAAAAATAGCACAGTATTTATACGGCGAAGTTATAAAAATTTGGAAGAACCAATAATGCACTGACGCATGGGCAAAATCCAAACGAATACTAAATTTCATTTATCAAAAGCATTCGATAGTCGTGGCTCAACGATAACCATTTAGTCGCACGGCGAGGTTGTCACATATGCTTTAGTTTACAAATGAATGAATGATTTTATTCGAATAAAACCATTCGATAGTTGAAATCATTCATTCATTAACCATTCGATAGTCTAATTCATTCGATAGTTCCCATCGCTAATACAAACAATTGTAATTGATTATAATTTTATTTTAAGATGAAACTTTTGTTAACATCATCAAAATTCGAATAACAGATTGAATAATAACAAGACAAAAGACATCTGTCTAAAAAAGAAAGCGATTTAGAGTGACAATTTGGTTATGTAAAAGTTAGAGTGACAATTTTGATTATACAAAAGAAATACAAATTTTATGAGTTTACTGGTTGCCTAACGATTAACATTAATTTAAAAATAAATCCCCAACATGAATAATGAACAATTTAAACAAAAACAGTCCACAGACCACACAAAATAAATTGTTGGTTAGTAGCAGTTAGTAGTAGTCAGATACATGGTGGCCCATCGAAAACGTTCCTCAAGGCATAACGGTCAGGGTAATTTTTTTTTCAGAAAATTCAAAAACACGTCAATTTTGTTTGTGAGGGGGCAACTTTTGTCCCAAAAATGATTGCAAAATCTTCAACCCTCCAAGCGGGGGTGTCATCCCCCAACTTTTTTCAAATAGGAAGGGGGGGTCATATATATATATATATATATATATATATATATATATATATATATATATATATATATATATATATATATATATAAAAGAGCTCCCTATTCTCTATATTCCCCGCTGCGTTTTTGAAAATCGATCGAGTCATTGAGAAAATACGAAGGATTGAAATTTGAAAAGTTTATTTAAACATGTATCACTTCGACCAATTTGCTGTTTTTTCTTATTATTGCTAGATCTTTACGCATTTTTTCACTTGCCACAAGGTTGAACGGTCATGTGCGGTAGTTGCTAGATAGCTGTTCTGTGACTTGTGCATTGAAGTTCTTCTCAATATCGTTAAACTGACCTATAACAGAATTTCCAAAAATACCAGCCCGCACGTTCCATTTCTGAGGGTTTTGTGTGTGAACGTCGTGAAAAACACTGGGGTTGTTCTCAGCCCAGTACCGACAGTTGTGCTGATAAACTACACCGTTCAAAAAGAAAGTACCTACACTCATCCGAAAAACACACATTAAATAGGAAATTATTATCATTCGCCACTCGTTCACTCATAGTTTCACAAAATTGCAAGCGACGATCAAAATCATCTTCGTTGAGTTCTTGTACCAACTGAATTTTGTACGGGTGGGCTTTTTAATATCGTTTGGACACTTGTACGATTCACGCCGGTCACATTGGCTAATTTTCTTGTACTCAGCGTACTATCCATGGCAACTTGGCCCAATACGAATACCTCTATAGCTTCATTTACTACAGGATTTTCCCTCTGCCCCTTTTTATTCATACGGAACCAGTTTCGCGAAATTTGGCTACTAACTCGCGAACAATTTTGCCATAAAGATGTTTGGTTAGGATGGCGTTCATTGAATACTGCGTTTATTGTTCATTGAATACTGCGCAACCCGATATATTCATTATTTTTAAAATAAAGTTCGATTATTTCCACTTTTTCTGCAAGTGAGTACACCATAATTGTTAAAAAGTTTAACGATACTGAGAAGAACTTCAACGCATAAGTCACAGAACAGCTATCTAGCAACTACCGCACCTGATCGTTCAATTGGTCGAAGGAATTTATACTTATCATTTACTCTGATAAATGTTTAAATAAACTTTTCAAATTTCAATCCTTCATATTTTCTCAATGACTCTGCCGATTTTCAAAAACGAAGCGGGAAAGTATAGAGAATAGAAAGCCTTTTTCATTGCGGTACCATTTGGGGGGTACCACGAAGGGGGGTCTTCTCATTTGAAAAAAAATGGAGGATGACACCCCCGCTTAGAGGGTTGAAGATTTCGCAATCATTTTTGGGGCAAAACCCTTACAAACAAAATTGACGTGTTTTTGAATATTCTGAAAAAAAATTACCCTTGCGGAACGTTTTCGATGGTCCACCCTGTATATAGATGTAGTAGTATTTTGGTTTAATTCCCATAACTGCCAGGCCTATCCGGATGAAAGTTGCCGGAAGTTTATAAAAAGCATTCACAGAAATATATCCATTCACAATTCACATTATACATCCTTCAAATGCTCCAATTTAATAGCTGTTAAGTAAGAAGTTTCACTTCAAATATGCGCACGTAGTGCACACACAATTTTTTTGTACAGTTTCTACATATTTTCCACATTGACTTTCATGCAATTGACATATACAAGATACGACGGATTTGTACATTCAATTTTTTTTGGTAAGTATTTTTGGTACTTATTTTATTAGAAATAAAAACATTTGTTCTTAATTATGTAATGGTTAACTTAAAATTGTTTTTTATAATTTAAAAGATTTCTTGAAAACTTTCCTCTTATTAAAGGAAAAAGAAAGAAACCTAAGAAAAATAGAAAATATACCTATAAAACAATTTGTCTTCTTTCTGCTTAATATTCTACATTAGGGAGTGTCCCACTTAAGGAAAACACTACGCTAACTGAAAGCATCGATGTAGAAGCCGATGTATCAAAGTCAAAATAATTTATTTGGGTTCGAAATTGGAACTTGTTCCTTTGCCGGACAGAAAAGGGGAGAAAATCAAATTGTTCAGCGATATAGACGAAAATGTTGCCAATAAATTTCATTAAGACACCAGTCATAAGAAAGATGTTCCATTTATTTAGTCATAAGGCACAATATTGTATAGAACGTATAACGGTGACAAAGTACGTTAGCATATTTTAGTATTAGGGTTGTTTAAATGAAGAGTTTATAATAATAAACACTGTAAGCCCAAAGAGCTTTTTCATGCTAGCATTAACGCGACAAAGATTAATTCGATTTTCATATTTTATCGACAACAATGTTTATTTAATTTTAATATAATAATGAGATTTTAATCTCTGATTTTACTAATTAACAAATATGTTAAAATTTAGCTAGAATATTATGGTGCATTTAAGTTGGGTTCAACAAATTCCGATAGCAGCGCACTCAACGACACTAATCAGAAATTACCAATATATAGTTCACGCCGCGCCGCCGCACAGTAGGCAATATGTCCAAACTAAGTTGCAAAAAATAACATCCACAGTTAGCATTTATGGAAATAACATTAGATTGGAAACATATTAG
Source organism: Sitophilus oryzae (assembly GCF_002938485.1). Classification (NCBI taxonomy): domain Eukaryota; kingdom Metazoa; phylum Arthropoda; class Insecta; order Coleoptera; family Curculionidae; genus Sitophilus; species Sitophilus oryzae. The sequence continues at coordinate 531,285 of NW_022146979.1, forward strand.
TTAAGAGGAAACCACATAAAACTAACAAAAAAACATATTCTGAGTCTCTTTCGGGGGGCTGTAAAACGAACTTTGCGCATAACCTACATTTTCAGTTAATTTGTGTCCAATAACTGCCTTTTTTCTACAATTTTTTAAATAGTAGGCGTTGCATTCAAGTGATACAGTATTATAACAATTGAATCGGACGACCTTAGCTTACTGTCAATAATTATTGTAAAATTGTCATAACGTGTTTTACGTAGATTCCCGGTTGCGGTAAATTTAATGTGAAGGTAAGTATAAAAGTATTTTTTATTTTGATTTTTTGGATAAAAACTAGGTAAAGGTCAAAGTAGAACATAATCATTTAATGTTTTTTGATAGTGGCATATATTCTATCTTAAAGTTAAGTCAAAAAGATCGCAAAAAATCGCAACATTAAATTTATTGGAAGCGTAAGCCTCCATGCGTATGTGTATAGTAACATCCTTTATGTGGATACTTCTCATAAATTAATTGTTATAGTAGGTAGAGCTAGAGAAGAACTTGAAATATAAAGTTACGTAACTTTTCTCAAGATTTCCGAAGAGATATGTCATAAATGTCAAATGACATTTTTTGAAAAATTGACAAATTTTGACAGTACCTAATTTTTTAAATTAAATGAAATGGATTTTTCTTTTAGATTTAAAAATGTGCACTTCGTGACCATTGCTTCCAGCTGTTATAAAATAAAATATCAGTAAATAGTAGGTGGTAAAATAAAATTTAGATATTTTTAATAGGTATAAGTTCTGTTATTTTCTAAATCGTCATTGTTTAATTCTCAGAATATTGTTACTTATTTAAAATATAATAATAAAATATTGTTCACATATTGTCTGGTATTATTAGAGACCCAACTTATTCAAATGATAAACAATCTTGAATAAAAGTTCGATTGGATTAGTATACAAGGGTTTTCTTTTATACATTGACACCCCCTTTATCTTTTTTATTTGATGTTTCCGAAAACTGTCTCAAATGAAAGTGGTTTTGAATAAATTTGCCAAAAAGTCTATTTCGCATATACAAAGTGCTTCAAAAAGTCTGGGCGTGGTTCAACTATCTTATTTCAAATTAGGTATAGGCTATGCTACAAAAAAGTAGTTAGGTTTTTTAGGAGAAAATAAAAATCAAATAAAAAATTGGGTACTAATTTGAAATAAGAAAGTTGGGCCACACACAGGATTTCTAAGGCACCCTGTATATGCAAAGAAGACTGTTTTGAAAAATGTATTCGAGATGAAGATTCGAGGCAATTAAACTTTTATTCAAGACACTTTTTTCGAAAACGTCGAATAAAAAAGATACAGAGGATGTCAATATATAAAACAAACCCTGTATATGGTGGAGGAGTAATAATTCCTCAATATTTGTCTGTTTCATTTTGGCTCTGCCAAAAATCGTAAAATTTAGTGAAATGTTAAATATTCTTACCGCATTTTGGTAGCTGTATTAGTCAAAAGATGATTTTTCCATTTTATGAATCCCCTCCACCACCCCCAACCACTCTCCAGTCAGCCAAAACTAACAGGGTTCACGGCCTACTGGCATAGAATGTTTTTACCAAATTTGAATAAAATTGTACAAAAAAAGAATTTTTGCAACATACTTCTGGATTTTTGTCCACTGTGCGCCGTCATGTGGATCGCATTAAAATAATATATTGAAGTCGGGGTTTTGTCATAATATTTAAGTATTTTAGTTTTTTGCTAGTGCAGTTATTGAGACTATAAAACACTCAGCTACGAGGTGTTGTAATGGTTTGTGTGATGTTTCGGGTAGTAAAAATATAAGTGAAAAAGAATTCGAACAAGGCGTCTTGTTGTGTTGTGGCATTTTGGCCCGTGTATATGTATGTATTCGTTACTTACGATATGGATATAAGGCGATGGCAGCACCAGCGGAGAATGCACCAAGCCTATAAGCTGATGACAGTTGGAGGTTAGAACCTTTCGTGTTAACAACAGCAAAATAATACACTAATCACCACAATACACCAAGGCACTTCACTTTTAACTGGGGAATCTTGGTTTATCTCGGCCGCAAACTCCGAAAAAGATCGAAATCGACCGAGAAAAGTCCTGACTGGTTGTTTATTTTTTATTGTAAATTGGTATTGTTTCCCGAAATATCTCGAGAACCGTTTCGATCAGTTTCGACAAAATTTTTATAACGCGCGTCTATATTCTTATATTCTTCGTACAAACTTGCGAACCATTCAAGGGCAAACTTTGTGGTGACTCCAGACAAGCAAGTAAACATGGAGTATGAATAAATAGCATTAATTTGTAATCACTGATATGAAAAATGAAAAACAGCCCATTTAGAAAATAGTTATCAATGGTAGAGATTAAAATTTGCTATTTTTTTAAGGCTGCACAAGAATATTTAGTTTAAATCATTGTCTAATATTATTAATTCCAATATTGTAAAAAAGTATCTCTCCAAAACTTAAAATCGTAAAATTGCAGGGCAACAGTGATTAACTGTTCTGGCAGTATACCTTTTATCGGCTTATCATCCACGGTGTTAAACTATTCAAAAAATAGTCTTTATTATATATTATTATTATTTCTTATTTTTGAAAGGATTTTTATCAAACCATGCTAGATGCTAACAGAAGAATCATTTGCAGTTTTCACTTCGTTTTCACAAAACAATAAGAGAACATTGCTTTTAACAAAATACTTTTGTTGACATCGGATAAATCAATAATTTTCCTAATCAGCTCGACATATTGATGATGTTACCAGTATTGCTCATCAAGAAATACTACTGTTATATTACTCAATTAAGGCCGTAATTGTAACATATACGAGTACAATTTTATATACTTATTCATTATAATACAATTAAATAATATAAAAAAATTGTAATTATATTCCGCTTTAAGTGAAAAGTTTTGTTCTTAAATATCTACTATACATAATTATAAACGTGTGTTTAATTAATAATTTTGTTTAATATACAGGGTGGTCCAAACTGTATTCCGGAAACTCCGGCAACATATTCTGCAGATAAAAATAAGTAAAAAAGTTCGTATAAATGTATGTCCTAAAATGTTTAGTTTCGGAGATATAGAGTGTAGAAGTTTCATTTTTATTTCGAATTTTTTCAAATAATTTCTGAAGTAACGTCAATATTTGGATGAAAATTGATATCTGGGAGTTTTTTGACATGAGAAAATTGATTTTGATGTGAATATGACTCCTACCAGCAGAGGACGCCACCTACATATTTTTAACTAGTTTGAAGAGTAATAACTTTTCGTCAGTACCTGTATAAAACTACTGAGTATAAAATATACATTTACGACGTTTTGAAAACGTGAAAAAGGTCTCTTGGTAAAAACCGCTACGAGTAATGGTTTTCGACATATTTGGAATAGAAATTATCAATACCTGTCACCATTGACATACATTAAACATGTTGACTAAATAGTTATTAGACTCAAATCATAAATTTGAAATGTTTTTGTGCCAAATGTTTAACAGAAACTGTTTTATAATCATTTTTTTGCAGAAGAATTTTCAAAAAAATAAAAATTTCCCAAATTCATTATTTCAGTGAAATAGCGTTGAGAGTACATTCAACGTGCTTATTTTTCGTCAATAATGACATGTATTTACCACTTCCATTCTAAATATCTTAAGAACGGTTGCTCGCAGCGATTTTTATTAAGAGATATTTTTTACGTAGAAAATCACAGAGATGTATATTTTTTTGCTCGGTAGTTTTATACAGGTACGGACAAAAAGTGATTACGCTTCAAAACAGTTAAAACACACGTAGGTGGCGCCCTCTACTAGTAGGAGTCATAATGACATCAAAATCAAATTTCTCATGTCAAAAAACTACCAGACGCCGTTTTTCATCTAGATACTGATTTTACTTCAGAAATTATTTAGAAAAAATCGAAATAAAAATAAAACTTCTACACCCTGTATCTCTGAAACTAAGCATTTTAGGACATACATTTATACGAACTTTTTTACTTATTTTTATCTGCAGAATATACTGCCGAAGCTTCCGGAATACAGTTCGGACCACCCTGTATACAGGGTGCTACAAATTCCAGGTACGAGCATTGGTATCTCGGTAACCGTAATAGATACGAACATGGTTAAATTGGGGCAAAGTTGCGCTTTGTGATGTTCACCATGATGCCATCAAAAAAGTTTTAAAAATTTCAAGGATTGCTGAGTTTTTAGGAAAAAACGGATTTTTTTTAAAATCAATTTTATTTTTCCCTGTCGTTACTTTAAAGAAAATTAAAAAACTAATTACACATTCTCATAGCCGCTTTATTAGGGCTATCTGATAGTATTTTTAGATTTTCAAATTAGCTGATAATTTGTGAGATACAGAGGCCAACTTATTTTTTTTTTAATACGGACCTGCATTTTTTATTTTCGGTTTTGAAAGAACTCGGTCTCCTGAGTACAATATTATACCACACTTTGTACTTTTTTTTATTTTTTGGTACCTTAACAACAAAAAACTATATAATTATTATTTAAAATAATTTCAAGTCCGACTCTGTTTTTTTTAAAATTATTTAATCTGATTATATTCATCGTAATATACATATTGATCAGCGCTAATTAACATTGAATAAGGAAAATCGAGCCAATTGGAAGATTGAAATAAATTATATCCAGGTCAGCAATTTAAAGATATTATTTTTATTTATTCTATTGTGAATTTGAAATTTCAGTGTGCGATCTAATAATATGCGTAATATTCATCGTAGTTATTATAAATAAATAAACTTCTACAAACTAGTTTCTAATGTTCTACGAAAGGGTTACAACCCTCCCTATTGCACAAATTTATTTTTCGTTCAATTTTATTTATAGCTCTTTGAACTTTCTTCTTATACTTCCGAAAGCATTTTGTACTCTTTATTCTAAATGTTGAGATGTATTGATACAAATGACGTGAAGTAATGTATTCATTTGTATATTATTTTTTATTATTTTATTGCATTTGATTTTCAATATTCAATGTTTTACCCCACGTCATTTTTAAGTTTGAAAGCTTATCGATATTGTAACGATGAATAAATTAAATATTTAAAAAAAACAGAGCCGGACTTGAAATTAGTTTAAATAAATTGTGTTCAAAAGTCTGAAACAACGGTTACCGAGCTCGTATACCTCGAATTTGTAGCACCCTGTATAAACATAAAAAAGAGATGTAATTAACGAAAAATAAAATCATAGTAACAACAGATATTTTAGAGAAGTCTTTTGTCTCGGGTATTGAAACCAACACGTCGTGAAAGTAGCCCGAAACAAAACGAAATTGAACGATACAACAGGAGACAACCGAAAGTCGCCAAAAAAATCCCCATTCCCTTCTCCGCAATTTCTCGAGTAGTTTCGAGGCTTTTTAAAAAAACGAAAATAGGTCGAGACAAGCGGAAACAAGCCGAGTTAACCGGTGAAAATAAGATACGAGACAAAGTTAGACGAGAAAACACGATTTTGACCTAGTTTGGACAGTTTTCTGCATAGTGTAGACAGTGTATTACATTGTTAGTTTTAATCTATTCGCAACATTGACTATCCGAATGACATAACAGTGTTTTTATAGATGTAATTACTTTTTAAGTTCGCGTTTTTTAAATATTAAAGGGAAATCATCCTGATAAAATAAGTAGAGAGGTAGTAAAACCAATTCTACAATATATTTCCAAGTAACACAACCTTCACTGAACGTAAGTGATTTTCCTGGTATATACAGATTTACTTTAGCCTTATTTTCGAATAAAATAGCATCAATATAAGGGGAGTCCCATGTCTGGATTCAGGTTTCCAGAAATTGGGACCAGTGACGTGAAAATCGATGGATCGGCGTCTAAATAATTTATTTGGAATCGGTCTGGAATGGACAATGGAACACCGAATTCCTCAGCTAGAGTGACCTAAATTTAGTCAATATATTTACGAAAGACATTTTAGGACTCACAAGAGCAACGCAATCATAGAATGCGTCTTTGCAAAGGAATTACTATTGTTTTTTGTTGTTTATAGAAAATTTGTGTATTTATTCAAATTGAGTTTTCTTGTAACAAAAGCTCAAATGATATTTTCGACTTGATATATAAATTTAAAATTTTTATTTTGAAGTAATTCTCATTAAAAAATCATTTATTTTAGTTGCACTATCTTTTGCGTATTTTAGAGAGATATCGAAACATATGTTTTATTTTGTCGACTTTCTAAGAGGGAACAAGAGTTTATAGAAATTATGTTATCATTTTTTATACATAAATTTAGTAGAATATCGAGTAATAAAGTATACAAACAAGCTATGAAAAAGCTATGAAAAATTGAAGTTTTTGTATATAAAGTACTTTAAAATTTTTAATGGATTCACAGATGCACGCAGTATTATAACTAAATATTTCATATGGCTCTTTCAAAGATAAAATACAAGAGAAAAATCATTGGGTGGCTTTGATAAAAATTTACAGTGAAAAATGACATATGAAATATAAAACATATATCTGCGAAAGCGTTAAAAATTTTGAACTACCTACACTAAATATAAAAAAAATCATTTTTTAGATATATATTATATATTATATATTTAGATATATATTATATATTATATATAATTCTCCCTCTACTGAAGATTTAAAATCCACGGCTTCGCAGTTTTGCCTTGAGGATAAACTGTACGTGTGCGTCTATCTTAACATTTATATTTATTTGCGACATAATAAATAAATAGAAAATACAACTTTTTCTAATACTCCTCATAGGGCATTAAACCAAATTAACGTCAAACTTTAGACTAATACCTAAATGAATTCAATAGTCAATTTTCTAAAAAACTCGATACAGTATATACAAAATAAAATAAAAATTATTTAAACATCTCTAAAAGAGGTGACCAAGTATGATCCCTGTGTTCGAACTACATTAATTGACGATGAACTAGCCATCCTGAAAAAAAGAAGGGAAGCAAACGAGGCACAAGGCGCCATTTGCAGCCTGGTTAGGAAATAGCTTACAATTTGAAGCGTTACTACCGAAAAACCGCTGCGGAGGCGTTCCAACACACCTCGCCGCTATCACCTTGGCCCAGAGAAAGCAATAAACAAAAGATGTTATCGTGGAGACTATAATAAAAAGAAGAGAGAATTAGAGAATTAAAAGAAGAGAGACTAATCTTACTGTAGACTTGCCCAATAAATTCTTTCTTCTTTTTATTATAGTCTCCACGATAACATCTTTTGTTTATAGATATATATATATATATATATATATATATATATATATATATATATATATATATATATATATATATATATATATATATATATATATATATATATATATATAAGTATATAATAAATACTTGGCAAGTACGCAAATATTGGTGTACTTGCCAAGTACACAAGTTGTCAGAATGCGCCTTTAGATAGTCTGGTAAAAGGTAACACCTCCTAAATTTTATTTAATTTTCTGACAAATGCTTGTTTATAACAGAGACGTTCACAATCACAACTTATTAATACATTTAATTTTGATTCAAATCCATATTTATTTAGATTAATTTATTAACTAATACAATTATTATAAAATTAATTAATATTTGGGCACAAATCATGGGTGGTATATTTATATATAATTGGTATATTATTTTCCAAAGATTTCAATAGCTTTCTTTTTGTACACAAATGGGCTAGCAATATTATTGTTTTTAGCATCTGTACGTTTTATAAATTTGTTATTTTATTTAAAAAAGATCTAAAATTTCAATATTTCATTGGTATATTGATAATAAAGTCTAAATTATAAGAAAATGCATTTTCTTACATTGTGCATCTGATTCATGTAAAATATATAAGGTATTCTATTTAAATTAAACAAGTTATTGCCGTTTCAACGTAGTAATTTTTTAAAATAAAATTTTAGACACTCTGTATAAGGTAGTATTATTGTTATTAATGCAACACAAAATTCTGTAAATAGATAAACTTCAGTATAATATTAGGTTTATAAAAACTTAAATTAAATGCGCCTAGAGAAATAAAGCATTAAAGTTGATTTAAAAGTTTATTTTTAAACTTGGTATATATCTTTATTATTAACACTGGCCTTTGTGCCGGATTTAATACTGTGAACTCTGTGAATTTATTTTATTTAATATAATTTGAATTTACATTTACCAAATTATGACTTCCAAACATTTTCTTCCAAATAAATTTTGCTTTTTAAAATAATAAATATGGCTCAAGAGTTTTCAATGTTATTTCGCAGTAGATAAACATTTATATGTGCATGATGAAACTCGAAGGAGAAAGTTTAAAGCGTATTTTTATTTCAAAACAGCGACGATATATTCTAGAGCCGATGGGGATGTCAACGCCATATGAATTATGCTTATGTTCTGTATAACAAAGTGCGTATCACATGATAAAGAATTGTGACATTCATGAGTGTTATATTTTTTCTTCTCCTGAATTACACGTGTTATATCTGTTCCAAGATGTAATTTAGAAAAAATATATTTTGTTATTTCTTTAATAGTATACTTCCATCTCGTTGCAAGAGAATAAACCGCCTTTTTTTGGTTATTTTAACAATACGTGGATTATTTTTAATATATTTTTTATTTAATGTATACATCTCTATAAAAAATAGTACTTAAAAATAGTACATCTCTATGAAAAATAGTACTTTAACGTAAGTTAAATGTAGAAGTTATCTTCAAACTTTAGACTATTACGCTGAATGAATTTAATAATCAATTTTCTAGAAAATTCAATACAGTCGCTCTAAATAACTACATATACAGATTCGGTCCTGTATATAGTTTCGTAACTTTTTAATCCAATTTCAGCCCCGACCATACTTATTTACTCACCAGACGCTTTTAGTGAAATTAGTTTTTTCCACAATAAATACCAGACGAGAGTATAATAATATCAAAGTCGATTTATGTGTTATAACGAACGCCTTTTATCCAACGTTAATAAATATAGTATAGAGGAGAAAGTTTCGTAACCTCAATTTTATTTTTGAAAAATAGAACTAAAATTTTTAAGTTGGGGTGGTGTCAACCTCAAATGAATTATGTTTCTAATCTATATAAGAACTTGAGTTACGTTCTCAATAAGAAAATATTACATTCTTGTCCAGTGCTTTCATTTTATATTGCACATTTTTAACTGACTATATTTTTTATTTTTGGAGAAGGAACATTAATTAAGAAAATCAAATTATACGTTGTTTTGTGATATTGGTATAATCTATCCATATATACAGGGTGCTACAAATTCGAGGTATGAGTATTGGTATCTCGGTAGGTAACCGTAATAGATACGAACATGGGTTAAATTGGGGTCCACCAAGATGGCCATCCAAAAAGTTTTAAAAATTTCAAGGATTGTTGAGCTTTTTGGAAAAAACGGATTTTTTGAAAATCAATTTTATTTTTTTCTGTAGTTAGTTTTTAGAAAATCCAAAAACTAATTGTACATTCTTATAGCCACTGTATGAAGGCTACCTGAAAGTATTTTTAGATTTTCAAATTATCTGATAATTTGTGAGATACAGAGGCCAACTTAATTGTTTTAAATACGGATTTGAATTTTTTATTTCAGGTTTTGAAAGAACTTGGTCTCCTGAGTACAATGATATGCCACACTTTATACTTTTTTAAGGATATAAGAGCCCCTATAAGGATATAAAATAACATATAGGCTTAGTGCATTCTCCGCCAGTGCTGCCACTATCGAAGAATATGGTAAACAACTAGTACTTTCAAATACACGGGTTTAAATAGCGAGAATACCAAAAAATATTTTTTAGTTATTCTAAAAGTATAATTTGTGTAAATTCTAAAAATAAAAATAAAAAAGTAAATATTTTGATATTTTCAGAAGGTCTAACTTGTATTATAATTTATTATTCAAGTAAAAAAAAAAATTTAGATGAGTTCAACTACGGTATATAGTGAGCATAATTTCACCGGTTTTGTTAGTGGGGCATAATTGGGGCTACTTCGGCTATAACGAAATTTTTTAAAGGTACATAATTATAATTTTAGAAGATGTTCATAAAACATTTAATCACTAGTTGATTAAAAAAAGTATACCATTAATATTGCAAATTATAATTTATCCTCTCATATTTGTCTATTTAATTTTTTGATTATGTAACGAGCACTTTGTTTACTCACTTGTTTCGTCGAACTGCTTAAATCCATTTTTGTTTTTGATTAAATCAGTGTGAGAAACTATGAAACTAAAAAATGTTATTTTGGGAGAGTTGAAAACCCGGGAAAGTCGAGTTATTGAATGTTATTGTACCCAACAACGGCAACGCCCTAATTACGCTCTCCTTTACGCGTTAACATTTTTTCAGCAATTTTATTAACATTTGAAATTGTCACAACACAACACGACGCCTAGTTCGAATTCTTTTTCACTTATATTTTACTACCCGAAACAGCGTTACATCACACAAACCTCGTACCTGATTGTTTTATAGTGTCAATAACTGCACTAGCAAAAAACTAAAATACTTAAATATTGTGGCAAAACCACGATTTCAATATTATTTTAATGCGATCAAGATGACAGCGCGGGCGGCGCCGGCGTGAATTAGGTACTGATAAATTCTGTTTTTTTTAATGCACCAAGCCTATACAGAGAGAATTAGTGCTCTTAAAATTCTTATATTGACGTCCTTTATTTCATTTCATGTGAAAAAATGAAAAATTAAAAAAAAAACACTTTTAAGGAGGTATATCAAGAAACTAGCCACTTAATAATTTTCATCTAAATATGTTAAAACTATTCATTTTGAAAACACCGTTTATATGGGACTATTGTAGGCATTGTAGCATACTGTATCTATAAGGATAAAAGAAGTACCATTAGTTGTACTCTGTACCCTAATGGAAAGTACCCTTTTAGGTATGTAACGGAATTTTTCACAATCGTCATTTGCTTTGGTATTAAAATATGTGTAAGAGTACCAAATTTCAGGAAAAAAACGGTTTACCAATGTTCATAAAATTAAATTAGATATATTATCTTTATTTAACCTTTCGAGGGCTGTAACTTCTTCGGGAAGCATTTTAGGGCATATGTGCATAAGAACTTTTTGTTTCATTTTTATCTGTAGAACCACCCATCAAAGTTAGATACACTATTTTACACTAACAACCAGTATATTTATTATTAATACTGGTTTTTTAAAATAATAAATATGTCTCAGGAAATGTTTTCATTGTTATTTCGCAGAAGATAATAAACATTTTTATGTGCCTGATGGAACTCGAAGGAGAAAGTTTAAAGCGTATTTTTATTTCAGAACAGCGGATGTTATATTCTAGAGCCGATGGGGGATGTCAACGCCATATGAATTATGCTTATGTTCTTTATAACAAAGTGCGTATCACATGATAAAGAATTGTGACATTCATGAGTGTTATATTTTTTCTTCTCCTGAATTACACGTGTTATATCTTGTTCCAAGATGTAATTTAAGAGAGATATATTTTATTATTTCTCTTAACCGTAGACTAACACTTCGTTGAAAAAGTATTAACCACGTTGTTTTGGCTATTTTAACAATCCGTGCATTATTTAATATATTGCTTATTTAATGTATATGTTACAGGAAAAGCTGGAAATTCAGCTAGCGCGGTTGCCACATGTTGTCAAATATAGATATAAATAAGGATAAGCTGAATAATAGGCAATATAAGGATAACATTAAATTGGGCTATACGTTGGCAACGTTGACAGACATCTGGCGTAAATTCGCATTTTTTTGTGGATATGTATCTGTGTTATGGCACGTTCTCACGACTCGTGTACTTGGTAAGTATTTTTTATTGGCATACAGGATCCGGCGGGAGTGCGGTGTAGTTCCTATAATAAATAACTTAGAAATTCTGTCTAAATGCCGGACGCACCGTGCATACCCTGTACACCAATTACAAATTTTAGTCAAGTACACGAGTCGTGAGAATGCGCTTTTTGTATAAGTGTTTTACTATTATTGTAAAAAGTTTTGTGCGGTATTTTCCCTATGGAAGAAATTTTCTGTGAAAAATTAAGATCAACTAGGCACTCGCAAGAATATAATAGTGCTTATTTTTCATTTTTGCAATATAGTGAAGTCATAGCAAAATCTAAGCATGCAAGAGAAAAAGATATTAAGGAACCTAGTGACTATGAACTTATTAAACGTTTTGATATGCTTGAAGTAGTTTGGAACGTTGGTTTCACACTACTTTCAAGAAGTTTTACTATTTACTTATATTAACTACTTCCCACATTCAACGAAATAAATTAAAAGATTGAAAGAAAAAAAAATACCTAGCATTAAAAAATTAAATCCCGAGAGCAGATCGATATAATTACAAAGCGTTGTATTTTCCATTTTATCACTATTAAACAACACTTCACTGCAATTCTTGACAATACAACATTTAAGTACCCTTGGCTACTTGACTGCGTATGATGAAATTATAGTACCTAGTTCTTCAAAATGACGGCCTCCATTTCCAACACATATTATCGTTTTTCTAAGCATGGAATTTTTAATTTTTCTTCGTTAATCCTAATATCTTCAATAGTATTGTTTTGAGATGTAAGAATATCACTTGCAAAATATTATTTAAAATTTTTTACATCATAACAATCTACATAAATACAACAAAAAGCGTTCGAACAGATCACCGCCAATACAGATCAGCTCATTGCTGATTTGGTAGTTGTCTGGTAAATACAAACATTTTTACATCGGCGCCCTATGTTATATTGATGTATTACTATTACGTGTCAAGGTTTGGTCTATATTCAAACAGATCAGCTTGGTTGTTGTCTGGTTGTATAAACACAGATAAATCAATTATTGATTGAAATCAGCAATCAGCTTAAGATTTTTATCATCATGTTTTATTGTTTTTTTTAAGTCGTATATTTAAAGCACGTTTTGTCTCTCCAATTTGACAATATGACTTAACGCATTCTGAAGCAAATCCGCTTTAATGTTATTTAGTTCAGCATTAAATGATGCTTTGTGACAGTATATGGTGTTTGCACGATGAGAGAAACAATTAACTATTCCTTTCTTAGTTGCTTGAGAATGGTGTGACTGAATAAACTTACTTTTACACGACTTACTTTTAGCGCCTTGCTCTTCTGTATTTATAATCTTAGTAATCTTAGGGCTTAGATTATTTTAAACTTGATAGTAATCAGTGGTAAGTCTGATTCAAACTTTATGTAAGTCAAAATAAATAAAGACACAGGAAGTCCGAAATTCTTTTAGTATTGATCGAAAGAGTCGAATGTGCAGACAAATTAAAAGTAATGTTGCAGTAAAACTGTATTATGCATGTTAATGGGAAGCATGCATAATAAACACCACTAATGCTTCTGTTATACGAGAAATGAAAAAATGCCATTACATATTTACATACGCTGTAAAGATATAAAATATTTTGTTTGCCGGTTCTTTAATAGGTTTGCCTGTAATTTTCCGGAAATAAATGTATTTTATTACAAAATGAAATATCTAAAGCCGTAAAAAAATATTAGGGAAGTAACGATGCCGGCTATGGTAGAAAAATAAGAACATCGTAAAGTTAATAACGACAAAATTTAGCATTTTATAATTTAGACTTAAAAATGTAAAAACTACACTAAAACAGTGCTTGTACATTTAATATTCTGCCGTAAAAAATAGAAATTAAAATTTTTGAAATATTTTAATTCCATGTCAAATAGTTTATTTTATATGAATTTTGTAATAAAGATATTTTTACTGAGGTTTAGTTTTTTTTGTTTGTCTCCGTTTTTGGCACATATTTTTATGAAAGCACTAGCGTGTACCCGCGACTTCGTTAGCGTCGAATTAATCATTTGTAATGGTGATGATAAGGTAAAACAAAATTTCTTTTCTCACATTTATGTCAGTTTGAGAAAAAACAATACGGCGATATTATTATATAACTTGGTTATTAACTTGATTATTAATATTTGAGGGGTAGTTTCATCTCGTTGGAATTTGACTTAAAAATCCGTTTGCCAAAAATAAGCTTTTTACGTCAAGCAGTTTAAGCAGAATCGTGGTTAATCAATTACCCAACTTTTTGGTAACCTAACACCCTGTATGATTTTTCTAAAAATGTCAAAATATGTAAAAAATAAAATAAATTATGCGTGTTCAAGCGTTTTCCCGAAAGACTAACCGTTTTTTAAATAACAAATATTGTAATATTTGAGGGGCGTTTTCACCCTCTTGAGATTCGAGAAACCCCTCCTTATCGAACTTCTACACCCCACAGTCAATCCGTTTGCAAAAAATCAGCTTTAAACGTCAAGCAGTTTGAGCAGAATCGTGATTACTCAATGGTCATATTTTATGAAACACCCTGTAAATTTTTTTTAAAAATCTTAAAATATGTAAAACAACAAAATAAAATACACGGTTTTTTTCGCGAAAAACTCACCGGTTTTTAAATAAAAAAATATTCTAATATTTGAGGGGTGGTTTCACCCCCTTAGAATTCGAGTTTCGAAAAATTCCTTCTTATCGAACCTCTACACCCTAACGTCAAACCGTTTTCCAAAAATCAGCTTTTTACGTCAAGCGCTTTCAGCAAGATCGTGATTAATCAATGACTAGATTTTTCGAAACACCCTGCATACATTTTTAAAAAATCTTAAAATATGTAAAAAAATAAAATAGAATATACGTGTTTAAGCGTCTTTTCGGAAACTTGACCGTGTTTTAAATAAAAAATATTGTAATATTTGAGGGGTGGTTTCACCCCCTTGGAACTGGAATTTCGAAAAATTCCTTTTTATCGAACCTCTACACCCTAGAATCAACCTGTATGCCAAAATTAAGCTTCTTACGTTGAGTGGTTTGAGCAGGATCGCGTGATTAATCAGTCAGTCACTTAAGGATTTTATATATTAGTATAGATATAGATACCATAAATTTAATTATTTAATAAGAAAATCCAATCGAAAAATATAGTATTAATATAACTTTTGTTGAATTTACTTTATTGGAAAGTTTTTAATAATGACGGACTACAAAACTGGAATCCATCTAAA
Source organism: Sitophilus oryzae (assembly GCF_002938485.1). NCBI lineage: Eukaryota > Metazoa > Arthropoda > Insecta > Coleoptera > Curculionidae > Sitophilus > Sitophilus oryzae. The sequence goes on from NW_022146979.1 coordinate 546,418, forward strand.
GGAACTTTGCCAATATAGCTTGCCGAAGTTTGAAAATTTTTAATCTGTATCGAGTTGGAAAATTAATAATGCAGCGCTTTCGTACAAAAAGTTTTTGAGTTTTAAAATGAGGCAAATTAGTATAGCAAAAATGTCTGTGATCCTTTTTAAGCAGCCAACATAAAATATCCAAAATTCCAAGGATTTTTGTATTGCTATAAATTAAAATATACTGGATGGCGCCTCTCATTCAACGCGAAGGCTTTAAGGAGAACGACAATTGGATGTCCCAACATTGTTGGGTGTCCCCAAAAAAAGTTACGCATCAAAATTGGAGTTTTTGTAATGGAACACTCTATATATTAATTGATTTCGGATTCTAAGAAAAAAATAAAGGTGAGTTTCATTAAAGAAGCATATGCCTAAAATGTAAGGATTTTGACATATTTCATATTTCGTAAAAACGAAGAATAAATTTTAAATTTCAATAACAGCTACCTAAATTGTAATTTACCACGAAAGCTATACAGGGTGAGACAAAAATTAATATTGAACATAAGGGGAAAATCCCCATAATTACACTAATTACAACACCACATTAACAGTCAAACACATCTTAACAACTTGTAACTAATATTCTCACATCCGACAAAATCTAAACATAACCAACAACTTCTCAACAATAGCGAATCTCTAAAATACGAAAACACTGATAAAATAATTACCTTCCTTATACCAATTTTATTAAAAAAATAAAAATTTTCTATAATACAGGGTGGAGCCTCTCATACGACGCGGAGGCTCCAAGGAGAACGGTAGTTTATATCGAAATGAGATTTTGTGAGCATATGTAGGTCAACTGAAAGCATTTTATATAAATATTTTAATAAAATGCTTTTTTTGGGGACACCCTGGTGTCCCCAAAAAAAGTTACGCATCAAAGTTGGGTTTTTTATAATGGAACGCCCTGTATATTAATAAATTTCCTAATTCTAAGATAAATAAAGGAAAGTTTCATTAACGAAGCATATGCCTAAAATGTAACGATTTTGACATATTTCACATTTTGTGAAAATAATGAATATGTTTCAATAATAGCTACCTAAATTGTAATTTACCCTGTATAGCCTGATATTTCATTACAATGACCATTGTATGTTAAACCAAATTAAAATTTGACCCAAAGAGTTATACGGGGTGCGACAAAATTAATATTGAACATTGGTAGCTTCTAAAAGAAAGTTATCCCTTTATTTTCAATGGAACACTCAGTATATCATTCCAGTATTCAATGGAGAATTCATATATCTTCAAAATACTATTAAGGTTGCCCACCCCTCCGACAAAGATTTTCCAAGATATTTTAATTTTTATGATTTTGCGTAAGTAGATCTTTATTATTTGATAAAATCTAGATGGCTGTGGTATACCTTTTGTTAATTTACCAAAAATAAAAGGATGTAAAGTAAAATACTCAACGATAGTAAAAATATACACGTTTAAAATATATTTTAATTATTACAGAATTAAAACTAGATATGAACGTATGAATACGAACGTATGAATTATGTGACAAAAATTAGATAAATGAAATCAAAGAAATGAAACCAAAATGCTTACTTTCTTGTTCACGGCCTAAAATGATTTTCTTTTCAAAAGATCTTTTCATGTTAAAAGCCATATGTGGAATTCTACTTCGAATTAACAAACGAAGTTACAATCTCTAATGTTGTCGATAATAGTTGGTAGAGTTTTTTAAATACTGTCTGTAACATATCCCCATAAAAAAAATTCGAGACTAGATAAATCATGATATTTAAGCATTTTATTAATTGGTGAATGCACGCTGCAGTCACCAACTGATAGAATCATATCAATTATATCTGATGTTGGATAATGCCATTTTCGGAATATTTCTGAGATTTTTTTTGTTTTAACTGACACAAAATGATACTAATTATTAAAGTTGAATTAATCTGACGCGATGTTGAAGATAGATATAGATTTTATCAAACAATATCTATCTACTGACACTAAGTTATAAAAATGAAAATATCTAGGAAAATTATTGTTTCAGGGGTAGGCAACCTTAATAGTAATTTGAGAAGATATATGAATTCTTCACTGAATATTGGGAATAATATACTGGGTGTTCTATTTAAAATGAGTAACTTGTTTGTAAAAGTAATCAATATTTAATATTAATTTCCTCTCACCCTGTATAACTTCTTGGGTCAAATTTTAACTTGATTTAAAGTACAATAGATATTTTAACTTCATATTAGGCTATATCGGGAAGTTTAGGTAGATTTTATTGAAGTTTAAGAATTGTTCTTCATTTAAGAAAATGTTAAATATGTCAAAAACCTTACATTTTAATTATATACTTCTATAATAAAACTCACCTTTATATTTCTCCTAGAATCCGAAAATCAATTAATAATAGAGTGTTCTACTTCGACTTTCAAAAAACACAATTTTGATGTGTAAATTTTTTGAGGACACCCTGTAGAACTCTACATTTTTAAAAAATGCACTAAATTAACCTACAGTCCAGTTTTAACAATTTTTAACTCTGTAGGAATCTATATACGTTCAAGAGACTTGAAAAAGACATATACTGTCGAAACGTCGTCATAAAATAAAATAATGAACAAAATCTAGTAACATCTTTGCAACCCCAACGACCTAAAGCCAAGAGTAAAAACAAAAAACAATTAAAATAATAGTTTAATAAGTGTTATTGTGTTTTGTCCAGTTTAAACAATTTTTAACTCTGTAGGAATCTACGTTCAAGAGGCTTGAAAAAGACATATACTGTCGAAACGTCGTAATAAAATAAAATAATGAACAAAATCTAGTAACATCTTTGCAACCCCAACGATCTAAAGCCAATAGTAAAAACAAAAAATATATAGTATACAGGTCAAAGAAACGAAACAAAAAAAAATAACCTACAAAGGTACGCTCACAAAATTTCATTTCAATATAAACTGTCGTTCTCCTTGGAGTTTCCGCGTCGTATGATAGGCGCCACCCTGTACATTCAATGATTTATGAACCTAATAAACCTCAACACACTCAATTCTAAAAAGACTCTAAAAAACCCTGGTGGTTGATGTCAAATATTAACCCAGTAATTTAACTTGCATATTATAGAATCATCTTCTTGAAACCAAAAAAGATAATGATTCCAATGATTTATAAACCTAATAAACCTCAACACACTCAATTCTAAAAGACTCTATAAAACCCTGGTAGTTGACGTCAAATATTAATCCAGTAATTTAACTTCCACATTATAGAACCAACTTCTTGAAACCAAAAACGGTAATAGAATTTAAAAAACGCTGTGCCAGACCAGTCCGTTGAACTCTCTCTTCTCTAAATTCGATTTTCTCGAATGCAGCTCTCAGCCTCAACGTCTGGCTGCGATGCATAGCAACGTAGGGGCATTATATTTGCAAATTCGCATGCACTTCACCGTTGATGTGCGATACCGTTCGATCGGTATTATCGCGCTCTATGGAAGAGGAATTGGGTCAAAAGAGCATTTTGCACTTTATATCTGTTCCGTTACGCTTGAGTAAAGCTGTATACAAACATCTATTGGGAATTACCCGGAGACTTTGTTTTTAAATTAACCCATATTGGCATATTTATGTAATGGTGCTTGTTAAACACAAATAAATGTATGGCTCATGCATCTGCTGTATTTATTACGTTCTGGAGACATAAATAAACATAACATAGCACTTTTCAGTTGCACCTCAGATATGCCCTTCCATTCTGGGGTACGTGTTGTGTGGCTCAATTTGACCGCATTTTCAAGCTCCAGATGAGAGCTGTTCGATATTCACTGGAACTAAACAGCAGAACTCATTGCCAGAACTTATTTAAAAAATTAAAAATATTAACTCTTCCTTCCTTATTTGTATTTGAATCCGTTTACCTCATACACGTAAGCATGTATCAGCTTCTCAAGAAAGGCCATCTCACACTTATCCACTAAGGAACGCGGAACAAGATCTTTATCTACCTACCTCATGCTCAGAGTTATTTAAAAGTTCAATATTATACAACTCGAAAAAAATGCACAATCACCTGCTATTTGAAATCAAATCCATAACAGATAACATAATTTTCTTCATTTCGCAAAGCATTGAAATCTTATTTACTAGACAAGGCTTTCTAGGCTGTAAGTGACTTATATTTTGATAATCGAATTTGATCTTGTAAACACTGGTCTAATATTTGCTATTACTATATTTACTATAAACTTGGAGATTCTTTGAAATTGTAAATATTTATAAATGTTTATTTTAACCAGTAAGACTGACAACGTAATTTGTATACTTGTTTTGTATTCTCTTTTGTTTGTTTACTTTACCTATGTTTACAAATTGTAAAATTTTTTGACAATAAAGGCATTTATTTATTTATTTATTTCATACTTAAAAATTAAAAATAATCATACAGAAGGTTTGAAGTTTTTTGGTTTTACCTTATTAAGTAATTGTTATCAGGGTGTTATCAGTTAATTTTGAAGTTTAACTTGATATAATGCCATTTTAACAGATCGTCAATGGTTTTTTTTAGACGTATCTGTTTCAAAAAAATCTAAAGTGTTCTCGAATAGTTACATTTAGATATTTTAAATAGTTTTTTCTTTTTTCTTTGTATTTTTTTGCTTCCGACGACAAACAAGAGATAAACTTTCCGAAACGTTAAGCTTTTTTTGGCCATTAGGCAAATTTATTTATTAGTAAGCCACTGCTGATAATTAGTCTCCGTTGGATTAACGCAGCAATGTTTATAAAAAATAACTATTTTATTTTGTTTATTTTGTAGATTTTCTTACAGTGGCGAAATACCAATAGGATTTTATTATTTTAGTTTGAATTAGGTTAAAAAATGTGTCAGATACATATTGATGTCATATACAATACATACGAAAATCAGATTTATATAAAATTATTAAAATCATCATAAGAATCAGATGTATACAGGGTGCTACAAATTCGAGGTACGAGCATTGGTATCTCGGAAATCGTAAGAGATACGAAGATGGTTAAATTTGGGCAAAGTTGCGCTTTAGGATGTTCACCAAGATACCATCAAAAAAGTTTTAAAAATTTCAAGGATTGCTGAGTTTTTTGGAAAAAACGGATTTTTTTGCAAATCAATTTTATTTTTTCCTGGCTTTACTTTTTACAAAATCAAAAAACTAATTGTACATTCTCATGGCTACTTTATTAGGGCTATCTGATAGTGTTTTTAGATTTTCAAGTTAGCTGATAATTTGTGAGATACAGAGGGCAACTTAATTTTTTTAAATACGGATCTGCATTTTTTATTTCAGATTTTGGAAGAACTCGGTGTCCTGAGTACAATGATATGCCACACTTAATATTTTTTTTAGTTTCGGATATTTGAACACAATTTAATTAAACTAATTTCAAGTCCGGCTCTGTTTTTTTTTTTAAATATTTAATCTATTCATCGTTACAATATTGGTAAGCTTTCAAACTTAACAATGATGTGGAGTAAAATATTGAATACGGATAATCAAATGCAATTAAATAATAAAAAATAATATAAAATTATTGGGCATTACTTGACTTACTTCATTTTTAAAACTGACAATACATGATAATACATTTCAACATTCCAATAAAGAGTACAGAATGCATTCGGAAGTATAAGAAGAAGATATGTTCAAAGAGCTATAAATAAGATTGACGGTAGTACCTAACCCTTTCGAATATGTAGAGCATTACTGGTTTTAGAAACTAGTTTGTAGAAGTTGATTTATTTATAATAACTACGCTTAATATTATGCATATTATTAGATCGTACACTGAGATTTCAAAATCACGATAAAAAAAGTTATAAACAATATTTTTAAATTGCTGACCTGGGTATTATTTGTTTGAATCTTTCAATTGGCTTGATTCAATGTTAATTAGCGCTGATCCATATTGTTGCGATGAATATAATCAGATTAAATAATTTAAAAAACCAGAGTGGGTCTTGAAATTATTTTAAATAATAATTAAAGAGTTTTGTTATTGTTAAGGTACCTAAAATAAAAAAAGTATCAAGTGTGGCATATCATTGTACTCAGGAGATCGAGTTCTTTCAAAGCTTCAGATAAAAAATGCAGGTCCGTATTTAAAAAAAATAAGTTGGCCTCTGTATCTCACAAATTACCAGATAATTTGAAAATCTAAAAACACTATCAAATAGCCCTAATAAAGTAGCCATGAGAATGTGTAATTAGTTTTTTGATTTTCTAAAAAGTAACGCCAGGAAAAAATAAAATTGATTTTCAAAAAAAAATCCGTTTTTTCCAAAAAACTCAGCAATCCTTGAAATTTTTAATTTTTTTTAATGGCATTTTGGTGAACATCCTAAAGTGCAACTTTGCCCTAATTTAACCATCTTCGTATCTCCTACGGTTTCCGAGATACCAATGCTCGTACCTCGAATTTGTAGCACCCTGTATAATAAAGACGCTACCACTTTTCAAATGATCCGGCAACACTGTAACACTGATAAGATAGATAGATGGTGCAACCTTTATATAAAAATTCATATTTTCAAAACAATCCTATCACCGGTTCTTCTATCCTCTATCTTCTATTTTTTTACCATTCATCGCTGGAAAGTCAATAACCGGTAGCGGTTAGACAACTAACTTTTAATCCATAAGCATAATTTTAGATTTTTCATATTTTCCTTCCATAATAAACTTAAACTACCTAAAATTCAAAATTTGAAGTTTGTAACACTTATAGAAGTATTTAATTTTGATGAGAGTGAGTCACCGTTGATTTTAAAAAAGTTTGACTAGCAATAATTTATAATCCTTGAATTATTGTTGTTACATTCATACAGAAATAAAATCAGACAATATCAAATCGAATAATTCTAGTTTTCTGCCTTTTTCTCGACTGGAAAGTCAGTTACAGTAACCAGTTATAGTAATCCATAAGAGTATTTTGAGATTTTCCATTTTTTCCTTCCATTATAAGCTTGAAGCTTGAAGCTAACTATTAATTTATTTGTTAAATGCTAACTATTAATTATTAATTGATAAATGAGGTCTAAATTATAAGAAAATGCATTTTCTACAAACACTTGAAAAGATAGGTATAAAATGGTATAATACAATTTGATAGACAATTAAATTATACATCTAATTCTCAATAAAGAGTGTTCAATTTAAATTAAACAAGTTATTGCCGTTTAAAGCTAGTAATTATTTAAAATAAATTTTTAGACACTCTGTATAAGGTAGTATTAATTTTATTATTGTCATAAATAAACTTAGTACAGTAAAACAGTAAATATTTAGTATTAAAAACTTTGATACCCTTGGAGAAATGAAGCCTTAACATTTTTACTGCAATTTCACAAAATTGAAAATATTTCAAAAACAGTAAAGTTTAAGTAGTGTATGAATCTTAATCAAATTTACCTTTATTTCAATCGTAGAATCTAAAAATAAAATAATATACAGGGTGTTCCTTTTAAAAAAATACAGCTATAATATTTTTTACTTATTTGGGACACTCTGTATTTTGTAAAAAATATTTTTAAATTGTAGCTCTAATAGTCCTTCAACGGATCCAGAACTTACAATTTGCAAAAATCTAATCATTATACTCGGTGTCTTCTTATGTGGTTAGGTTAGGTTGCAGTTGCAGCAATGTTATTAAATACATGTTGGTATTAATGAACTGGATATATCGTAAGCTTATAATTGAGATAGAATAAAAATATGATAAACATTTCATTAAGTTCTATGATAAGTATGAAATAATGTAGTTTAATTTGTAATAGTCAAATTTCGGAAATTCGAATAAAATAATATTCTAGGAAAACACCCTTGCACTATTCAGAAAATTATCTAAAACAAAGTTATAACTATTTTCAACAAATTTGAAGTTTGTAGGATATATTTTTTCAAAAAAATGTCTCCAGTTAGAAATTTTGCATAATTGTTGTATGTCCACCAAATTGCATTAGATCGATCCATTATACAGCGGTACCCCCAGGTGCCGGAGCTAAATTTTACCAAAATATATTAATAAAAAATTCCATATAATTTTGACTTTTATCTGTAACATTGTATATTATAATCGATACATTTATTTTATGTATATCCGATGTAAAAGTAGTATGATTTCAAACAGTGAAGCTTACATTATTTTCCTCAAATAAATTAAACAAACATCAAACGTCCCAAATCCACGGAATTTAGATCTTTACTCAGCCGTAACGGAACAGATATAAACTTTGAAAATGCTCTTTTGACCTAGTTCCACTTCTGCAGAGTCAGATAATATCGATCGAAGGGTATTGCATTCGGCGGTGTAATGTGTACACGCGATATTTGCAAACCCAATACCCAAACGTTGGCGCCGGATGATGAAGCTGCCAACCGTATTCGAGAAAATTTAATTTCGGAGATGGCAGAGTTGAAGAGCCAGGCGTACAAAAGCGTTCGCCAATTTTTATTGTCGCATCTGATTTGCGAGGTGTGGATTTTCAAAATGACAAAATAAAATTACCAGCTACTTTCTATCAGTAAAAAAATATTTTTTTAACAAAGATATTACATTTAATCGAAATAATAAATCAAAAACGGTTTAAGTTAGGTGAAAGACTTTAGAGGTAATAATATTCAAGGTGTTTTTTCCAATCAGTAATTTATGGTTAATTGGAATAAGCATGTATTTTCGGGGCGAAAAAATATTGAATAACTAGGATACCCGGCTACGCGTTGCTGTGACTAAGGTCAGTCAAGGGCTCGGTCAAGGGCAAGTACCCGGTATATTGCAATTTAGGTAAATACCTAAGTTTTTGAACCTGGTATATACCCAAAGTGTCAATAAATGGTATATTAAATTTGGGTAAATACCATTGTATAATATATTATGTATATGTTACGGTTAAAGTCCGATGTCCGGTTAATGTTGACATTACCCGGTTAATCTCGAGAATAACACACAACAAAACAACCAAAAACATAACCGAACCCAAACATTAACATGTTAATGTCGACATTAACCGGACATCGGACTTTAACCATAACATATACATATACATATGTACCCAATCATATTCTCGTTTTTAATTTAAGGTATACTAACAATTAATTTTGAAAAACAATTTGTTGTTAAATTAAAATTATTGAATTACCTATATCGCTATTATAAAATAGGGGTTGATGGTACAAGGGTGAAAATATTTTGGGTTTTATTGTTTTTTTAATGCCACATCATAAAATATATTTTCCTAGATATTTTCATTTTTATGATTTTGCGTCGGTAGATCTTTATTATTTGAAAAAATCTAGGGTGGCTGTGATAATTTCACAAAAATTAAAAGATGTAGGATAAAATATTGTAATAAAAAGATACGTTTAAAACATATTAAATCACTGAATTAGAACTATAATTATGTAAGAAAAATTAGCTAGATGAAATCAAATGCTCAAGATGCTTCCTTTCTTGTTTACTGCATAAAATGATTTTTTTTAAAAATGTTTTCATGTTAAAAGGCATACGTGGAGTTCTACTTCCAAAAACAGCCACAATCATTTCTCTCATATTGTCGACAATAGTTGGTCGAGTTTTGTAAACACTGTCTTTAACATATCCCTATAAAAACCCTTACTAGATTAATTTGCGTTTTCGGAAAATTTCTGAGATTTTTATTTGTTTTAATTGACACAAAATGACAGCTATATTGGAGTAACGTCAGACATATCATAGCCACCTAGATTTATCAAATAATAAAGGTCTACTCACACTAAATCATCAAAATGAAAATATTTAGAAAAACTTTTGTTTGAGGTGTAGGCAACCTTAATAGTATTTTGAAGAGACATAAATTCCCCATTGAATATCGAAATAATATATAGGTGTTTCATTTAAACTAAAGGAGTAACTTGCTTTTAAAGTGACCAATATTCAAAATTAATTTTGCCTCACCCTGTACAACTTTTTGGGTCAGGTTTTAATTTCATTTAAAATACAATAGTTATTTTAACTACATATTAGGCTATACCGGCTAAATTACAATTTAGATAGCTTTTATTGAAATTTAAAATTTGTACTTCCTTTTTAGAAAATGTTGAATAAGTCAAAAACCTTACATTTCAGTCACACTGTATAACTTTTGGGGTCCAATTTTAATTTGATTTAACATACAATAGTTGTTGTAGTTAAATATCAGACTATACAGGGTAAATTACAATTTAGATAGCTGTTATTGAAATTTAAATTTTATTCTTTATTTCACAAAATATGAAATATGTCAAAATCGTCATTTTAGGCATATGCTTCCTTAATAAAACTCACTTTTATTTTTCTGTTAGAATCCAAATATTAATTAAAATATAGGCTGTCCCACTGCAAAAAAAACAAATTTTGAAGTCATGGCGCTACCCTATATGGTAAACCAACAGTATGGTAAAAAAAAATACCTATATACAGGGTGGCGCACCTCATTCGCCACGGTTAATTATACGAAAACGGAAAGATGTAGAAACAAAATATTTTATGGGTATATGTGGGGAGGGAATGTGCACAACTTAAAATTATTTTGAAATGTACAGGGTGTTTCAGAACTAAGATCCATACCAAAGTTATATTTTTTCTTATGGAACAACCAGTATTTTATTTTATTTTTGGATTCTTGGGCCCAAAAAAAGGTATTTATTATAAGGGAATATGTTTAAAATCTTTGGTTTTTGAGATATTTAAAGATATTTAAAAATGCATGCTACATTAGAATAGATTATTAACACCCCGTACATTGCCGTTCAGAACTAATTCCTGCGCTGACTTTTAAGCCAGAGAAATAAACTTTACTGAAAAATTTGTTTGCTTCGTCTAATGTATACAGGGGCATCAAAAATTGCTGATCTAATTTAAATATTTATTACTTCGTTATTTCAAATACAACACCCTGTATTTTTTTAAATAAATCGAAGCAGATTCAAAAGCTCTTTCAAACTATATTAGGGTTTCCTATACCTATCTAGTTCAGATTATGAATAAAAAGCGATTTTTCAATAAAATGGCAATCAAGATGGCTGGTGTCGCCATGGCAATTTTCTAGTTAAAGTTAGTACCTCTTTTCAAAATCGACATTAGTTTATAGACTTTATTATTTAGATTTATAACAGTTTACTTAAATTTTACTAAAATAGTTTTTAAGTAAGTATTTATTATTTTATCAAGAAAAATAAAGCAGTATCTGCTGGCGGAACGAATGGATATGTTACTAGTGATTTTATTTTGTGAGGAAAATTGCTTCTTGGTCTCAAGGGCTTATGCTCAAAGATATCCAAATAGGAATCTTCCTGATAAGCGTTCCTTGAAAAAATACTTTTCTATTTCGTAGAGCTATGGTAGTGTGGTTTATGAAAAACCTAGTAGGCAGAAACCTGTCGTTGGAAGTAAAGAAAATGAATTTGCCGTAATTGACTCTTTTATAGAAAATCCATATATCTACAAGAGAACGAAAATAAATGAATGAACTACTTCTTCGTTTTTCTTGATAGAATAATAAATACATATTTAGTAAATATTATTTAAAAAACTACTGTAGGCAAATTAAATAAAAATAAACTGCTATAAATTTAAGTCCATAAACTAATTTTGATTTTCAAAATAGCTACTAACTGTCACTGGAAACTTGACGTCAACCATCTTGGTTGCCATTTTATTGAAAAATGGTTTTTTATTCAAAATCTGAGCTAGATAGGTATAGGAAACTCTAATAGAGTTTGAAAGAGCATTTGAACCTGCTTCGTTATTTTTAAAAAAATACAGGGTGTTGTATTTGAAATAACAAAGTTTTATGTAAAATAAATATTTAAAATAGACCAGCAATTTTTGATACCTCTGTATACATTAAACAAAGCAATCAAATTTTTAAGTAAAGTTTATTTCTCTGACTTAAAGGTCAGCACAAGAATTATTTCTGAGAAAAGCAATGTACAGGGTGTTAATAATCTATTCTATTGTAGCCTGCATTTTTAAATATCTTTAAATATCTTAAAAACCATAGATTTTAAACATATTTAACCCTTATAATAAATACCTTTTTATGGGTCCAAGAATCCAAAAATGAAATACAGGGTGTTCTATAAAAAAATATAACTTTGGTATGTATCTTAGTTCTGAAACACCCTGTACATTTCAAAATAATTTTAAATTGTGCACATTGGCACCCCACATATACTAATAAAATATTTTGTTTCTACATCTTTCCGTTTTCGTATAATCAACCGAGGCGAATGAAGTGCGCCACCCTGTATACATCAGGCAGACGAAGAATCCTTAAAAAATGTAATTAGTTTTTATTTTGCATCTCCAAGATTGCCAATTTTGCCAGATGCTGCCTTCTCCTGTTCGCCTATTAAAACCGTTCTAAACTCCCACTAAATTCGTCGTTATTGTATTATTAACGCGAGGGTATTATGAACTTTTGCCAGCCGCACATTTACCGAATAGCCGAAAAGAAATTAAACTTTTCCTCTAAATAATTCAAAACCCTTAAACGCCCGCCCTCAGGGCCTATGAGTCTTCATACAAAATAAACCGCAGAGAGCACATTTTATTGTGGAAGTTAACCGGGAATTTTCCAGTTCTAAATGACTCATGGCTTTTAGAGGTTGGTTTTGCAGCTTTACGACCCACGATAAACGTATGCTAAATTGTATGCGAGATATTTTGGACTATTTCAGTAAAATATGTGTTTACGTAGTTGTGTTCGTTTATTACCATTATTATGTTTTAGCATTTAAGTGTTTCTATGACATATTAAAATGAGTGATTTATCACTAAGTTTTTTAGTAATACAAATGAAGATGTCATAACAAAATAAATAGAGGGTAACACTTTGAAAATTATTAATTGTTAGAATAACCAATAGAAAAAAATATCGGAAAATACGTGTGAAGTTCGAAAGGTAGACAAAGTTAGGTGATTTTTCACACACCCTTCTTGTCCCAATACAAATGTACATTTTGCGTCTTATAGTAAAGTCTTAACTTGTACAATTATATTCTTATATTTGATATCAATTAAACTTTTAGTTACGTAATTGAGGACACGATTTTTAAATTCTTTGTTGCCAACCATGGATATATTCGGCGCCGCGCTAACTAACTAGAATTTTTATTAGAATGTGTTGAACGGGAAAACAGTAGTAATGACCCTCTATGATAATAATTGTTAAAAAGGTGAGTTTTCTTGATGTAAATAATAACTGTTTATAAATTTATAATTAATTTTTCTTTCCTAAAATATTTTGATTAAAAGAAAATATAGAAAAGTGGACAACGGTGTGCCGGTAAAGCTTCATGTGTGTTTGACGTGACTAAAAGTTTAGTTGGTATTAACTGTAGATTATTAATATGTATAAAATTAAGAGACATTTTTGAAAAGTAGTATTTTTTTAATTTCCATTTGTCATTTTTTTTTCAGGACTATCAAAAACCTATTAAGGAAACCAATATTTGCAAATAATTAAACAAATAATTTATAGAGTATAAATATATTATATATCTACGGTTATACAATACTTCTAACATCGTATAAAATAACGTACTATATAAAATAGATTGCATAATTTTATGTTGTACTAGCGTGTACCAGCGACTTCGTTCGCGTCGAATTAATCATTTGTAATGGTGATGATAAAGCAAAGCAAGAATTTCCGTTAATATACAAACTGGATAAAATTTTCTCACATTTATGTCAGCATGAGAAAAAACAATATGGCGATATTGTTATATGGTAACTTGGTAATATTTGAGGGGTAGTTTCATCTCGTTGAAATTTGACTTTCGAAAAATCCGTTTGCCAAAAATAAGCTTTTTACATCAAGCAGTTTCAGCAGAATCGTGGTTAAGAAATTAGCCAACTTTTTTGAACACCCTGTATGATTTTTTAAAAAATTTCAAAATATGTAAAAAAACCAAATAAATTATGCTTGTGTAAGCGTTTTCCCGAAAGAATAACCGTTTTTTAAATAACAAATATTGTAATATTTGAGGGGCGTTTTCACCCTCTTGGAATTTGAGATTCGAGAAACCCCTCCTTATCGAACCTCTACACCCCACAGTCAATCCGTTTACCAAAAATCAGCTTTAAACGTCAAGCAGTTTAAGCAGAATCGTGATTACTCAATGGTCATATTTTATGAAACACCCTGTATAAATTTATAAAAAATCTTAAAATATGTAAAACAACAGAATAAAATATACGTGTTTAAGAGTTTTTTCTAAAAAACTCACCGGTTTTTAAATAAAAAATATTTTAATATTTGAGGGATAGTTTCACCTCCTTAGAATTCGAGTTTCGAAAAAATCCCTTCTTATCGAATCTCTACACCCTAAAGTCAATCTGTTTTCAAAAAATCAGCTTTTTACATCAAGCGCTTTAAGCAGGATCGTGATTAATCAATGACCAGACTTTTCGAAACACCCTGTATACATTTTTAAAAAATCTTAAAATATGTAAAAAACAAAATAAAACATACGTGTTTAAGCGATTTTTCGGAAACTTGGCCGTTTTTTAAATAAAAAATATTGTAATATTTGAGGGGTGGTTTCACCCTCTTGGAACTGGAACTTCTTACGTTGAGTGGTTTGGGCAGGATCGTGATTAATCAGTAGGTCAGTCACTTAAGGATTTTATATATTAGTATAGATGATACACCTTTCATATTTACATTGTAAAATTATTTTTTCTACAATCGTACAAAAAGTAGCTACATATTTATTACACCATCTACTGTATTAAAAGTCAATTTTTTACACTAGTGCAAAAAACACTTTTACCGTATTAATGACGACTGTAACTAAAGAAAAAAAATTGTAAAATTTTGTAAATATTTGTCAAATCCTGGCAGATAAACCAAGGACCAGTACTGAACACCTCGCAGCAACATTCCGGAAGATATATAGTTTTAAGTGAAGAACAAGAACCCGAGACCTCCACGAGCAGAAATCAAAATAACATTTAAAAGACTAATGGAAATGAAGATTGTCCATCGTTTGCTTTTATTTTGCATCTTCAAGATTGCCAGTTTTGCCAGATGCTGCCTTCTCCTAAGAATTTAGAACTGGGTTTTAATAGGCGAACATTAAAACCCAGTTCTAAATGACTCATGGCTTTTGGATGTCGGTTTTGCAGCTTTAAGACCCACGATAAACGTATGCTAAATTTTATTGTATGCGAAATATTTTAGACTATTTCAGTAAAATATGTGTTTACGTAGTTGTGTTCGTTTATTACCATTATTATGTTTTAGCATTTCAGGCTATGACATATTAAAAGGAGTGATGTATCAATAAGTTTTTTAATAATATAACTTAATAATGTTACAACAAAATAAATAGGAGATAATAGTTTGAAAATTATTAATTGATAGAATATCCCCTAGAAAAAAAATATCAGAAAATTTTAAAATACGTGAAGGGGAGTTCAAAGTTAAGTGTTTTTTCACACAGCCTTTTTGTCCCCTTATAGTGTGGTCATACCAACTTTTTTTTAATACAAATGTATGTTGTCATATCTTAACTCGTACAATTAGTTTTTATCATCTTTATCTTAATGTATAAAACTAAGCAACATTTTTGAAAACTATTTTTCTTTGAATTGGAACTTCTTTACGCGCAATGGGAGTAAAGATTCAAGGCCTTGACACGCTGCGGTCTTGACACTTCGCAGCCTTGATAGACGTACTAGCGAGAAAAATAAGTGGTAAGAATCGCACGATCGCGCAAACACTAAAATCTAAGAAAATCATTACAATAAATTTGATACTGTACCTTTGATTGTATGCTAGGAAGTAAATTTTCACTAGTAATACCACTGGAGGTCAAATTATTTCCGGAAATTTTTTCGAGCTCATAAATATTTTGAAAATTATCCCGAGTCGAAGACGAGTAATTTTCTAAAAATATTCATGAGCAAGAAAAAAATTACGGATTTAATTTGACCTCGTGTGGTATTCGGTAAGAAAATTCCACACCAAATTGTGTTTGAAAATGAAATAATTAAAATGTATTTTTCGATTTTTGGTCAACTTCATTATTTAGTTACTATGGTAACTAAGTGACTCCCAAACCTAAAAACTATTTCAGTTTTGAAGCTGTCAAGCGGCACGACTTAAAAAAATGTTTCCCTTCGGTCAAGAAAGTAAAGAAAATATTTGCCAGGAGATTAAGCAGTTGACACCCGCGAATACTAGGAAATCGAAGTCAAGCGCATGGACGCAGTTTACAAACTTTTGCGCAGAAAAATCGTATGATTTCGACAGAGCGGATATACCTGTGGAAGAACTGGCGCTTATGCTTGAAGACTATGGGTTTAAATTGAATATTTGTATCTAAACTACTCAAAATTCAAAGTGCTAAATGGAAAAAAGGTGAATAAAATAATGTCTAAATATTATATATATTTCATTAGACATAGACATTTAATTCAGCCCATTCCAAGTCCTACATTTTCGCCATTAAGAAGAAAGGAGGTGTCCAAAGAATATAGCAAAACATCTCAGCTTTGAAATTGAAATGTATCAAAATTATCATGTAAACAAATAAAAACCAGACTCGCAAAAAGATATTCTGTCACTATAAACGTCAAAAAATTTCCAGTATAATTCAGTGCTGGATGGGTGCCCACAAGGAAAAAAGTGTCACTAAAATTTATCCGTTGCCATGGTGATTTGTCAAAAAAACACGTTTTGATTGGTAAAAAATTACGGGTGTGGAATTTTAATATATATTTTCAAACCATATGTTTGTAGCTTCTGAATAACGGTCTATGTAAAGCATCTAGCTCATTTGCTAGCTCAGAATTAGAATTATTAGAGAAGCAACTCGCATTTTTATTGGAGATATTGTCATATTTATTTCAAACCAATAATCAACTAGAATATTTGTATAATTTAACACAATTACTGTAAATCTCCAGGTAAAGCATCTAGAGATAAAAATAATGAACAAAAAATTTAAACAAAAACAGACCACACAAATTGTTGGTTAGGTTCAAAATTTCTTCTCTTTTTTTAAGGAAACAGAAAATGTACAGAAATAAATTGAAAATGATATTTATATTAAAACAGTATAATATGTCACTTTTTCAAACATGTCCTTCAATTGAATAGCTGTTAGTAAGAAGTTTCACTTCACATAGTGCATAGTGCACACACTGTTTTTTTTTAATTTTCATTTTTAAATATTTGCCCCTTCAATGATCCAATATGTAGACATTTCAGATCTTTTACATTATAGAACGATGCTTCTATTTTATAGAAAAGTATAAATATATATTTACAGTATACAGGGTGCTACAAATTCGAGGTACGAGCATTGGTATCTCGGTAACCGTAAGAGATACGAAGATGGTTAAATCGGGACAAAGTTGCGCCTTGGGATGTTCACCAAGATTCCATCAAAAAAGTTTTAAAAATTTCTAGGATTGCTGAGTTTTTGAAAAAAAACTGATTTTTTTGAGAATCAATTTTAATTTTTCCTGTAGTTACTTTTTAGAAAATCAAAAAACTAATTACACATTCTCATAGTCATTTTATTAGGGCTATTTGATAGCATTTTTAGATTTTCAAATTATCTGATAATTTGTGAAATACAGAAACCAACTTATTTTTTTAAATACGGATCTCCATTTTTTATTTCAGTTTTTGAAAGAACTCGAGTACAATGATATGCCACACTTTATACTTTTTTTGTTTCAGACATTGGAGCACAATTGATTTAAACTAACTTCAAGTCCGGCTCTGTTTTTTTTTAATATTAAATCTTTTTATCGTTACAATATTGATAAGCCTTTAAACTTAACAATGACGTGGGGTAAAACATTGAATACGGAAAATCAAATGCAATAAAAAATAATATAAATATAATATAGTTGAATAATAGAAATGGTAGAGTAGTATAATGGCCAGCGAGATTACTGGACCTGTGGAAAAGGAGGGGGGGGGGGTATTACTTGACGTTATTTGTAAAAGTGAAGTCAATATGTTTGATGGCATCCAGAGAGCTGGAAGAACTGGATGCTTTTGATAGAGAGGTTTGGCGAAGGCGAACGGGAAAGCAGCAGTAGATGTATGCTTGATTAATGGACAACCAATGTCTAATCAAAAATCCCTTATTTATCCCGTTTTATCATTTACAATAAAGAGTATAAAATGCATTCGGAAGTACAAGAAGAAGATACGTTCACAGAGCTATAAATAAAATTCTACGAATAATAAATTTGTGCAATAGGAAGGGTGGTAAGCATTTCGGACATGTAGAGCATAAGAAACTAGTTTGTAGAAGTTGATTTATTTATAATAACTACCAATAATATTATGCATATTATTAGATCGTACCCTGATAGTTCAAATTCACAATAAAAAAAGTTAAAAATAATATCTTTAAATTGTTGACCTGGATATTATTTATTTGAATCTTTCAATTGGCTCGATTTCCTTATTCAATATTAATTAGCGATGATCAATATTATTGCGATGAATATAATTAGATTAACTAATTTAAAAAAACAGAGTCGGACTTGAAATTATTTTAAATAATAATTAAATAGTTTTGTTGTTGTTAAGGTACCCAAAACAAAAAAAAGTATACAGTGTGGCATATTGTTGTACTCAGAAGACAGAGTTCTTTCAAAAACTGAAATAAAAAATGCAAGTCGTATTTAAAAATTTTAAGTTGGTCTCTGTATCTCACAAATTATCAACTAATTTGAAAATCTAAAAATACTATCAGATAGCCCTACCTATGAGAATGTGCAATTAGTTTTTTGCAAAAAGTAACGACAGGAAAAAAAAATGATTTTCAAAAATGTCAGTTTTTTTCAAAAAACTTATCAATCCTTAAAATCTTTATAACTTTTTTGATGGCATCTTGGTGAACATCCTAAAGCGCAACTTTGATTGCATAATTTTATGATGATTGAACATGATTCCATAATTTTATATTGTATGATACACTTTTTATATTTACATTGAAAAATTATTATTTTATAATATAATAACAACCATTGTATTTTTTAATATATTTTTAATTTTAATATTTTAATTATTAGCATATGTATACCTAAATTTAATTTATATGAAATTCTACTAATTAAAAAATAGAGTTTGTCTGTATAATTGTATTTTTTGGCAGCGATCTGGTTTATACTTTTTTTATTGTACCCATTAACCTATTTTATATACATATAAATATTTTTAGTTCTTTATATACCAGATAATAAGAAAATAATTACTTACGAGTATATACCGTGCTTTTATTTTAACTGTGAACATAACTTACAGACCCATGGTTTTCATATTCGTTTTTAAAGTGGAAAAATTGGGAAATAAACTGACTTGGTTTGACATGAAATCTCACAATTTTTTATAGTAGAAAGGAATTATTATTATTCTACCATAAAATGTTGTTAAAAGTATAAAATAAGTGCAGTTAATAATGCAGTCTCTATAGTGTTGCGAGACTGCATTTTTTTACATTCTATGTTTTTGATGGGATATCCAGGTTGAGCCAATGGAAACTTTCCACCCCAATTTTTCTCGTTTAAAATTAAGTGATACCTCACGTGAAAGGTCTTTCAATTCCCTTTTTAATGATATAAGATATTATGTACTTTCTTCAGTAGTTTTAGAGATTTATTGATTTAAAGTAGATTTTAATTTATCAGCTAAGTGGTGAAAAAATCGGTTTTTATTTTTTTCTCTCTGTATGGATTTTTTTGGCAAACTATGTTTACTAAAAATTAAGCTTTTAAATAAAAAAGCTTAATTTATTTTTTATTTTTTAAATTTTCTAGAAATTTTCCCGGCCAAAATTAAGCATTTTTCACTTATGGGCGTGGATCGATGCAGATTGATTAGTTAAAATTTTTAGTATACATAGATTGCCAAAAAATACATACAGAGGGAGAAAAAAAATAAAAACCGATTTTTTCACCACTTAGCTGATAAATTAAAATCTACTTTAAATCAATAAATCTCTAAAACTACTGAACGAAAGTACATGATATCTTATATCATTAAAAAGAGAATTGAAAGACCTTTCACATGAGGTATCACTCGGCCCCCTTTCCATTTAAGAATTTAGGGGTGGCGCCGTCCCCGCTTTGGAGGTTATAGGTGTGAAAGTGATTTTATGATATTATCTTTTCCCCCCCGAAAAATAAATCGACGTGTCCGAGCGTTTTTCCAAATTTTAATTTCAAACGAGAAAAATTGGGGTGGAAATTTTCCATTGACCCATTGAATTTAGTATTATACCTATTACAAAAGTATTATGTTAACATCATAAACATAATTAATTCATAATATTTATTAAATAGTAATAAATAAAATAAATCAGTGAAATAAACAACAGTATATATATATATATATATATATATATATATATATATATATATATATATATATATATATATATATATATATATATATATATATATATATATATATATATATATATATATATATATATATATATATATATATATATATATATATATATATATATATATATATATATATATATATATATATATATATTCCATTTATTATTGACACATTTAAAGCAACAACTGAGTTATATCTAAACCCCATTCAACCAGTATTAAATTAAAGTGCGTTTCCCTAAACTACCCCTATTAGGATTAGACAAACCAGGAATGAACTCTATAATTTAACCCTAACCCATTATGTAAATTTGTGAGCAACGTTACTTCCCTAAATTAGTTTTACTAACATGTTTAGATAATGTATACAAACTTTCAAGTCTTAATATGTATGTATGTTTAAAGTACACAACTTAATTTCATGGCAGTCTGTCCCTAAAGTAATAAAATATACTCAGTTTTATGAATAAAAGTTAGAAAATTGAGATCTAAATACACTCACCGGCACGAAAAACTGGACGTTAAAGTTGCTATATTTTAAAGTTTTATATATTTTGTTCTAGTGGGCCGATTTTGATATTTTTTTAAGTAGTTTGCACCTAAATTATTTGACTTTTTAGCACCTCTTTCCAACTCAAAAATGAAAGTGATTATCGGTCAATGATAAGAGGGAAAATAAAATGTTAATATTTTGTTGAAAGTTTGAAGCTCCCTGTGGAATATGTTAACAAAGCAAGGAATTTAAAAATAATTTTATCATCTAGGTACACCTTTTCCTGATAATGTGCTTTTTGATTCATCTCAATAGCTTTATTTTTATTGGAGATATTCGATTTTGAATAAGACGGTAACGATTTACAGCAATTACTTTGGATTCTCATCAATACACTTATAAAATAGTGTTTATTGTTTTTGTAATGTCACTGTCATTGAAAAGTCATATTATTGTTATTTATCGACGTTTACTATAGTAGAGATGATTTCAAGTTCTGAGGTATCGGGTATTGTTGCTTTAATTGATCATGGTAGAGTTTAACTATTGGACTTAATATATATATATCTGCTAGGTTAACTGCCCAACAGATAATTATATGATTTTTCAAAGACAGTGGCATTACAGAAGTCATAAACACCATTTTATAGGTCTATTGACTAGGACCAAAAGCAAAGGCATTGTATCAGTGTCAAAATTACAAAAAAAATTGCCTCTTTTTCAAAAGTGAATATCTCCAAAAAAATAAAGTTATTGAGATGAATCAAAAAAAAATTATCGAGAAAAGGTACGCGAAGATGATAAAATAATTTCTTTTTAAATGATTTTTAATTTTTTTTTTCAAAGTCCTTCTTTTGTTAATGTACAGGGTGGTCGAAAATGGTCTGTTTTAACAGAGAAAACCTATTTCCTGACTAGATAGAGCAAAACCGACATAGATGTCATGGGCTCGATTTCTTAGAAACGTTTAATGGCGTAAACTGCCTGTTGATATTTTCACTGCCAACTGAGATACGGAGTCTTTTTGAAATTTTTACCATTTTGAAAATTGCCCATAACTTTTTTATTTTGCGGAATAATAAAATTCTGTAAAAACGTTGAGGCACTTTTTTAGACACAATCCAGTGCCGTAGTCAGTTTTTTTTTGTCAGGAATAATAAAAAATATAATTTTTTAAATGGAAATCATAGTTGGCTATGAATGATCTAAAGTTATGGACATCTATTTCTAAGAATGAGAGTAATATTAGGTTTTTGATCTTTATATCGAAGCGGGCCTTGATTTTGTGTTGAAATATTTGCCTAATAATTTTTTGTCACAATTTAGTATTCTATATTATTGTTTATCTGCATAATTAAATACTTTTGAAAGGTAAATTAACATTCTATATTAGTATTAGTAATTACAATTATTGAAATCGATACAATAAACAAAGAATAAAACTAAAAAAAAGTATTTTTTGAGTGACGAATATAGTTTTCTAAAAAAAATCATCAAAGATGTTGAAACTGAGCACATCCTTGTTTAATACACAATAAACATCTTTTGCGCACAGAGTTACAACAATTTATTAGGCGAACTGGTGTAATAAGTCCAAAAGCTTGTCTAGTATCCTTCTGTAATTCTTCTCTCGTCCCAATGGTTCTTCCATTATATATAAGGCCTTTTAATTTCCCCCATAAAAAAAGTCAAAAGGAGTTACATCACAGGACCTAGCAGGCCAAAATATGGGATCCCTTGTTCCAATCCAATTCTGTCTAAATTCTCCATTTAATAGTGCAATTGTAAACCTGGCTTTTTAATTGTAAATGGTAATACTAACATAGAATGTTGATTTACCTTTTCAAAAGTCTTTAATTATGCAGATAAATAATGATGTAGATATGTTATGATAAAGATATGTTATGATAAAAAATAATTAGGCAACTATAGGTCAACACAAAATCAAGGCCCGCTTCGTTACAAAGATAAAAAAGTAATATTTCTCTCATTTTTAGTTAATAAATACACATAACGTTGTATCGTTGGAAAGGGTTAAACGCCAGATTTTTTTTAAGTTCATAGTCAACTATGATTTCCATTTAAAAAATTATATTTTTTATTATTTCTGACTAAAAAAGCAAGTATAGAAAAAAAACTGACTACGCCTTAACTTAAAAACGTTTTTTAAACTAAAGAACGTTTTTACAGAATTTTATTATTCCGGAAAATACAAAAGTTATGGTCAATTTTCCAAATGGTAAAAAATTCAAAAAGATTCGGTATCTCGGTTGGCAGTGAAAATATGAACAGGAGGTTTAGGCCATTAAACGTTTCTCAGAAATCGAGCCCATGATATCTCTGTCGGTTTTGCTCTATCCCGTCAGGAAATAGTTTTTCTCTGTTAAAACAGACCAATTTCGACCACCCTGTACTCTACAGCTTGTTTCAAACTTTCACCAAAATATCAACATTTTGTTTTCCCTCGTATAATAGACAGGTAGCAACGTTCATTTTTAATTTAGGAAGAGATACTAAAAAGTAAAATAATTTATCTACAAATTGCTTAAAAAATCATGAAAATCGGTCAACTAGAACACAATATAAAAAACTTTAAAATACATGAATGTTTTAAGATACCCATTTTTCGTACCGGTGAATGTATTTTTGACGTTAGGTAGTTGTATAAATATTTTTTTAGTTCCAATTCTATAATTTTATCATGTTATGTACGTCTCTAAAAGTAAAACTATAATTAATTGTGTTAATTAATCTTAAAAATATGTTGTCTTTACATTCATGATAATTAAATGGTTTTAATAAAATTTGGAAGTAGGTATATTAATAAAACATTATTAGATGAGTAGTTAATTAGGGTAATTATTCCTGTAGGATAAATTCTGGCAAGACACCCACGTTTTATGACGTAAGTCATCTAAATAAATAATGACTATAAATTGCCAGTTTAATACTATACTTTGTCCATAACTTGTCACTGACAATTTATTTTTATCTTTAGACAAAAATTGTAATAAATATTAAGAAATAGGAAAGAATATTTTTTAGCGTTTTTTTATATTAAAATTTATTATAAAGAACTATTATCAACCCTTGCATACGCCAGCTTTTCATCAATAGAGTAGTCATGGGTTCGTTTATGTTTCACTAGAGAAAACCAGTTAAATATACTAAAACTAAAAAGGCTGGGCGCCTGGAAAAATACAAAAGAATTGCTGTCTGCACGATATTTCAGTAAAAAGCACTTTCTTAGTTCCTATGTTGATTATAAGTGCATGGGTATCTGATATGGGGAGAGGAAGAATTGGAAAAGGACATCCATTATGAATTACGTGACAGCCACGCCAGCACTACAGGCTAATGCCGACTAGGCATGCTTTAGAAAACCACGGGAGGCCTTAAACTAGTCGAAAAAAACACTGCGAAAAATCGTGAAAATTAGCACCTTTGTCTAAAAAAAACTTCCACAAACTCACCTCGAGGCATATCGAGGGTTTCCGTGATTACCATATCCAGTTCTTCCTCAATGAAACATTCTGGAGTGAATTCAAAAAAATATGAGTCAACATATTATGTCCAAATATGGATATCTTAGGTGAAGTTGGACTGCAAAACTACTTATCTTTTTCTTTGAAATTCCAACGGATTAAGCAGATTTTCAAGCAAGAATTCTAAGTTACAAAACGTTATTATGGTAATGGAATTCAATAAATTAATCTGAAAAACGACAATTGTATGCCCATGAGAAGTGCGACCACAGCTAACCGCGCGACGATAGCAGTATTACCAACTAAAGAAAGTTTAAAACCAGATCATAGTTGGAACTCGATCATACGCTACCTTAGATCATATTACTATTATTGGCATTACTCGTTGACGAGTATTTGACACGTACCAGAAGATGGTAAAGCAAGGCATTTTCTTTCATAAGCTTTTCTGTTACTGAAAAGCCCGATATGTGATGTTATCTCTCTTCCGCACTCCGGACATTCAAAAATATTATTACTTTGTTGCCTCTTTACTTTTTGGTTGTCGCTATTAACTGAGTTTACAATTCTTCTCAATTGCGTTATATTGTGCGCTGCTTTTTCCCACTCATTCTGCATGCTTATCCCCTTGTACCTTTTGAGTTCTCCACCCGGTTTTCTCTTACCGTCTACAAGCTCACCATAAAGAAGAGATTTTGGCAGGCGGTTTTCTTGCATCATGCGTACGTGACAAACCCATTTTAAGCGGGATTTTGTAATCATGACTTCAATACTCTCTCAGTTAGCTTTTTCAAGGACCGATACGTTTGAGGCGTACTCTCGCAGCTACCTTTGAAGGTGTCTCTGTTGCAATTTGTTTAATGCGATCATGTGTCGGCAGTACGGCACCCATGTATCGCTTGCATATAACATGGTAGGGTTTATTATTGCTCAGTACACTGCAAGTTTCGTTTTTGTGTTCAAGTCATGATTGTAGAAAACCCTGTCTTTTAAATTCCAGAATGCTCTTGAGGCGCTGCTTATCCTATGCTGAATTTCAGAGTCGATATTGGCCTTTTCCGAAACCAAACTGCTGAAGTAATTGAATTCCGCTACATATTCCAATAGTTTTTCTCAAATTTTTATATCATTGTTGTGATTTTCCGGGGGGCAAGTGCCCATAATTTTAGTTTTATCGATGTTCAGCTGAAGGACCAAATCCTCCTATACCCAATTTTTGTAACGTTTTTGCAACTAGAGCGCAGTCATCAGCTTATTGAAATTCTGTGATGAATTTTGTACGTGTTTTTACCCTGAGTTTTTTTATGTTGAACAGACCGCCGTCATCTCTGTATCCAATGATCGTTCCTCTTGGAAGGGATCGGTCAGTGGGTCCATGATGTGACACTCACTATATCTAATGCCCATTCCTCTTTCCACGATGTGATACTCTTGACTTGTTATTATGGAGGTACTCCGAACTTTTTCATAATATCATATTAAAAATTATATTAAAAATTGAGTAGCGGATTTTAAAAACGTTAGAGCTTAATACAATATGAATACAAAAAGTGTCATTTTTACTCCTAATAAAACAATATACTAGAAAGTTTTATGGTTTAACTGGCATTGTGAGTTAAAACATAATGATATTTTCAGTTTTTATAATTCTTGATCGAAAAAAAAACGGCGTCAGCGATTGCTATGAAATGAAGATAGTTTGTCATTTTTTATGTAAAATTATATCGGGAATGTCATCGATCGTCATTTCCAAGCCAACTGATGTCAAAAGCCAATGTGACTGACAATATAAAAAAGTCATTTTAACGCCTAGGCATAAGAATAAAGCACTTTTACGCCTAAGCATAAAAGTACGAAAATCTTTTAAATATTTTTATATTATTTGGAACGTTTGAAATTGTTTAAAAAAATTAGTTGTGGCGTTTGAAAAAAAAATAACATGTTCTATTTGTAGTAAAAATGACCTTTGACATACAAAAAGTGTCATTTTTACTCTGCAAAATGTTTTATGTGATTAAATCATAATTTAATAGATATGTAAATTGATTTAAGACAATGTATACTTCTTGTTCCTAACTGACCATCTCAATATGTCCTAGTTACACACCTTATGTATGTATATTCAGGACCGGCTGATCCCAGCAGAATAGACCTAGATGCATCCGGCACACCCTAATAACCAATCCAGTCGCTTTATTCGAAATTAATTTCTAATCACCCAATTTAGTCGAACCCGCCCAGCTCGGTTATCGGATATCAATTATGACGGTTTTGTTTGGTCGCTTATCGGATGATATCAGTCGGAGCGATAAATTTGACGTGAAAGGAGCTGCAACTGCAATACCGAGGCGTGGGTGATTTATAACAGATGGGTTGTTTTCCTATTTTATATAACGGAATACGGAATTTGTCTTTGCTATTATGAAGACTAGTAAAACATTATATTTATTTCATCATTATTTGTTTTACAGGAAAGAAACAATATAGGGACACAAATGTATGTCTTCAGAGAGCAAGATAAAAGTATACAAAATAATAGTGAAGCCAATAACTTTCGACATATACAAGCGGAGCCACACAATGAGTTATGAATTGAAGATTTAAAACAGAGACACAATATGATGCAGTCTAACAGGAGAAATTGTACTCGTGAGAGAAGAAAGAAGACGATATATTTCAATAACTTTAAATATAATAACTCTTTGTTAAGTCATTTCTATACATTTTTTGATAGATTGTTTTATACTCTGTTTTTTTTTTCTCAGGTAAGATTTCGACAGACGATGACAGAAGAAAAACAGATGACGTCCCATACCAATTTCTAATATTTTTGAAGTTAACTATGGATGAGTTTAAATATAAACCCGTCATGCGTCGTCTCTAAGTCGTTGTTTTTAACCAGTTTTATTGGTTTATTTCAAAAATGACAGATCATATTTCAATTCTTTGGTTTGACGGAACGATAGAACGACAAACGGACGCCGATGCCTATGAACTCGCCTTTAGATTTTTTAGGCTTGTCAAAGTCTTGCCAAATTATAGGTTATAATTTTGTGTCAACTTATGTCAAATATCTGCGTTTTGGGAAATGATGCATTTTGATTCGTGTTATTACGTGTGTTTTTTGTCCTTTGAAGTCAAGTGGAGGAAAAATCGAGGGAAAATTATCTCTAGATCCAGAGCACAGTTTATGGTTAATACTCGCTGCCCAGCAGAAAGTCTTATAAACCAATAAAGTTACCATCAATAAAGTTTATTGTATACCATCTCGTCGTTGATAAGTGCATCTCGTATATGGTACAACCTACATCTCGTATGGGTACAAGGATCGTACTAAACATCTACTACTGGAGTAGCTCTAAAATATCAACATTACACGATAGGTAAATAATGGATTTTAGTACTGCAGAAAAATAATGTCAAAAGGTACTGGTTTAAAAAAATTGAGATTAAAGTTAATTAATCAACCTTTAATGTATAAAATTTGGTAAGTGTTATTATCAATAAAATAGTTTGTTTTATTTATTCCTGTAGAGTGTTACAAATTTGTATTTGTATATAAGTTATTTTGATAATGATAATTATATTAATATTATATTAATTTAATTATCATTATTATATTAATTATATTAGTTATTGATAATAATAAATGCGGGAAATTTCTTGAAGCTTGAAAGTAAGAAATAGTCCTTTTTTATATTTTTTGGTATGTAGTGTTTTGTTCTTTTTTTGTTTTATATTAACACATACCGTTTTTTAATAAAATAAATATAATAACTCGATTACATTTTTTCAGTTTTCTAAAGTTTTTTTTTCACAATATTTAAAGTAATAACTTATCAGTTAAATTTTAAATATATTTATTTCCTGCTATGGCGTTCCAGTTGTACTAACTTATTTCTTAGTAAAATAAAATAAACTACTTTGAAATTAAAATGACACACACATCTATCACTGTCAAGGATCTTGTCGTTGGACAGACCTGAATACCAGAGTGGTCTAAGTCAAAAAATGTAGTTTTGAGATATGTGGCTTTAAAGTTAATGGCTTACTGTAAAATACACAATAAGATATTAACATTGTAACTTTGGTATTACAAGATGGGACGAACTTAAATTTTCCCATAAAAGAAGACGGTATTTTTTGTCAGTTTATTTTGTATTTTAATTTTTTTGACTTAGACCATTCGGGCTTTCAATTGATTGAGACTATTAGTGAATAATCTAAAATATGTCTTCATCTAAATAAAAAAAATGAAATAGTGTATCTGTCGTACAAATGTTAATAAGACAATATAACGGTTTAACAAGTTAAAAAATATATCTGATATTATCAGAATTATCAAAAACATCCTAGTTAAGCTCTTCATATGGCAGATTATCTTTTAAAAGTTTTGTGTCATATTTGTCCTAGTTTAGAAAGAGAAAAGGTATATTTATTGCTTCTACACCTTTAGGTTTTTAAAAACCCTAAATACTGGCGGTATAAACTGAGATAGTTGTTGAGATTTTACTTTTTTGCATTACAGGCAACCAAAATTCACGAAGGACAGGTAATTGAATATTTTAGTCTACCTCTGCGTTATTTACGAGCTACATGTATGCTCAATATCTAAGTAGAAATTCTATCTAAATTTTGTATGGGTCAGATATTTTCAAATGTAACCATTGTATTTCGAGCGAAGACACGCACGACTCTATAGATAGACATAAAAATCCACATTACGGAGGAAATGCAATGTTGAAAAACAGTTCTGGTTAGAGTTCTGAATAGCACCCCAAAAGTTCTATAAGATGTACTATTTGATTTTTTAAAAATACCCATAATTAAAAATTTCATTGATGCACGACTCTATAGATAGACATAAAAATCGACTCTACGAAGGAAATGCAATTTTGAAAAACAGTTCTGGTTAGAGTTCTGAATAGCACCCCAAAAGTTCTATAAGTTGTGCCAATTGATTTTTTTTAAATATTAATATTTAAAAATTTCATTGAGTCCCGACGTTATGCAGTATGTCCCCGGATTTGAGGAAAATGCATTTTTCATAAAAAGTTTTACTTGTTCTTAAATGGTTAATCCCGTTCATACTTTTCCAAATTTCCATACCGTTTTAGAAAAAATTTAAAAATAAACCATGGAAGTATTATTTAATTTGACCTAAGTCCTAAAAATCAAAAGGAATTTCTATGATAAATACTATAACTTCGACTAAATTCTTTGATGAATGGTTATTATAAATTTTGATTAACGTCATATTTTTTGCTCTTTTAAAATATCACACTTTTCGTAGTATTGTACTAAAAAAGATTTGTGCTTCTTTAACATTTCAAAACAGCAAAAAATATGGCTTTAATTAAAATTTTATCAACAACAATCAAAGAATGAAGATGAAATTATATTACCACAGAAACGCGATTCGATTTTTAGGATTTTTCAACCATATTTTCAAGTTTTCTTTAAATTTGTTTAAAACGGTATGGAAATTAGCAAAAGTATGAACAGAATTAACCATTTTAGTACAAGCCAAAATTTTTATGGAGAATGCATTTTTCTTTTTTCTCAAAATAGGTCTCATAGAGGTTGACTTTAAGAGCAAAAAATAATATTGAGTAATAGCAAAATAATAGTCAGACTAGAGTTTTTAATAACAGAAATTTTATAAAAAGGTGAAATTACTTTGCATCTATAAAACTTACTATATCGAAAATTTGGTTGGCCTCTGATTGATTCTAAATTACGTGGCAATAAAACTGATTAAATGAATATTTATGTAACATGATATATTAATTTTTTCCTCCGTAATAGTTAGATTAGTTTTGTCACACTGGATATCGTTATTTGGTGTATGTGTAACTCGACACCCAAACAAAATACAAGGGCCAGTTGTTCAAGAACTAGCCGATTCGTCCTAATAAAAACAAAGCCAGAGAATTTATTACAGAAAGGCTGCGTCTAAAAAATACCATGGGTTTATAAAATATTGAGTCGTTATAAATAGAATATAAAGTATAGAAAGGTATTATACAAAGCGTTCTTGGTAAGAACGTACGTATTTTTGTAAGGTTAAATTTGTGATTTAATTATTTTGCCCCTTTTGAGATTAAATAATATTTTATATAAATTTGAAGCTAATAAATTCATGTAACTTTGCATTCCTACAAATAGTACTAGTAAATATTCTCTTGTTTTTCATATAAATATCAAAGAATCTCACAGAACTCTAACCAGAACTGTTTTTCAACATTGCATTTCTTTCGTAAAGTCGATTTTTATGTCTATCTATAGAGTCGTATATCAATGAAATTTTTAATTATTGGTATTTTTAAAAAATCAAATGGTTCATCTTATAGAACTTTTAGGGTGCTATTCAGAACTCTAACCAGAACTGTTTTTCAACATTGTATTTTGCGCGTAAAGTCGATTTTTATGTCTATCTATAGAGTCGGGCACAAATGAAATTTTTAATTATTGGTATTTTTAAAAAATCAAATGGTGCATCTTATAGAACTTTTAGGGTGCTATTCCGAACTCTAACCAGAACTGTTTTTCAACATTGCATTTCCTTCGTAGAGTCGATTTTTATGTCTATCTATAGAGTCGTACATCAATGAAATTTTTAGTTATTGGCATTTTTAAAAAATCAAATGGTACATCTTATAGAACTTTTGGGGTGCTATTCAGAACTCTAACCAGAACTGTTTTTCAACATTGCATTTCCTTCGTAGAGTCGATTTTTATGTCTATCTATAGAGTCGTACATCAATGAAATTTCTAATTATCGGTATTTTTTAAAAATCAAATAATACATCTTATAGAACTTTTGGGGTGCTATTCAGAACTCTAACCAGAACTGTTTTTCAACATTGCATTTCCTTCGTAAAGTCGATTTTTATGTCTATCTATAGAGTCGTGCATCAATGAAATTTTTAATTATCGGTATTTTTTAAAAATCAAATAGTACATCTTATAGAACTTTTGGGGTGCTATTCAGAACTCTATTCAGAACTATTCTTTAAATCATTTTTTACCTAGAAAATCGATTTAAACTGTGCAGGCTGCCATTTTATTTTTGTTCGTAACTTGGTTAATACAATAGAACTATTTTGATCAATAGTCAGGAACTATAGAACTCTTGTTCTAGAATATATTTCCACTATCAGAACTGTTCCAGAATAAAAAAAGGGTGCTACGTGAAGTTGGCACCCCCTTGTCATATCTCCCGAAATTAACCAGAACTATTTTTCTAACTTATCAAGAACTATAGATCTATTGTAAATCTATCCAGAACTCTCAAATTCCAGTTCATTTTCTGAAAAAAGGGTGCCAACTTCACACGAGTAGAGTAGTTAACGTGTGGTTAAGCCTGACTTGTACCACTCTGGCTTTCTGATATAACTCGTTGCATCTTTACGGTTACAATTTTGAGTGAGATATATGAAAGTTTTTTATTGACTAACATTTTTAAAACCTGGTTAGTAGATAGAAAACTACATCAGGAATCGGTATATATCGAAATTAGAAAATCCAAAAAAATAATTTAGACCACTCTGGTTTTCAACGGCTCATTTAAAAAAGCAGAAGAAAGGACATAGACGATATGGTGAGTACAAATACAGATATTTTTCTTATACGATTTTATAATTATTTAATATATTTGTTACAGATATGATTTGTTTTAGGAATAAATTTAATAACAGCCACTACCATATGCAACTGAAGAGCGTGCAATTGCCAAGTAATTATAATTATTACAGAAATAAAGATGTCTAATATTAATACTAACAATTCATAACAAAATTGTTGAATAGGTGCTTAAATAGTAACTACATAAAGAAAATGACTTGGTTTAACATGATATTTCACAATTTTTTATAGTGGAAGACTTTTTTGAAACAGATTCTATGTTTTCCATAAAGATAGTTTTTACATCACAGTTTTTATTCGAAACTGCTTCTTTTTATCTTCATGGTATTTCCTAAATACGCAATAGATCTCCATGAGGAGTTTTACTACTATCTATGTTTCTTTTTACCTTATTCGATTTATTCGCTCCACACCACACATTCGCATCGTAACTGACCGGTATAATAAATTCCAATTTCCTTCCGTCCATATCCGAAAGCGCCCGGTCCCGGGGGAGCACACAACAGAATACCGTAGCTGCATTTTCTCGCATCCCTTTAACCCCGTGGAATAGCTTTATTTACAATTAATTTGTAATCGTTTCATTTGCCTAACCGCTCCTAGGCTAGCATTATCGGAAATTCGTTGTGGCGTTGGTTTGGTTGGATCTTGCCATCAAACAAAATTATTTGTGGCAAAGGATTACAGGTAATGCTATAAACAGATCAAATAATTTAACGATGTTATGGCTAATTAGTATTTTGTTTCTCTACAGAAAATAATATGTTTTAAGATGTTTTTGAAAAATGCATTGTTCATAAAAAATTTGCTTGTTCTAAAATGGTTAATCCTGTTCATACTTCTCCAAATTTCCTTTGGTTGTAGTTCCAAATTTTCTTACCGTTTAAAAAAAAGTAAAAAAAAACATGGAAATATGGTTGAATTTTTCCTAAAAAAGTCCTAAAAATCAAAACGCGGTTCTATGGTAATATCTTTGGCTAATATAAATTCGTTTTCATCCTTTAATAGATTGGTATTGGTAGAATTTTAATTAACGTCTTATTTATTGCTGTTTTAAAATACTAAATAAGCACAACATTTATTTAGTTCTATGCTACGCAAAGGGCGATAATAGTTATCGGAAAATGTGAGACTTTAACAACAGAAAAAAACATTACGTTAATAAAAATTAATAATAGCCATCTACCAACGAATGAAATTGAAATTATATTACCATAGAAACGCCTTTTGACTTTTAGAACTAAAATGACTAAAAATTCAACCATATTTTCATGTTTTTTGTTTAATTTTCTCTAAAACGGTAAAGAAATTTGGAATAATTTAAACGGGATTAATAATATTAGAACAACGCCTTTGTAAACTTTACCCTTCATTTTTAGACAAAATAATCTTATCTCATAGCGCAAGTTTTATCGCTAGTCTTTACTCAGTGAATAAAGAGGATAGTAATGAGTTCAAACCATAATAATTATGTAAAGATATCAGTGTTTTTATCACTGGAATAAAAATGTACAAAATAAAAAATGTTTTCCAAAAAATCTCGCAGGAGACAGGCTCTGTGAATGGGCTGGGGTGCTATGTTTTGGGATTGGAATGACAGTCCCGGAATGGAACATTCAAGAAAATTTTAGCAGAGCCATCCAAACGCAAATCAGGAGAACTCTTAAAGGCCGACAGCAATGGAGCGCGTACGCTCACAGCAGTATACACGAACCACTCCCGGCTGAGATCACACCTGCAGAGGATGGGACTGGTGGAAGAGGCTAAATGCCGATTATGTATGGAAGATAATATAACCATGAATACAGGGTGACAATTTGAAAACAAACAGTATTTAATATTACCTCTACCGATATGATTGGCGAAATACGTCAATTTACATATCAAGGGGGACAATTTTTGAGGCCTTTGTTGTCGTGTTACTTTCACCCCTTTGACCCCCAGTGCACCTACCCCTAAATTTTTAAATGGCAACCCCTATTTCTTTTACCATTTTTGTGTTCCTTATAAAATTCTCAAAAAAATAATGCAGTTTATGTAGAATTCTATAAGAAACACAAAAATGGTAAAAGAAATAGGGATTGCTATTTAAAATTTTAAGGATAGGTGCCCTGAGGGTTGAAAGTAACACGACAAGAAATGCCTCAAAAATTGTCTCATTTTCATACTATCATCGCTAGAGGCAATATTAAATACTGTTCCTTTTCAAATTGTCACCCTATATAATATATACGTACATCCCCGCTAAAAGCAGGACCAGGTTTGAGGTGTTTGGCAAAACCATGTTAGACCTATCAGACCTAGGAGACATATTACCATCGGAGAGCCTATGTTAAAAAATTGAGTCTTGGGGATGAACTTTAACACTTTTTTGGGTTTAAATAGTTGTTAAATAGTTGTTCTCTTAGTAGTTTAATAAATTATTGTTTGAGAAAAGATACAGTTAGATGATAAAGTGATTTTTAAATTTCTTATATTGTTAACTTATTCCACAAGGTGATGGGTGGTGAAACTTTCACCAAAATATCAACATTTTATTTTTCCTCGTATAATTGACAGATGACAACTTTCATTTTTAATTTAAAAATATATACTAAAATGTCAGATAATTTAGCTACAAATTGCTTAAAAATCGGTTCACTAGAACAAAATATATAAAACTTTAAAATACATTACATACGTTTTTCGTGCCGGTGAGTGTATTTGCTGTATGTTATTTACTGAAATTTCGGGTCCATTTTCCATAAACCAACTACCACACATTGTCAGTCATTAAGGTGTTATATAATAAACATCAATTTCTCTCTGTCCATATTTGGGAACATCCAATTTCAAGGGAATACCCAATGGAATATCCCGCTAACTGCCTTCTCTCGAATCCCCTTAACCCACGCCGAATAGCTTTGTTTGGAATTAATTTCTAATCGCCTAATTTACTTGCCCACATCTACCGTACCATTATTGGAAATTAATTGTGGCATTGGTTTTGCTTGCCCGCTCGCTCCATCAAATAATATCAGTTGGGGCGGCTGGTTAAATATAAAAAGGGATGCGGTTAGGGGATAAAAGCCGATAGAACCAGTTCACAAGGATTACATCGCCTAATTTTGGCTATAAAATCGTAGTAGGGTGTAATTAACAATGTACTGTAAATACACGCTAAACTATGCTAAATTAACTGCATGAGTTTTAATAAAATACTCAAAATTAAATTCTATTAATTTTCTATCATATTTCGAAATGTATGTTTGTTATTATTTTATAGTCTTTATTATCATCATAAATTTCAGCTTAATCATCCATTTCCAAATTATTTTTAATATTAATAGTTCCAAATCATGGTGTAGCCTGCCTCACATATTAACAGACACTCTTTGTAGTTGGGCATATGCGGGCCCAAGTTATCCCTGGTAATTTCCTAATATTACGGTCTCATCTCAGATTTGGTCTTCTTCTAGCTCTTTTAATTACTCGTGGGTACCATGCTGTAATTCTTGTGGTCCAGCATATTTCGTTCTACTGAGCGTTGTGCGACCTGCAGTTTCCCTATAATGTCCGTTTTATTAGTATGCATGTCTCGCATGCATAGGACTGGTAGTATACATTCGTCGAATGTTTTCTCTTGTAGATAAAATATCATTCTTGGTTTAAATATGATTGTGCTTCTTCCATAAGTACTCCACGCTAACTTAGTGATTCTGTTGATTTCTGTTATACAGGGTGTCCCAATATGCCGTGGACATAGAACTACTATAATAAAAATATAACTATATTAAAAAAAGCCTATCAAATTTTTCTCATTTAAACATTTTGTTGAAGATCTTTTTCTTCTAGTGCAAATCCATTAATGGATGTTTGCGATAACATTTTCCATCGCTTCTCTGTTCCGGGCGGTGTTTATTAACTGTACATCGTGTAGGCCTGTCCACTGTCTAACATTCCTCAGCCAAGACATTTTCTGCCTTCCGATACCCCTCCGGCCTTCGAGCGTAAGATGCAAGAATTGATATTTGGGGTTTCGCATTCTGTGCCTCAGGTATGCGGTTTCTTTCTTCTTAATCAATTCAAACAATTCGCGCTGTTTGTCTACACGTCTCAGAACTTTTTCATTTGTTAACCTAGGCCGTCCAAGGTGTCTTCAGAATTCTGCGATATAGCCACATCTCGAAGGCCTCTAGTTTATTAATGGTACTGCTTTTAATGTCCAACCTTCCATACCATAAAGGAGCACCGACCACGCGTAACACTTTACGAATCTTAATTTCAGGTTAAGGTCAAAATCAGAATCAGAATCAGTTGCAGATCCAAACTTCAAAATAAAAAATAACGGTTCAGTATCTAAAGTAGTTCTTGAGTTATCGCGTGTTATGTGTTTAAACTTAACACATAAAAAAACTTCGATGTATGTGGTAAAGCTTCATTCAGAACTTAAAAATTAGTGGAATAAATCAATGGTTTCAACAAGCGTAAAAGTTTGTTCCTCTAATATCAGTGTAGTCAAGCATTAACAACATCAAAATTAGTGGTAGTAATCTTCAATTAGTGGTAAAAGTTAACAAACTTACAATTTTTCCATTAATTATACTTCAAAATTTGCGAGGAATGTCATTTTGGGCTTTGGTTATCATCCGTCAAGAGAAATTGTGGTTAGAGATCAAAAGTTTATTGTTTTATAAGCAAAATATTCGGTTGTATCCATAGATTTCTCTATGGATACAACTCTTTTATACCATGGTTTACAACCATAGATTTATCTATGTATACAACTGACTACAGCAAGCTGTTGCTAGGATATTCTATTAATTCTAATTGTGTTTCTAAGACATTGTGAATGATCGTAAACTAAAAAGTACAAAGTGTAATCGAAACCACTAATTTATTCCACTAATTGCGAGGTTCTGAATAAAGCTTAACGCTGCAATTGCACTGTCGCATTTTTCGCACTTTGACTTAATAAGATCCCCAAGCAATTCACTCCCACACATGTAAATACCGATCCAAAAGTAAGACTTGTGCTTTAAATAATAAATTATGACTTCCTATATTAGAGACAAAGCTAATTATTCATATACGTTCTGAATTAACCTGCACGGCATTTTTGTTAGAATACTATTTGAAATGTTGTAGAATATAATTGAGACTTAATATTGAGTATTAGTTTTAATACTGATTTATTATTGAAGAAAACATTTCAAATATAGAGTAAAAATTTAATTATAATTTAAATGTATTTTGGAATTATAATACGTGTCTGAAATTGTGTTTGACGTAATTAATTACAAAGTCATATTAATTATGCAACAGGAATACACATACACGCCGGCATTATCCAGAATGTTTTTGTTGTTGGTACCGGAAAGTTAGAAACTGCTCCCTGAATATCAACAAGACAAGTCGAGTGGTGAAATTCACGCTCTTGGTTAGAATTAAAACCCTTTTGGTTGGTATCTTAAATCATGTTTTAATATTTTCATGTATCATTATATTGATTTTTACTTTATGGGTTTGCAAAATTATTACTACTAAATTATAACATTTAAAAAAATGTGTTTGGGAGAATATGGAAAAAGATTGCCTAAAAAATAATGGAAAAGTTGCATTGAAAAAAAGGTAGAAAATGACCTTTAGTTATAAAAGAGTTATTATTCAAAAACGGTGCTCATGATAACGTCGTTTTTTGAAAACTTCAGAATAACGCCACTGAAACCGAACTTCTAACTTTTCTCTCACTTTTTTTTTAATTTATCGTTTCAAAGATGTCGGAGGTCTAAAAGATTACTGTCTGCCTCTGAAGTCTTGTAGAAGATAACTGAATTATTATAACAGAAAAGATGTGCTGTTCAATTACCTTACAATTGCAAACCTGACACAACATGCGAGTAGTGTCTATTTCATCATGGAATTCTCAAGACACCTTAGGTACTTGTTTTGGCATCGGGGATCGTATCAACAACACCTTGAAGAGAACTGTATTGAAGACTGATGGGTTCCACTCAAATATGAGACGGATATGGCAGCTAGAAAACTTTGTAGCCTCCTTATCTCGAAATTAAGGAGCTAAGGCTAAAAAGAGGATCAATGGATCCAGAAATTGCGCATGCTTCAATACTCTGGGGTAAGCAATACCAACTTTCTTATTTGAAATGAGACACACTGTGTATTTCGATTTTTCACAAAATTCTGGAGACATTTTATGTACAATGAGTGCTTGTTATTATATCTGTATATAACGGTTCAGAACGGCGGATCTATTGATCCACAGCTTCTATTGGCAAGAACATCCAGAAACTGAAGACAGAAGTTTTTCTATTTTTCAATCATTAATCTGATAAATATGAGGAATTGAGGTGATTGAGAATTGATTGAACAAAAATAAAATAATTTATTAAAGTACGTTATTTTGCCATACATTATTTTTCCAATATTGGTAGTTAAAACTTTGATAATTATTAAACATTTTAAAAATGGACGTGCAGAGATCTGGTGTTTGACCGAATGGAATGATTGATAACTTACCTTGATTGATAACAGCTACTGTACAAAATGGTACTTTTTCTAAAGATATTGCCACTAAAAGAAGTGCAATTGAGTGTAAGTAAGTTGAATAGATTGTTGGAGCTGATGATTTATAGTTATTTTTGCTTATCAAACGCTATACATTAAAGTTGATTGCTATTTTCGGAGAGTATTACACAAACAAAATTTAACAGTAACAAAATTATATCAATAAACAAATTTAAATAAAACCATTCGATTGTTTTACTAGATTTCTAGATTTTAGTAAATGACACAGCCTCGGACATATATGTATTTTGCACTAGCCATAATTTTAAAGAGAATATAGAAAAATAGAGATAACTAAAAAAATATTTTTCTTGCAAATACAATATCTCCGATACTATTAAAATTCATGTGTGTGGCTTTTAATTTCCGTAATGTCTAAATTATTGAACAAACTACTTTTATTACAGTTAAGTAAAATGTTCACCTTCAATATAGTTATTATTTTTATTTTTATACAATGTTCACGGATTATGTTTTTTTAATTTTTTATTACAGTAAATTAGTTATGTCTTAATTCTTGGATTTATTACTATTTATATCTTCTCGTTTCTTTAGATGGTACATTGTCAGAAGTTAGTCCGATTGAGAGCGGTGTCCCTCAGGGGCGCGTCCTTGGTCCACTGCTTTTTATTATATATGAATGACCTATTCTCTTTTCTATCTCCGTATGGATGTGTTTGCTATGCGGATGATACCTCTTTATTGTGCTCTGGCAGCAGTATTCAGGATTTGCATCGGCATAGTTTTGTAAAAATTCTTTTGTTTAAAAATCCGTCGTTTTATAATATGCCTAATTTTTTTTGCAGAAAGCCGGAAATATTCTAAACGCATCCAAATAGTAGCTGCCCTTCCAAAAAGTAGATGCATCAATCAATCAAGAACAAATATGAACAAAAATTCGATTCTACCAAACAGTAGCTTTTATGCACGAGATCCGTTCATTTTTGAAATGCCTAATTACTAAAACTCCAACGCCGTAGTATTAGATGAGGAATGCAGTAATAAAATCGCCAAACATCGAACTTGAAATTGGATGTCATGAAGCGGAAACAGGGCCGCGTTTGTTTCGAATATTTTCGGAACTGAAACGTAGCTTAATTTTATATGCTGACAAATTTCGTACAGCGTAATTTTTCAATTTAAAAGGATGACCTGTAGTTTTTGCAATTCATTTATGCTTGTACGTTATACTGGGTGCGTCCTCAACTTTTGATTTTTGAATGGCACCCTCTGAATTTTTTTACTTTATTCGGTAGAAAATGACGCTCTGAATAGAATTACATATTACATGTCAACTTTTCACATTTTTGCATATTTATTGCATATTTATGGTTTATTTAATATATATAGCGTATCAATTTTTTGGGGGGCCTTGACTAGTAGAAAGGAAGGTATCACTATTAATGGGCAGGTCTTAAATAATATGCGGTTCGCGGACGATACCGTCCTTCTAGCAGACAACGTGGAGGGTCTGCAAACACTTCAACAAAGACTAAACAACACGTGTAGAGTCTATGGCCTGAAAATGAACCCAAAGTAAACTAAATTTATGATAATCACTAAGAGAGAAGATGTCCAAGCCAATGTTCTAATAGATGATACACCTATGGAGAGAGTACAAAAATATAAATATCTAGGCAGTTGGTTGACCGAAAACTTGGATCAATCAGCAGAAATAAAAGCTCGAATAGAAATAGCCAGAGCAGACTTTGTAAAACTCAAAAAATGTCTCTGCATTGGAGACATCAACTTAAAGCTTAGATTAAGAATGCTAAGGGGTTACATATTTGCAACTCTACTCTATGGTTCAGAGGCTTGGACACTTAAAAAGGCCGAAATGGAGAAGCTTGAAGCATTCGAAAGATGGTGTTATCGGCGTATGCTGAGGATTGAATGGACTGACAAGGTTACAAATGTAGAACTGCGACGCAGAATTCAGAAGGACGAAGAGGTGATTAACACCCTTACAAATAGAAAATTTGAGTACTTTGGACACATAATGAGAGGACCTAAATATGCCCTGCTGCAGAACATAATAGAAGGAAAGATAAAGGGTAGAAGGAGCCAAGGAAGAAGAAGAACATCATGGCTCAAGAATTTGAGAGAATGGTTTGGAATG
Source organism: Sitophilus oryzae (assembly GCF_002938485.1). Classification (NCBI taxonomy): domain Eukaryota; kingdom Metazoa; phylum Arthropoda; class Insecta; order Coleoptera; family Curculionidae; genus Sitophilus; species Sitophilus oryzae. The sequence goes on from NW_022146979.1 coordinate 587,182, forward strand.
ACTTCAAACCAGTTCTAACCTCCATTTTATTTCCAACCTCCATTAGGAGATGGAACCCGAAGAAGAAGATGGTTTATTTGAAATTGTAACATGCGGTTCATAATGAAATTTGACTCGAAATACCAAGTGTGTCGTACCAAATTATTCATAAAATTTTTTTTTCCAAATATGTTAATGAACTACCCTCGTTCCATTTAAAAAAAATGAGATATTATTAAAAATATGATTTGGTCATCTTTTAACAGGCTAGGACAAGAGACTAAAAACATTAGACGATCAAATTCATTTTCCAAGGCTCCTTGGTTCAAAATTAGTGTTTTATGGGCAGGATACCTGGCGAGAAGAACGGACAACAAATTGACCACAGAAAATACAGCATGGTACCCACGAGGAATTAGTAGACCTAGAAGAAGGCCGAACCCGACATGGGACCATGATATTAGGAAATTAGAAGGGATAACTTGGGCCTACATAGCCAACAATAGACAACAATAGGCCCAATCAAGAGCGTATGTGAGGGAGGCTACACCATAAATGGTTGAATAAGCTAAAAATGATGATGATGATGATACAAATTACGATATCCCATACAGGAGTCCCCGTAGTTTGACAACGGGGCCCAGCGTGGCCCAGTCGCGGGAAATCAGACTTCGGCACACTAAGATTGGTCCAAAGCTGGGTAATTCAGGTTTGGCCAATTCTATGTTCATCCTATCTTGGGCCACGGCTGGGAAATCAAGTCTTAGCCATCTTTTAATACACCCAACTTTGGTTCAACGCTGGGAATCTCAGCTCCGGTCATGCTACTGCGGCCCAGCTTTGTACCAGAATTGGTTAACCAAGCTTGGACCATTTTTTGGTGTTTTAGACTTGGCCCAATACTGGGAAATCGAGTCTTGCCCATCTTTTAATTCACCAAGCTTTGGCCACAAACTGGGAATCTCAGCTCTGGCCATGCTACGGCAACCCAGCCTTGAACCAGAGTTGGTTAACCAAGCTTGGACCATTTTTTGGTGTTTTAGACTTGGTCCAATACTGGGAAATCGAGTCTTGGCCATCTCTTAATTCATCCAACTTTGGGCCAGCAATGGGAAACTGAACACTATGTAGTTAGCTCATTCATTAAACAGAAATTTACTCACAATAAATAAAAAATTGTTTAAAAAAATAATTTTTATTTATATTTTATAACCTTGTTTGTAAACAAATGCTTCATAGCATTGATAATATTTGAATTAACGCCAATAGATGGCGACTTTGTTAGGAACTCACCATAGACATGTACTGTAACGTACTTGACGTGCATTTTCTGTTTGGAGCTTACTAATTCGAGCATAATATCTAATGATATTATCTAGTTATTTTTCCAAAAAAAAAAGAAAAATAAATATTTTAAAAAACATATACTAAAAATTTAGATTTTATTTTTTTGATCATTTATCATGCTTTGATATTTTCAGCAAAGATCGATTTATGTAAAGTTAGCAAAAAGAGCATAAACCGCTTTTTTCATCATAGATAAAAGAAAATAATCTTCTATTAAGATAGATATGAAACTTAATAGTAAAATTTTGGGTCAAAGCGCCCCTCCGTGTTCTTAGTAGAGACCATGGTACAAAGAATACAAGGTATGATATTGCGCAGGTTGGTCGCTACGTCACAGGTGATAACTGCAGCAATTGGTCAGCACTCTCCGCGCGCCAGTTCAAATCGTCAAGATATTGTTATAAACCTGTTTTTTGGTTTATATACCGTCTTTGAATTATCGCTAAGCAAGTTACTGTGGAGCAGTGCGTAAGGAGTCGGGCTAGGAAGCGAGAGACCGGAGTTCGAATCTCGGCCGGGACATAACTTTTTATTTATTTTTTTAAATACTGTTGTATTCTATAGTTTATTTTTGTAGTATAAAACAAAGAACTATTTATTCTGTTATTTTTTAATCTCCGTTATTAATATAAATTGATTGTTAGTACAATACCTCATTTAATATAAAATAATATTCTACTTTTGAAATGTATCGGGCCCCTAATTGTACCTAAAAGTAATATATTTTTAGTGATATACCATATTGTAAACTATTTAATATTTTAGTCACTTAAAAAGTTAATTTGCATTGAATAATTGCCTACCATTAAAGGAAATTTGAGCTATATAATCCTTGATGGGCATATTCTGGGTATGCAAATACTTCCTTTAAATTTTGGGTGTCGTTCAACCGATTTATTCTCAAAACCAGAAACTTCTACATATAAAAAGAAGCAGAGGTCACTAATTATAATAAACTTCACCCTTGGTATTACTTCCACTAATTATAATAAACTTCACCCTTAGAATTACTTCTATCACAATTACAATACGTTCATCTGCATTGGCATTTTCTACTTTTCGATGGGAAACAATAAACTTCCCAATATTTTTTAAATGATGTAACAATTCCTCTTGTGGTTACTTTTCCATAGATATCCTCAACTCTGTCCTCATGTGAATTCAGAGGCAATGAAAATGAAAATTATTTACCATAAACATCGCAAACTAAAAACCTAATAAACAATTTTATACCGAATATAGAAATAAATTCAGTATTCTTACCTATCGTCCAAATCCATGTTAATAGATAATTATTATTTTTAAATATATTTTTGGAACTGCTGGTTTTAGTAATTATTAAATTAAATGAACTAAAAACTCTTAAAAATAAACAATTCTTAACCATAACCCCAAAAAATGCAGATCTCCTGTCAACTTTCTTTATTTTTTATTTATTCCTTATTTTCCTAGTGACGTCATAGGTGGTATGCGCGAACTGAACGAAATTGGAGCCGCTATCGATCATACCTTGTTTTCTTTGTACCATGGTCTTATCCCTCCCTTTGTAAGATTGATTAAAAAATCGATAAAGAAAAATACAGGTTAAATCAGTCAAAACATATAAAAATCTTCTGTTTAAATTTTCAATCGTCTAATTAGTAGAATTGAAAATGTCAATATTCATAAAATCGAACGAGCTGCAGGATATTCGTTCGCTTTTGTTGCCAAGAGCCATTGAGTTTTAATTGCTTGCCTTTTATGCCGTTTTTAAACTCAAGTGTGGCATACTTTTCATTATTGACAACTTACGGAGAATTGTTATTGAAATTAAAAATTGTATACTTTTTTTGTATAGCTTTGCTCGTTACTTAAGCTACTGGACTTTTTAAAATTAATGTAATATGTTTTTGGAATAGTAATACTAACACACATTCAAAAACAAATCATTACTTTGTTTTGTAGATGCTTTTGTTAATTTGAAAAAAAATCACTTGAAAAAGATACCAAAAAAAAAGATATTGATATCCTCAAGATATCCTCTATAATGTCATAAGCGTTTTTATACCTAAATTTGCTTGAATCTACTAGCACTAAAGATTACAGTATTTCACAAAGCGTTACGAACAGCTAGTCTAAACGTTTTAATGTTTCGTCTTTTTATTTGAGTAATCTTTTTGAATGGAGTATATATTATAGTTAACGATTGATCCCGACTTTGACCGATGAATGAATCTGTCATTCATTAATTTGGAATTTATCGAACGTTTGTCATAAATATTACATCACTTTTAGTAGACGAACCGAGGAACTAGAGAGAGAAAGGAGAATTGAGGGATGACGTAACGTTTTCCGAAAGTACTTAGCTGCCTCTTAGGGGAGTGATGGAGCTCTTGAGGTGCTGTCTGCATAATTTTTATTTTCAAGTAAAAGAAAAGTTTTATACTCAAAATGATGGTTTACCTATGGGTTCCTCGCTCTCTCCAGTGATAGCGAATATATATATATATATATATATATATATATATATATATATATATATATATATATAATATATATATATATATATATATATATATATATATATATATATATATATATATATATATATATATATATATATATATATATATATATATATATATATATATATATGGAATGGTTCGAGATCAATACCATTAGTACTGCGGTCGTCAAATCCAAAATCTGGATTCGATATGTTGATGACACCTTTATAATCTGGAAAGAAACCGATAGACAGTTGGATTCCTTTTTTAATCATGTTAATTCACGAAATAACTCAATCAAATTCACGATTGAGAAAGAGAAAAAAATCATTTCTAGATGTTCTTGTCAGTAGAAGCAATGAATCCATTAGCATTGCTGTATATAAGAAAACGACAAACATACGGGACAATATTTAAATTCTCAGTCGAACCATTCTGAAGCAACCAAAACAGGTATAGTTAAAACACTATGTCATAGAGCAACCACTATTGCAGTGACCAAGAATCTCTGAATTCTCTCTGAACTAAGTAATATTAAAACCGATTTGCTTCACAATGGTTACTCTGTAAAGTCCCTAGACAATATTATATCCAATTGCAGGTCCGACTCATTGGTACGCCAGCCTGAGGAGAATGCTGTCTTTCTTTTGACGACTCCATGTGTGAAAGGAACATCGGAGAAGACCAGGCAAATGACTAAGCAATAGAAAATTAAAACTGTTTTTAAGTCTGGGACTATGCTCTAAGAATTGTCCTAACAAAATCAAAATCTGAATAATCAAACCAAGATAAAGAGTGCCATCTACCAGGTTTCTTGCGAGTGCGGTGAGTCGTATATTGGAGAGACAAAACGACCTCTACATGTACGACTTGACGAGCATAAAAAAAACATACGCAAGGAGGTGAAACAATGAAGTCGGGCATTGCAGATCATGTGTGGTCCAAGCACAACATAAAATGGTCGGAATCCCCAATACATAGTATTACGAGCCCTAACAACTATATGTGGTCATATTTTGGATTTATTGCCCTGGTTTTTTAAAATGACCTATATATATCCTAAACAACTTGACACTATTTTTATGAATTTGTAAATCAATCCATATTTACAGTAGCGGATTTTGTTCATAAAAGGACAAATTTGCTGACAACTAAATGTTGGGACAAGTATTTTTAAATAATTAATATCATCATTGGCGGCTTTGCTATAAACGTCACAAATATCGTAAACTGTTTACTGTTTACTTCAGCATTGGCAGCTTGTAAGTGACTCAATACTTTGAGTAGTGAGATTTACTGTAAGTAATTTTATTTTTTTTAATTTTCAATTTTGTTAATTTAATTCAAAGAAATGGTCCGTGGAAAAGCTACAAATCAAAAACTACGCTAAATTATCATTTGTCAATACATTACTTAAAAAATAATTCAAAAAATTTCTGATGATTTAAGTATTCCTAAAACCACGGTCTTTAATATAATAAAAAATACGGCGAATCTGCCAACGTAGACACGTTAGAGGTAAAAGTTAGGGAAGGCCAAAAGTTGTATCTCAGAGAGATTTGAATACGAAATTTAGTAAAAATTTGCTAGTCTGCGAAAAGAAGTACTCGTCGCGAAGTAACAGTTAAATGGAATACTGTAACTGGTTTAAATATATCAAGAGAATGTTGCCGAAAATATATCCATAAATGCGGTCTGGGGTTTTAGAAGGTAAACTTTATTTTGTGTGGATAATCAATTACCTGAAGATTATTGATACAAATTCTTATTTAGGCCAAAGAAAAATCGCTACTGACAGAAAATTTAGAAAAATCGCTACAAATGGACAAAATCTAAATTATCGTGGACACAAAATAATTGGAATAGTTTAGTTTAGTTTAGTTTAGTTTAGTTTATTAATTCCTTTTAATATAAATACATGGTACTTAGATTATAGGATCGTCGATAAATATATATACAGAAAACAACAATTTTTGACAGAAATATATCAAACCTAATAAGGTCATATTTAGCGATGAGTCTAAATTTGATATTTGCGGTGGAGATCATCGAAAACGAATAATAAGAAATAAAGCAGAAGTCTTTCATAAAGATTGCTTAAAGAGGGTTGTTAAATTTCCTAAGGGGATTATGGTTTGGGGTTGCATGTCAGCAAGAGGTTTGGGCAAATTAAATTTTATCAACCTCAAACCTTTGCCTAGTGCTCAAGAATTGTTTCCAAATGAAGACTATATTTTCCAACAAGATGGAGCATCGTGCCATTTAGCAAAATCGACTAAAAATTGGTTCGGTAATAATAATATAAAAGTTCTATCCCATCCTGCAAGTAGTCCGGACCTCAATGTTATAGAAACTGTGTGGCATAAAATGAAGTAATATTTAAGAAACCTCCGTCAACGAACAATTTTTGATTTTCGGACAGAACTGCATGAAATTTGGGATAATTTTTCTCCTCAAATGTGCCAATCTTTGGTAAATACAATGCCATTAAGAGTTCAGACAGTTGTTAAGGCGAAAGGTGATGTAACTCCGTATTAAACAAATTTCTTGTTGTGCTGTCCCAATATATAGTTGTCAGCAAATTTGGCTTGATTTTGGCAAAATAAGGTATTATCAAAAGTGATTTGTTTGCAAAATTATAAAAATATAGTAAAATTGTCTAGATCATTTTGTAATGTCTAAATTTAGAATAATAAACAAAATAAATTGAGTCGTTTAACAAATTACTATTTTTATTGCAAAAAAGACCTTGTCCCAACATATAGTTGTAAGGGCTCGTATATGGTCAATCAAATAAGAACAAAATAACATAATTCAATATTAATTATTTATGGACTATGTAACTGAATAAATAAAAAATCATCAACACTAGATCGTATTATTGTCTTTCGGAAATTAAGAAATATGCATTATAAATTTAGATTTATTCAGTTGTATAAGGTATAATTTTTAGGCAATTATTCTACGTCCCGAAACACCACAAGTTTATATTAAACCCAAAGCACTCCTTTACCAAAACGAAACTAATTTTCCCAAGCTTCTACGCTCACCTTCCACCGCTCTGTTTGCAAACTCGCAATAGCGGCAGCTTCATCCAGGTAAAACCATGTCAGCTTTCACCAATATATGACGGATTAGCGCTTATTAATCATTTAAGAGCTCGCTAGGTGCACAGAGCCTCTCGCCTGCTGTTTGTTTTGCGGAATTCGTTGTTTGGCAAAGGCGGAAGTTCGAAACAACTTACGTGCATCTGGCTGCCAGGCGCGTTACGTAGTCAAGTTACTTTAGCGCTCGCACTAGATTAGAATTAGAATTAATACTCGCTTTTGTTTGTAGAAGTAATTCGTTTCATTTATAAGCTGCTCATTATTAATGATCTTTTCCTAGAGAGTGGTTGCTTGGTAGCCTATGGACGAATGAAATGGGCTGGCCACGTATGCAGGATGCAAGAAAACCGCCTACCGAAATCTCTTCTTTACGGTGAACTTGTGGACGGTAAGAGGAAACCGGGTGGACAACTCAAAAGATACAAGGACGTTTTCCACGAAAACTTAAAGGGGATAAGTAACCACCATCAGTGGGAGGAAGCAGCGCACAATAGAACGCAATAGAGGAGAATTGCAAACTCAGTTAACAACGACAACCAAAAAGTAAAGAGGCAACAAAGTAATGAGATTTTTGAATGTCCGGAGTGCGGAAGAGACATAACATCACGTATAGGGTTTTTCAGTCACAAAAAAACTCATGAAAGAAAACGCCTTGCATAACCATCTTCTGATGCGTGTCAAATACTCGTCAGCGAGTAATGGCAGTATTAGTAGTAGTAGGACGACTGAAATTCATTTTCAAAGGGGCAGTTCCGATATGTTTGAAGAGGAAGGTATTCAATAAATGTGCACTACTTATTCTGACGTATGGTGCGAAGACCCTAACATTAACGAAGAAAACAACAAGCAAAATCAGAATAACGCAATGAGCAATGGAAAGATCAATGTTGGGGTTATCTCTGAGAGACAAAGTACCGAATAACGAAATAGAAGTCACGGATACCCTAGAAAAAAGTCAGTAGTTCTTATAACAGAATTGAACAGGCAAGGCTAAACGATGATCGATAGACGAAGAAAATGATAGAATGGAAACCAAGACATGATGTATCAGGGAGCAAAGGACGTCCTCCAACCAGACGGCATGACAACTTAAGACGCATCCACAGTAACTGGATGAAAATTGCTTGCTGAAAAAAACAAATCAACTTTAATAAAATTACGGAAAAAAATGATGATATTCCGAAAAGTAATGTTAGTGATAAGGTAGAGAAAATTGCTAAACAAAAATGGCTTGATTTAAACTTAAACTATTAAAAAGCCCTAAAAACAAACATGTTTTTCAGAGAGACATTAACATAGCAGAGAATCTTTCTTCGCAGACATTTAACAAATAAGAGCTCAATTTATTAAACAAAGGTTTAAAGTTTGCTTTGCCCAACTCCGGAAGTGCTTTGGAGGAAATCGCTGTGGGTTTTGAAACTGCTATTCAGCACTTACCCGAAGCAAGCACCCTTCCAAGGTATTTACAAGAGTGGCTTGTAGAAATTTAAAAAATTTCTACAAGCCACTCTTTCTACTTTTTATTAAAATAAATTTTAATTTTATTAATTATTTTTTAAATTAAATTTTCTACTTTTTTATTAAAAAATATCGTTTCAAATAAATAATTAAAATCTAACAAGGAGCACAATATTGTTAAGACTTTGCGAAACAAAGATTGTTAGCTACCTAAAAGCAGATAAGGGAAATAAGTTTGTTATATTACATAAAAAAGACTATTACAATAAGGTAAACAACTTAATCGATAATGATCCCTACACTAAGTTAAAAAAAAATCCTTCGTCAAAGATGGTAGTAGATGTTAAAAAAACTCTAAAACAATGTAACAACCTTATTGATCTTCCTTTAAAAAGAAAAATGCAGGTATCTGTAATCTCTCAGTACCAAAATTGTATGCGTTGCCTAAAATTATAAGCCGAATAAATATATCCGCCCAATTGTGTCGGCTGTAGGTTCTCCGACTTATAATTTGGCAAAATGGTTATCAACGGAGTTTCAAAATTTACCTAATTTGAACCCTCTTTCTCAGTTAAAAATAATATAGAGTTCATTAACAAAATTAAAAATACAACAATACATGATGGTAAAATTTTGGTCTCCTTTAATGTATCTTCGTTTTTCCCAAGCCTTCCAATTCCACATACTTTCGGCTACTTGAAGGAATTACTGAACGCAACTGGTCTCGACAATAAAACTGTGATTGCATATATTAAGATTACATCGCTATGTATAAAACAAAATTGTTTACAGTTTAATAACATCTTTTTTGAACAACGGCAATAGGTAATCCATTGTCTCCATTTTTGGCGAATTTACTCATGAGCAGGTTTGAAGTTGAGGCTAATCAGTTTGAGTATTTACAAGAGTATGGTTTAGATAAGTGGATGATATTTTTGCTGTTTTCGACACACATTCTGACACCATAGATAATTTTATTTCTAAATTAAATAATCGTTTTCCTTCTTTTAAATTTATCTAATAAGTTGAAAACAACGATAGATCATTTATAGATGTATTAGTTATTAGAAATTCTACTAATTGCCAGGAATTTGATATCTATAGAAAAAATACAACTACATGCAGATATATTCCTAATGAGTCACATCATAGCGTTGAATATAAGATGGCTAGTTTAAATTTCTTAGTTCATAGATTACTTAGTTTTCTACTTACCGACGAAAGATATGAAATAGAAAGAAATTACATTATTAGGAATGTAGCTGAGTGTAATGGATATGCTTCTTCATTAATGGATAAAATAATTAGAAAACGTCGGTATAACTTAACGATTTCTGAAAATTCGACTTTTCAAGTGGAGAAAGTTATGTCAAAATCTTTTTCAATACCGTTTGATAGAGAGTTATCCTGTGATTTGAAAAAAAATTAAGAATGTTAATTATAAACTGTGTATAGTGGCAATAATAAATTACAATTATTAGGTAATCCTAAAGATAAAACACCTCCACTGGAAAGGTCGGGTATTTATGAAATTTCATGTAAAAATTGTAATCAGAAATATGTTGGGCAAACTAGAAGATCAATATTAACTAGATTTAAAGAGCATATGGCTTAGATAAGATATGGTAGACCGGTAAATCTTACGTTACTGAATATATTAGTGATAAAGAACATTGTATAGATTTAATAATTTAAAATTAACTAAACAAGTTTCAAATTACAGGCAATTAGATGCATACGAGAGCGTCGAAATTAATAAATGTAAAGAGAGTATGAACAGAGACAATGGCCCAATTCCTTCCAATTCTCTGTCCCTACTGCTCTAGTTTGGATTGAATTTTTAAATTGTTACGGTCGGTTGGTTTTGACTCGCTTGGCTAGTTTTTGCCGGAACCAACTGAGCGGGTATATAGACGCTCAATTTGTAGATACTACTTTATTTAGTTTTAACCATCTGCTGATGATGCTGACAAGGTTAGCGAAACGCGCGTCCTAAGTAAAAGTGTTATGGTGTATTGTGGTGATTTAATGTTTTATTTTGCTTAATATTAATGTTTACAATTATTATAATTACAGTGTTATTTTCAAATAAATTTGCAGGGCTGTAATTATTTATTCCTATATTAGGAATAATTTATATGGGAAAACAGCGTTTGCCGGGTCAGCTTGTATTCTATAATATTAATTATTATGTATATATTACATAAAATATCGGTGCTAATTGTATAACCATGTAGAATGAAACGTGATATCAATTAATTAATTTATGTTTATCAAAACAAATAATAATAAGATTATATTGCAAGCCAGTTAGTGAACTATCATGTGGAATGTAATTTAAAATTACCAGAAAGTTCATAGTCATTTGGAATATATCGAAAAACTCCTATATTAGAGAACATTTATCATTGTCAGTTGAGAACTCTCAATCATAATTCCCGGCTCAACTTACCGGAAATTGCTGTTGAGAAAATTTGGATATAAAGTCTTTTATTTTTATTTTAAAATGGAACTTTTATAATATCCTGTAAGTTATTAGATAAACAATAAAAGTTTGTAACATCTCAGTACAAAATTAATAACCATAAATTGAATTAAGAAGACTTGAAAATAAAAATAAAAAAATCTGATCAAGCTAAAACTTTTTTCCATTGTTTATAGCATACGGTCCTAAAAAAAGGCATCTAAGATTGCTTCAGAATGAAGATCGCTATAATGATATTGAAAACTAACTTATGGTAGAGCGGTTATATCACATACAGGATAAGCCTTCTATAAGATATAACACTTCTATAAGATTATTTTCGCGAAAAAAAATTGGGATTTTTGGGATCTTTTTTTAGTTATTAGTTAAAAGACATGTCTTCATAGGTAGTAGATTAAATTTACAAGAAAGAAAATTTAGAAAATATTCAGTGGTTCTTAAAAATTTGAGCGAATAATATTTTTTTTAAATTTTCAAAGTAAAATATCTTAGTTATTTGTTGGACTTATTTGAAAAACGGTACAGAGAAAATATGTTTCTTTTATCGAGATCTACCAGACCTGAAAATATTTGCACTCACCCCGTATATTAATCGACTCAAAGGCAGCGGACATGAATGGCCTTTAATTGGAAAATTTAAAAAAACACTAAATCAAAATGATAATTTGTTGACTAAATTGAAGCGTTTTGCTACTCATTTAGAATGTTAAAACAGAAAAATAATGAATTAACTTGGTTAAATCAATTTCTCTTAAAGTTCGTTTCTCTTAAAGTTCGAAATGTACAGTTGATCAAAAATTTTTCATGGATCCTTTTCTCTAAATTAATTGAAAAGCTTTTTGGATCAAACAGTATATATTATTTCATTATTTTAGAGATCTCATAAATATAAAAGCATTGAAATTCGTTACAAATTAAATTTGTAAGTAGGTTTTGATAATTAAATATGTTTATTTAAAATTAACTTGAAATAAGCATTATTATTTTTGCCTCTTGATCAAGCATACATACAAGATCTCATTATAGAACATTTCATCGACATTTTGATTTTACCTGTCTATGAGTTTTAGTTTTATTGCCTTCTTATATTAGACAAAGTTCGTGTTCCATAAACGTTTCAACTATTCCAGGCATTTCTCGGGGCCTTCGAATCGTATTTCCACACGAAAAATACTACTTTAATTTTTGAAAATCCACCTCGTTTAAAAATTCAACTCCGCTGTTCCGTTTTATAAATTTAGCCACGAGGCTGAAACGTGCGAATCATTAATGTTTAAGGCTGCTGTCCATTAGCACTTTTCTCACAACTACCCTTTGAAATATGTATAGATCATTTATCGAAAACCCATCAAATATGTCTCGTTTATGTAGCTCCAAAATTGATATCTTTTTAATAATTTGCAAAAATAGTAGATGCACTTTGGCGTTTTCGTGTGTCGTATTACTAGATGCAGCTGTTTAGAAACAAAAACAAATTATATGCAGGGTGAGTCTTATATAAGTGTAGTTTAGGGGTAGTATAATTCGATCTGAGAAACACGTCCATGAGGGTTTTTTCGCTAAAAAAATTGAAAATTTGGATTTTTTTCTAGTTTTTAGTTAAAAAACATCGTGATAATATGGCAACATAAGTAGTAGATTAAATTTACAAGAAAGGAAACAGAGGAAATATTCAGTGGTTCCCAAAATTGAAGCAAAAAATCATATTTATTTTAAATTTTCAAAGTAAAATAACTCGGTTATTTTGGACTTATTTGAAAATCGGTAAAGAGAAAATATGTTTCTTTTATCGAGATCTACCACCTCTAAAAATATTTGCACTTATTTAAGACTCAAACTGTAGATTGATGTTCTTAAATAGAACTGCTATGAGAATAATAATTTATACCTTCCTTTCTCTTGTCAACTTATAAATTTTTAAAGCGTGTTAAATAAAATGCGTATCATACTTTTATATATTGAGAAAAAAATTAAGGCTCACCCTGTATTTATATTACGTAGAATAGAAATTATTAAGAAAACTATCAAGTTAAAATTCAACTTTAATTAGACCGCAGCTAGTCGATGTATTAATCCTTTAAAAGATTCAATTATAAAAATTATTTCTTGGGGTTCTCCTTTCGTATTTCTTTGCAAAAAATAATATACAACTTTTTAAAACCCACCATATAAAAAATCAACTCTAGTTGCAAACGTCGATATGTGTCTTTTAGAAATTAATTCACGATATTAACATTTTTCTCACAACGATCCTCTGATATATTTATGAGGTTTTGGATAGGTTTTTTAAAAACCTATCGTATATATTTTTTGTAAATTCAAAAAATTGATCATTTTAATAATTTACACAAATAATAGAAGCAGATTAGCGTTTGTCGAGTTATTAAATGTAAGAAACGGCCTTGAATATTTAAAAAGATAACATTTTTGGTTAAAATATTTTAATTTCAATTGTAAAACAGTACAAAAACAATTTTATAACACTTACAACAGTATACCTAGAAGTTGGTGGAAATATTAACAATAAAGATATAAATGTTTGTTCCATGATATAAAATATACGAGATACTGAAATTATTTGATTTAAAATTTCGAACAATACTATTATATCAAAAGAGAAAATAAAGTGGAAACATAAATAGAATAATCGATAACATAAATCATAATGCCATGCATCATTAAACAAAAGGGCGGTCTTTTAGAGCCGATTTTATATAATATAGAACTAAAGAAAATATGAAGAGAAAACAAATAAGGGAATAAATAACCCTTAAAAAGCATATATCCCTTTTTATGTCTATAGGTCTGTATTAAATTGTATTACAACAAATTATATTTTGATAAATAGAAATAAAATCGTTTTTCTCTTAGCTCTAAAGATTCGTTTTGATACTTTTATAGCCATTCTCATGTCTATATGTAAGTTTTTGTTTTATTGCCTACTTGTGCATGACGTGATTTTCAAGTTTATGGTCTTTAAAGGTTTTATCTATTTCAAAACACCTTTACATTTGCACTGAACGCGTGTTTCGCTAACCATGTTAGCATCATCAACAGATGATTAGAACTCAGTTATCAGCAGTTTTAGTCATCTGCTGATGATGCTAACATGTGCAAAAGTAAGTGTTTTGGTGTGTTGTGATGAATTAGTGTTTTATTTTGCTCTTGTAACACAAAAGTTTCCAACCGCTAACTGTAATATTTCAACTTTAATATACCGGGTGCGTCGCAAAAGTAGCTCACCCCTATAACTTTTTTATTTTTTTAGATAAAAAAAGCAAGATCTGGTATGTTAATATATGGTATAAATTAGGATTAATTGACGTATTCAATAGTTTTTGGTCACTTCGTGTTTCATCGGAAATGACTATAACTTTTGATTTTTAAATGGCACCCTCGGTATATTTTTACTTTATTCGATAGAAAATGACATTCTGAATAGAATGACATATCATATATCAACCTTTGACATTCTCGCTTAATAAAAAAATGTATTTTAAAATTCAATCTAGAGTGCCATGACTATGTTAAAAACACTAATTCTTAATCAAGGAACCTTGGAAAAATAGATTTGATCGTCTAATGTTTTTAGTGTCTTGTCCCGACCAGTGAGAAAATGCTCAAATCATATTTTTATTCATATCTCATTTTTTTCAAATGGATGGAGGATGGCTCTCACGTGGTATTTCGAGTCAAATTTTCATTACGAGCCGCAAGTTATAATCTCAAATAAACCATATGCGAAAATGTCAAAAGGTGATATGACATTCTATTCAGAGTGTTATTTTCTATCGAAGAAAGTAAAAAAATAGCGAGGGTGCCATTTAAAAATCAAAAGTTGCAGTCATTTCCGGAGAAACAGGAAGTGACCGAAAATAATTGAATACGTCAATCAATCCTAATTTATGTCATATAATAACATACCAAATCTCATTTTTTTAACTCAAAAAAATTAAAAAGTTATAGGGGTGAGCTCACCCCTAGTGAGCCACTTTTGAGACGAACCTTGTATAGCAACATCGGTATTCCATTTAATAAGTTTAGCCAAAAGAGTAAAACGTGAAAGTCATTAATGTTTAGGGTCACTGTGCATTAGCCCTGTACGATCCTTTGAAATATTTATAGACCTGTTATCAAAAACCTATCGAAAATGTCCATTTTGG
This sequence comes from Sitophilus oryzae, assembly GCF_002938485.1. Lineage (NCBI taxonomy): Eukaryota > Metazoa > Arthropoda > Insecta > Coleoptera > Curculionidae > Sitophilus > Sitophilus oryzae. The sequence continues at coordinate 602,207 of NW_022146979.1, forward strand.
GGGTTTTATATCTAAAAACAGAGCTTGATACATTTTTAATAACTTATAAACAAAAATAAAACGAGCAGATTCGTGTCTCTACTTGTCAAAAAACTGTATATTATGGAAGCTGTTACGCGGAGAAAAAAATTGTATGAAGTGCGAATCGGAACTGCTGAGAGAATAATAATTTACAGCTTCCTTTCTGCTGTCAGGTTATTGTGGTATTTTTAGGAAAATATAAGAAAATGTCTTTCATAACCTAAAATATTAAGAAAAAAATGACATTTCTTAAAATATTTTTTATTATAATTAAATATTACTTAAATTATGTTAAAGCACACTGATGAAAATTATAAACTGTCATTGTTCACTTTTTCATAAACAAATTATCGATATTATTTCTACCGGAGAGAGAAAAATTAATTATAAAAACTTCGTTAGCAATAAAAATAAAATAGAATAAACGAATAGAAAAAAATATATATTTTTTAGTTATATAACATTATTCTAGCTAATTTTATACTCATTTTTATGTATATATAGAAGTTTTACTTTTATTGCGCTGTGCGTTAACACTTTTCTCACAACGACCATTTGAAATATCTATACACATAAAATTAATTATTATTGTAGGTCCAAAATTGATATATCTTCAAATTACTAAAAATTATATTATTTTCACAGATTATAAGAATAAATGAAGCAGCTACTCGCTTAAAGCTTGCTGTATTATTTTATAGACGGAAAGCGGTATCGAAAAAACAATATTTTTATGACAAAGTATCAGAACTGCTATGAAAATAATAATTTATAGCTTTCCTTCTATTGTCAAATTATTGTTATATTTTTAGAACCGTATAAAATAAAATGTCTCTCGGAACCTGACAGATTGTGAAAAAACTAATATTTTTCATAAGTTATATTGTCATTTATAAGTATATATGTATATAAATAGTGTATAAATACCTGGGTATGATATCAAGTATTTATAATAAAGCAAGCCTTTATAAGTTAATATAAACTGAGCTAACATAAATTGACATGTTTTTTCAAGAAGGACCATTTATCGACAGCCACTTTTCAGGCAACTGTTGAACAAATTGTAATATGGATATTGAAAGAAAAATAAATCTATAATTCACCACACTACACCAAAATATTTTACTTTTAAACAATGGACGCGCGTTTCGCTAACCATGGCAGCATCGCCAGCAGATGATTAAAACCAAAAAAATAACAGCTATAAATGAAAACTGAAAATATTGACATATATTTTTGCAGCCATGGCTAATCTATATAGTGCCTATTTTAAACGATCGATTTGATAAATAGAAAAAAATAGAAAACATATCGATAAAAAATAAATAAACACAAAATACGTATATTGCACAGCCAAGAAATAAAAATATCAAATTTTGTACTCCGAAGAATATAAACCATAAGAGATACTGAGATTGTTCTAAAACTTCAAACGATACTACTTTATCAACAAAGATAAAGTAGAAACATAAAAAGAAAAATCGATAACATAAATCACAATGCCACCCGCCATTAAGAAATCTGAAATGATCGTCTTTCTGGAGCCTATTTTATGTTATACGGAACTAAAAAAAATATTTACAGGAAACAATATTCAAGTATAATCTTTAAATGTATATCCAGGTTTTGTAGTTTTTTAATTCTTAAATTTGATTACAATATATAATTTTTTGATAAAATACTAATAAATAAATATTTTTCTTCATTTGTAAAGATAGATCACATTATTTTAGTTCTGTAGTTTGTGTTGTATACTTTGGATTAAAAGTTTAATGTCATTATACAGTGACAAAAGATTAAGGTCTTTAGAACAGACATTTATAATCTTCAGAACAGATCTAAATATAGATAAGGCATTAGAGTATTTAAGACTATTAGTTTCTCATCACTTCAGCCTAATATTTCTTTTGTCTCCTCCAATATATACCCAACCTTTTGTGAATGTCATGTTTCTGTAGGGTTTTCTCATGTTTTACCGAGCATTAAATTTACTTCTTTAAAGTACAGGAGACTTCGAGAAATGTTGTACATATGAGTACAACAAAACGTTGCTTGTACTGCAAATTCACAATGCAGGATTTTGCTATTTTGTCAAATATCTTTGTAGATAGGGTACAATTGGGAAACCTGTAAGAATCTTTAGATTGTTATTTTTAAATTAACAAGCTGCATTTTCTTTGCTGGTCTTAAACTCCGCCACTTATTTTTTAAAACTGGCCTCTATATACAGGGTGAGTTTCTAACGATGTTCTCTATGGGTATCTCGGAAACTACTGGAGATAGAGAGTCGGTTAAATGGGGAAAGAATTGCCGTTTTGTGGGGTCATAAATATGCGCTTTTCAGATTTTTGAAAAAGTTCATGGCTTACTAGATATTTCGAAAAAAGCAAATTTCGGCTATTTTAAAAATTGTCCCTAATTCCATTATAAGCTATTTTAGACAAAAAGTTTTCAGATAAAAGTTGTAGATAATCACATTCTAAATGAGTTTGTGTCTTCCGTTTTTTTTCTAAAGTCTGTCATTTTTGACATATGACATAAAAATATGTTTTTTTAAATAGAAACCATAGTTGGCCATGACTTCATAAAAAGCGCCATTTTTTAAGCTTTTTACCGATATAAGCGATAATATGTTTTCTTCGAAAAATTACTGAGTTATAGCCAATTCTTATTATTTTTAAACAATTTCACTTAGTTAGCCATGGAAACAAGTTCAATCGCCGTTGCTCTCAGAAATGTGAAGCTTTCGCATCCAAACTTTGTAAATTAAAATAAACAAAAATTGTAAATATGAACTTTTCAAAAATAGTTTTCTAAAATAACTTAAAGTGTATGCAGTGATATTTTTTTTTAATTTTAGTTTGTGTAATGTAATCCTGAAATGTAGTGTAATGTAAATTCTAAAGAACCGTTTAGTAATATATTCTGACTTTTTATAAGTTATAAATCATAACAGAATAAGAATGCCATGCAATCTAAGTGAAATTAGTCAAGAAAGATAAAAATTGGCTATAACTAAATTTAATTTTTCTAACAAGTCTTGAAAATCGTTCTCTAAAAATATAACATTCACCGGTCAACCTATCCTCGAAAATGTATGGTAAAGAAAAGTTGAACAATAATCTTACACGCTTTTCATCATTTGGAAAGTTCATATTTGCAATTTTTGTTTATTTTAATTTATAAAGTTTGGATATGGCAGCTTCACATTTATGAGAGCAAAGAAGATTAAACTTGTTTTCGGCACTGTCTGTGTCGGCATCGTCGGGAGAAGGGAATTAAAAGTTTCAGTACTTCTAATTGACTTCGGAAATACTATAAAGTAATACTAACCTATTTTTATTTTCAATAGCTTTAATTCTATTATATTTTTGTATAATCCTTTTCACTAAACGTAATAATCGTTTTAATATAATTTAATTTGACAAATATTGCTACTATAACTTATCAAAATTTCACAATGTTAACTATCATCATTAAAATTCATCCTAGTAGAATATAGTCATTAATTTTAAGAAACTACGACTGTGCATTTTTCTCTGTATTTTGTCTGGCGCCGAATACATTTAGTAAGTATATTTATTAAGTCTTTCTTTAGTGAAATATTAATGGATATAGCTCTCTCAACAATACGAGTACTCGTAAGCAGGGATACAATTTAGTTTTCTATTTATAATAAGTCCTTATTAACTAAATCTGCTACAACACAATCTTTACTGAAGATTAAAACAAAGAAAAAATCTTTCTATTTTAGAACAGCTCTTTAAAAATAACAATTTCAGGAAAAATCAAGAAAAGTAAACTAAAAATGGTTTAAGTTTTCTAAATAAGTATAACTTTTATATTATTCTACCAGCAAAAACTTCAATTCTTTGTCGTACGGAAAAGTTCGTGCAATTTAAATTTTTCATGTTTTTGTTCATACTTTTTACTTCTTTTGTCAGAGAACTAGAGCTATACGATACCCGACGGGGGAAATTTTGATAGGGATTATTGATGGTTAGGGCGAACTCAGAGTTGACATGACGAGCTTTCGAAATGCATTATTCTCGTTAAAATGAACGAGGCGCTACCGATAAAAAACAGGCAGAATAGGAATTTTTAAAATTGTGGTTTTAAAGTAGAAATGTCTAGCATAAAAACGAAATATTATATAATGAATTAAATTTTTATAGGAAATTTCTTGTAAAAGTTTTCATTTTAGTTTATTGAAAGTTAAGGCCTAGTAAACATATTAGTAATCTGCAGTATGTCCCCGGATTGCCTTTACAACAGGAACAACTTTTAGAAAGGGCCTATGTAGAATGTAGAATGTTTAGGAGAGGAGTTAATCACCGCGACCTTACAGATCCATTTTGAGTTCCCCTTTCTTACATTATAACGAGTTATAACTCATCATAGAGTCTCAGGGCTTTAACAAAAGCCAGTAACTGAGACGGCTCCACAGAGGCCAGCTCTCCATCCTCGACATCAGCCTTACCAAAGTTCATGGCACGAACGGTCGTCGTCTCGGCGAACTCAGTGATAAGGTGTTAGGTTATTGTGTTTCCCCATTTTCCCCACATAATCTGCATTTGCCGATTAGTACACATATAAGTAATAAAAACTTTTAAAAAGGGCATATAGTAAAAATCTATTAAAGAAGTGCTAGACTTGTAAGAGTCTTGCAAAGCCAAGACCAAGATAGGACTCTGCAAGACCAAAACGAAGACTATTTATTAGACTGCAAGATCAAGACCAATACTACTTATTGACTGCAACGATGACTGCAAAAGATGATTGATATTGCACCTGCTCTTCTCTACATTTACCCTACGTCTCGAAAACAAATTATTTTTAAATTTAATCCTAAAATACTTTTTCTGCCATATTTACAATGTAAAAATATTAAAAATATAAAAATTATTTTATTGGACAGTTTTAAGTTCCTCTGTTTCGCCAAAGGACATTAAAGTTTATTATTTCTTTTATATCAAATTCATTTTTTAGGGAAATAATAAAACGTAAATCTATACTAATATATAAAATCCTTAAGTGACTGACATACTGATTAATCACGATCCTGCTCAAACCACTCAACGTAAGAAGCTCAATTTTGGCAAACAGGTTGATTCTAGGGTGTAGAGGTTCGATAAGAAGGGATTTTTCGAAATTCCAGTTCCAAGAGGGTGAAACCACCCCTCAAATATTACAATATTTTTTATTTAAAAAACGGTCATGTTTCCGAAAAAACGCTTAAACACGTATATTTTATTTTGTTTTTTACATATTTTAGGACTTTTTAAATTTATATATTATATATAAATATATTTATTATTATATTAATTGAGTAATCACGATTCTGCTTAAACTGCTTGACGTTTAAGGCTGATTTTTGGCAAACGGATTGATTGTGGGATGTAGAGGTTCGATAAGGAGGGGTTTCTCGAATCTCAAATTCCAAGAGGGTGAAAACGCCCCTCAAATATAACAATATTTGTTTTGGTTTGGTTTGTCTTTCGGGAAAAATATAACAATATTTGTTATTTAAAAACGGTTAGTCTTTCGGGAAAACGCTTGGACAAGCATAATTTATTTGGTTTTTTTACATATTTTGAAATTTTTTAAAAAATCGTACAGGGTGTTCCTAAAAGTTGGGTAATTTCTTAACCACGATTCTGCTTAAACTGCTTGACGTAAAAAGCTTATTTTTGGCAAACGGATTTTTCGAAAGTCAAATTCCAACGAGATGAAACTACCCCTCAATTACTATTATATTAATATTACCAAGTTATATAATAATATCGCCATATTGTTTTTTCTCATCCTGACATAAATGTGAAAAATTTGTTTCCAGTTTGTATGTTAATAGAAATTCTTGCTTTACTTTATCATCACCATTACAAATGATTAATTCGACGCAAACGAAGTTGCTGGTACAGGCTAGTAATGTATAAAATAAACAATTTCCTCGTACTACTGTAGCATTTCGAAGTATAATATTTCAGACTTTAATAAAGAAACACTAGTGACACCAGGAGAGAATCTCACGCCTTAAAAACCTACGCCCTATGAGGAAGAACAGTTCTAATTCCAGTTAAAACCACGTGCAGAACCTTCCACATTCTCTTAGTTATCTGCCCTTTACACAAACCCCTTTCATGTCTAACTTCAATAATTGTTCTATTACGTATATATAAACTGCCTATTTTCACTCTTTGAACTAAAATAACATTGCTTTCAGCCCACATGTATCCGCTTACCTTGTTACCTTGTTAACGAATGTTTAATAAATCATAAAGTTCCGTAACTTCGTTAATATTATATATTTTTAAAAATACACCACTTGGATTTATACCCCCAAATTGTAAAAATAAAACAAATATGTGTGAGATTCTGAAGAACTTTTATTTGGTCTAGGCAGGGTCTGATAATTCTTACTTGTTCGTGCTAGATCACTCTGTGTTTATAGATATTTCATCGAAGATATTTCATGGTAAGTAATATTCAATAGTTACAAATAACTTTACATACAATAATTTCATATCATTCATGTTATACCGATCTGGTCATCGAAATTGCGTGTTCTGGATTTTAACGCGTAAGACAATGATGTAGATCGCTTAATATAAAATCGATTTGTTTTTAAAAAAAAAATATTGAAAATAATACATTTTCTTTTAAATTTTCCTGTATATTATAGAAAACTTTTTAGAACTGCCTGGCTATTCGCAAATTTTCTCACGATATAATTTCTTAATCTCTGATATTACTATGGTTACGGCTTTATTCTATGGTTACGGCACCAAAAGATATGCAAATACTGAAGAAATCCGTTGGCTCTCAAATTGCTTTAAAAATAAATCAATTTTTTTGAAGTTTTTTATGCGCGTTGGAAGTAAAAATTGAATGACGGGAGTGAGATGGCCGTGACGCACGGGCTAATAGAAAGTGTCTGAATTTACCAAAGCCAGTTTTTAGACAGTTGATTACAGTAGTTTTATACATACATATACCGCGGTCAGTCAATTTGAACAGGGACCTCTGGGACGTGGTCAAAGTTGTGAAGATAACTTAGGTAGGTAATGCAACGAATTTACTAAGGCTGAAAATCGTTAAACATTATTATATATTATACACAAATAACGGCAATGTTAGTCAGTCACCTGAATAGCGGAACAATGCTGGTCAGTCGTCCCTAATATACGTAAAAAAATTAATTATATATAATTTTATATAAAAATAATTTTAATTTTGACATTGATCCATGTCCGTCAATAAAATTATAACCCCAAATCAAATATTAATAAATATTAATCTTAGTAATTAGTTGCATTACCTAAGTTATCTTTAAAACTTTGACCACGTCCCAGAGGTCCCTGTTCTAAGTTTCGCTTGACTGATCGCGGTATATGTATGTACAGTACGTCTGTCTGTTCTGTAGCTACGGGGTATCCGTGAGAGGGTAAACGATATTCTCTCGATGTTTTCCGTAAAAAATTAGACGACGCGTCCCATCAATAAAAATTCGACAAGCCAATGCCAATAAAATGAGCGGGCGGCGCGGCGGCGGCGGAGCGATTTGCGGTGACGTACTCGTCAAGTCGACGTATAAAATATATTGCGGTTTATTTAAATGTTTTTTGTCCGCATTCCTTTCATAGACACAGATCCAGTAGACGTACTTTACATAACTACTGTAAAAATAACTGTCCAAAAACTGGCTTTGGTAAATTCAGAGAATTTTTTCGACGCTGCCTCTTAGACTATAACAAGAGAAAAAGTGATAGCGGCGGAGCCACAGCTACCTCATTCGTGGTAAATCTACCCTTTTGTAAAACAATTTAACCCCACATCTCGTGATAATCTATTCCTATGAAAAAAAGCTTGTGGCAACACTGGGTAACGATTTGTGCCATACGCGGCTAAGAAAATCACTATAATAAACTTGATACTGTACCAACATTGATGTGTTTTCATTGCATATTTTCATCGATAGGTTTGTAGCTTCTGAACAGCCGTCTAGGTAAAGCTAGCTTCTTTGCAGCTCAGAATTAGAATTTATTTCATTACAGTTGAGGGTTGGAACCTTTGGTGTTACACAGCAAAATAAAAACACTAAATCACCACAATACACCAAAACACTTTTACTTTCACACTGGACGCGCGTTTCGCTAACCATGTTAGCATCATCAGCAGATGATTATAAACTGGCAGTTTATAATCATCTGCTGATGATGCTAACATGGTTAGCGAAACGCGCGTCCAGTGTGAAAGTAAAAGTGTTTTGGTGTATTGTGGTGATTTAGTGTTTTTATTTTGCAGAATTTATTTCATTCGAATTTTTATTGGAGTCCTTATTATACCCTGTCATATTTATTTAAAACCAACAATCAACGAGAATATTCGTATAATTTAATAAAATTACTGTAAAACACTATAAATAATGAATTGTTTGTAATCGAACTGTAATTTCTGTATTATTAATCCGGTAAATGATGGAGATAAAAAATTGTGATCGATTAAATTTTTATTTTAAGATGAAACTTTAGTTAAAAACATTCTGAAAATTCGAATAATGAATTGAATAATGACAAGACAAGTGACATCTCTCTAAAAGTGATTTTGAGTGACAGAATTTGGTTATGTAAAATTTACAGTGAACATTTTTATTATCCAAAAGAAATACATATTGTATGAGTTTGGCTAACGATTAACATTAATTTAAAAATAAATTCCCAACATGAATAATAAACAAAACATTTAAACGACCACACACAACAATTTGTTTGTTAGTAGCAGTTAGTAGTTAGTCAAAGATATAGATGCAGTAGTATTTTGGTTTAATGGCCACAGCAGCCAGGGTTACCCGGCCGGGTGACTAAAAAAATATTATAAAATTATAACGCTAGAATAGTATATGGTTTTATATTAACTCTAATATTTTTAAACTTTATAAAAAGCATTCATAAAAAATATATATTCTTCAAATATTTCAATTTAACAGCTGTTAGTAAGAAGTTTCACTTCAAATATGCGCATATCATAGTGCACACACAATTTTTTTTTGTTGCAACAATTTTCAAAGTTGAATAACTCATACTAACTAATCCGGCTGGTTAAATAAAAGATTGTAAAGAGAAGTATAGTCCGTCTAGAAAGTATCCGGAATTTTATATTTTTCCTAATTTTAATGTATTTTTTTCTGTAACACTCTAAGACAATAGTAATCCATCACGTAGGTTGTGCCGATAGTAGGCTATGACCAAAATCGCATGGCAACACCATCTGTCAAATATTGTTGATTGTAAACCGGCTTAAAATTTGAGAAATAATGTCGCAAGTAAAAAAAAAGTGAAATGGTGGAATATTTGTACAGAAAAGGTGTTCGAAATGTTAAAAAATTAGTGCAATTGACTGAACTCGGAAAAAGTGCAGTATACGAGACAATAAAGAGGATAAAAATGGCACAAATATGAAGCATGGACCAGTTTCAGGAAGACCGCGTAAGATTCGCGAAAACAATTTAAATGCTTTAGTGGCATTAGGACGACAGAATCCGCGCCTAGGGTTTCGCAAATTGGCTAACAGATTTGGAAGTCAGCGAAAATTAAAAGTGTGTCCACAAACCGTCCGCATGTCACTGAAAAGACAAGGCTACATATCAAGGAAGCCAAAAAAATCCCTGCAATAACACCTCCACAAAGGCAGCGAAGAATGGATTTTTGTCAACGTTTTCAAGAAGATAATTTTAATAATGTTTTTATTTCTGACAAAAGTTGTTTCCAGCTTGTTGGAAACCACCTAAAAATCCTATCAAAAGAAAATGTTACCGTTCAAGTTTCAAAATTTACCACTAAAATAATGGTTTGGGGAGCAATATCTCAGCGTGGTGCTACACCTCTGTGTATAGTTGATGGAACTGTTAATAGTACAAAATATTATGATATTTTAAATGGTTTTCTTTTTGAAACAGCTCATGTTTTATATCCCGAGGGGTGTCGTTTTCAGCAGGATAATGCAAGATGCCATACGTCTGCCTATACTCAAGCTTGGATGCAAGAACACCATTTGGCAACAATTCCATAGCCGGCAGCTTCACCAGACCTTAGTCCCATTGAAAACATATGGGGATTAATGAAGATTGAAGTGGAACGAGCAGCTCCACGAAATAAACAAGATTTGATTCGCTCAGTTTTACAGGCCTGGACTACCGCCAGTGAACATTATGATGTGGCCCTAGTTTCGGGTGTACCTGGACGTTTAGTTAAGTGTTTGGAGTTAAATGGAGGTTGTATAAGTAAATAAAATTAATAATTTGTTATAATCTTTTTAACTCAAGTCCTAAAAATTTATATCGGTAATTGTAATTTTGCTTTCTTTTTTCCGGATAGTTTCTAGACGGACTATATATTAAATTATTGCTAGAACAGTGGATAACATGCACTACAACAAATCACAACACTAGCACACATCTCGCACTTACGTGGACGCTCGTCTTGCGCCGTGACCTCTCCTCCGTCCCGTTGCCAACGCAACAACAAAGCACCGCCAGCCGGCGTCCGTCGCGAGGTCGAGGTCAAAATGGCGGTCGTCGCCGCCGTCGGGACGTCCTCGTGTACGCGACGCGCTTTCCCGGTGCATAATCGCGGAGGAGGCGTCGGCGTTCGGCGTCGAACAACGAAGGGCGGCCACGTGACGGCGACGCCGTGTTGCGCCGAACGGAAGCGACCGGGGGATATTTCCGGATTAACAGGTGGAGGCCGGTTGAATTGTGTGGCGGAATAATACGTGCGATAGCCGAGGAATAGATCTGTCTATCACTCTATTTTCTAGTAAACTACTATAAATAATTCAATCATACTGTAATATGAATTATTATTTAAAGTACGTCTAATGTATGTGTATTTATGGAAAGAATTTCAATAATGCAGACACAATATTGGAGTATGATCAGTTTACTACAAAAGACATTTAAATAAACAATATATTTTTTTTGAAACGTCACAAAAGTATTTATTTTTGCGACGTGATTGACAATACAAAAAAGTCATTTCAACGCCTAGGCATAAAAGTAAAGCACTTTTACGCCTAAGCATAAAAGTACGAAAATATATTATTAAACTGACATAAAATGTTAAATTCAACGAGCGTAACCACAGTTTCTCGATATATAATTACATACAAGGTATGAATGTTAAATCTTTTTATATTATTTAGAACGTTTAAAATTGTTTAAAAAATTATTTGGGGCGTTTGAAAAAAAAATAACATGTTCTATTCGGAGTAAAAATTACTTTTTGTGCCTCGGCTCGTCCGTCAAACGTACAGCCTCGCCACAAAAAGTTTCATTTTTTATTCTAATAAAACAATATACTATTATAGATCGCTACCTACATATACAAGGTGTCCCAGGCTGAGCGTGCATTAGAAGTTTCTAGAAAAATAGATCGGGGATCGGATAATCTAGATCGGAGATTTTTTGCACATAGTTTCACAATGAGATCTATCAATTAAAAATATTTTCAATATGGTGGCACTTCGGGGAATTTGATAGCAGCTTTCTTATTTTAAATGGGTACCCCCATTTTTCATTATACACTTAAATTTTCTATAAAATTTTATGATTTTTTATATCAAACACTCTATACCTAGCATTAACCGTTTTTGAGAAAAAAAATATTAAAATTTTTCAAGGAAAAAATTGCCTGTGGAAAAAAAACTGTATAGCCTAAATGACAAATTTAGTGATTACCACAGCGACTGTGACATAAAGAGAAGACATGTGGCTATCTATTTCAAAAATTAAATTGTTCGAATGTCTTTGTTCGAATGAAAATTTTTGAAGGGAAAAATATTTGTACAGCCTAAACGTCAAATTTAGTGATTACCACAGCGACTGTGACATAAAGAGAAGACATGTGGCTATCTATTTCAAAAATTAAATTGTTCGAATGTCTTTGTTCGAATGAAAATTTTTGAAGGGAAAAATATTTGTACAGCCTAAACGTCAAATTTAGTGATTACCACAGCGACTGTGACATAAAGAGAAGACATGTGGCTATCTATTTCAAAAATTAAATTGTTCGAATGTCTTTGTTCGAATGAAAATTTTTGAAGGAAAAATATTTGTACAGCCTAAACGTCAAATTTAGTGATTACCACAGCGACTGTGACATAAAGAGAGACATGTGGCTATCTATTTCAAAAATTAAATTGTTCGAATGTCTTTGTTCGAATGAAAATTTTTGAAGGGAAAATATTTGTACAGCCTAAACGTCAAATTTAGTGATTACCACAGCGACTGTGACATAAAGAGAAGACATGTGGCTATCTATTTCAAAAATTAAATTGTTCGAATGTCTTTGTTCGAATGAAAATTTTTGAAGGGAAAAATATTTGTACAGCCTAAACGTCAAATTTAATGATTACCACAGCGACTGTGACATAAAGAGAAGACATGTGGCTATCTATTTCAAAAATTAAATTGTTCGAATGTCTTTGTTCGAATGAAAATTTTTGAAGGGAAAAATATTTGTACAGCCTAAACGTCAAATTTAGTGATTACCACAGCGACTGTGACATAAAGAGAAGACATGTGGCTATCTATTTCAAAAATTAAATTGTTCGAATGTCTTTGTTCGAATGAAAATTTTTGAAGGGAAAAATATTTGTACAGCCTAAACGTCAAATTTAGTGATTACCACAGCCACTGTGACATTTAAGAGAAGACATGTAGCTATCTATTTCAAACATTAATTTGTTTGAATATTATATAATATTGGCCGTAGCTGTCATGGAATTATGAAATTAAAAAACGATCATTAATCATTTTTCTGAAATGCAAACCCACTTTTTCGTTGCTTTTTGATTATACATGTTCCTATACCTAAAATAAATCGTTTTATTAAAACGATTTATTTTAGGTATAGGAACATGTATAATCAAAAAGTTATAAAGTTATTATTTAAGATTTAATTTTAAAGCGTAGTTTTTTCTTGATTTTATCTAGCCTTTATTCCTGTGACATTAAGTGTCAGGTCATTAGACAGTTTGTTTCCTTCTGTCAAAAAATTAATTATTTGAATTTCTCATATTATAAATACCACTTCTAAAACTTTATAAAGTGTATTTATAAAAATATATCTCGTATTTTAGTGATATCTAATGGCATTATGATCCATTAGATGCCAGTTTTATATCATAGGCTAAATCAGACGTTTAAAGTCATAGGTTACTTGTTAAAAAGCAGAAAAATATACGCTTTAAAACTAAATCTTAATCAATTTAAAAACGATTTATTTTAGGTATAGGAATATGTATAATCAAACAGTAACAAATTAAGAAACCTTTCACTGGTAAAATAAAAAAGTGGGTTTCCATTTGCAAAAATAAAAAGAATTTTGATTTATGATAATTTCTTAATCGCTCAATTAATTGACAGCTACGGCCAACATTATATGACATTCAAACAATTTAATTTTTGAAATAGATAGCCACATGTCTTCTCTTTATGTCACAGTCGCTGTGGTAATCACTAAATTTGTCATTTAGGCTATACAGTTTTTTTTCCACAGGCAATTTTTTCCTTGAAAAATTTTAATATTTTTTTGTCTCAAAAACGGTTAATGCTAGGTATAGAGTGTTTGATAAAAATATCATAAAATTTTATAGAAAATTTAAGTATATAATGAAAAATGGGGGTACCCATTTAAAATAAGAAAGCTGCTATCAAATTTCCCGAAGTGCCACCATATTAAAAATATTTTTAATTGATAGTTAATCTCATTGTGAAACAATTATGTGCAAAAAATCTCCGATCTAGATTATCCGATCCCCGATCTATTTTTCTAGAAACTTCTAATGCACGCTCAGCCTGGGACACCTTGTATATGTAGGTAGCGATCTATAATAGTATATTGTTTTATTAGGATAAAAAATGATACTTTTTGTGGCGAGGCTGTACGTTTGACGGACGAGCCGAGGCACAAAAAGTAATTTTTACTCCGAATAGAACATGTTATTTTTTTTTCAAACGCCCCAAATAATTTTTTAAACAATTTTAAACGTTCTAAATAATATAAAAAGATTTAACATTCATACCTTGTATGTAATTATATATCGAGAAACTGTGGTTACGCTCGTTGAATTTAACATTTTATGTCAGTTTAATAATATATTTTCGTACTTTTATGCTTAGGCGTAAAAGTGCTTTACTTTTATGCCTAGGCGTTGAAATGACTTTTTTGTATTGTCAATCACGTCACAAAAATGAATACTTTTGTGACGTTTCAAAAAAAATATTTTGTTTATTTAAATGTCTTTTGTAGTAAACTGATCATACTCCAATATTGTGTCTGCATTATTGAAATGCTTTCCATAAATACACATCCATTAGACGTACTTTAAATAATATTTCATATTACAGTATGATCGAATTATTTATAGTAGTTTACTAGAAAATAGAGTGATAGACAGATCTATTCCACGGCTATCGCCCGTATTATTCCGCCACACAATTCAACCGGCCTCCACCTGTTAATCCGGAAATATCTCCCGGTCGCTTCCGTTCGGCGCAACACGGCGTCGCCTTCAAAAATTTTATTTTTTTTTTCTTAAAAACGGTTAATGTTAGATAATGAAAATTTTGCAGAGAATATAATTATGTAATAATGGGGGTCCCCATTTGAAATAAGAAAGTTGTTGTTAACTTCCGGTATTTCCGAAAGTGCCGCCATATTGAAAATATTTTTAATTGATAAATATCATTGTGAAACAATGATGTGTAAAAAATCTCCGATCTAAATCTTGTAGTTCTCTAGAAACTTCTAATGCACGCTCAGCCTGGATACCCTGTATACACGGGACAGAGAATCCACGTGGACTTCACGAATATGTCACCACATTGGTTATTTGCAAATTTGTCCAGTTGTTATTGACATCGTCTAATTTCTACGAGAAAGATCGAACGTATAAATCGGTAGTAGACCAAGCTTGGAGAACAGTGCAGTCGTTATCGGTAAAATGATTGCGTGATTTTATTATTTTTTTGTTTTTCTTCTCAATTTCTTAATGTTTATAAAGATTATGTCTCATTTACGTGGAAAATCGTTGAAGAAAATAAAACTTACTCTGTATTTTTGAAAGTTTTGTATAAGTAATGTTATATAAAATATTTACGGCACGCCCATGAATTACCGAATTACCCCATAGCTACAGAATGGATTGACGTACTGTCAACATTTTTTTTGGAAATAATGAAACAAAAAATGATAAAATAAATAAACAAGTTCGTTAAGATTATAGCGTTTCGAAGAATAATATTTTAGATTTTAAAATAGGAAATTTAATCGTAATAAATAAAACCAATAGAGAATTTCACGCCCTATAAACCTACGCCCTATAAAAAACAACAGCTCTAGTTCCAGTTTAAACCACGTGCAGAACCTTTTACCTTGTATTAGTTCTCTGACCTTTACAAAAACCCTTTCATGGCTATCTTCGATTGGTCTATTAGTGATATATGAACTGCCTTTTTCACTCTTTGAAGTGAAATAACATAGGTTCAGATAATTCCCTAGGTATCAGCCCACCGTTAATACAAGTTTAATAAATCGTAAATTTCGGTTTACTCGGTTTTCAGTAAACATTATACATTTTTAAAATTAATGCGTAACTTGTGTTAATACCTGCAACAATTTAAATTGTAAAAATGACTGTGAGATTCTGAAGTATTATTTTTTGACCTGGGCATGTCTGACAATCCTTACTTGTTCGTGCTAGATCATTTTGTGTTTATTTTTAAATGTTTCATTGAAACAAGGTCAGACTTAATCAATAGTTAGAAATAACTTCACATTTAATAATTTTATTCTGTACGTATAGGCATGGTCGGCTACTATACATAGTTCTATGAACTCAATTATAAATCGTTTGTTGTAATTTCTCATTACAAAAACTACAACAATATTTTATATATAGCAACAAAATTATTTCCAGCGACGACCTTTTCCAGATTAATGGTGAAGGCAAATATATTGTTTAAAAATATATAACTATTTAACGAACAACAATATTGCCTTAAGACCAGTATGTCATCAATATGAAACCCGCCTTAAAATTAAAAGCTCTGGAAGGACAGAAAAGTGTGAGAAACAGATTTTATAGCGAGTGTGTTCTTACTTGGACTATAATTTATTGCCAGAGCATCTAAAAGAATCTAAGACAAGTAACATTTACAAAAAAACAATCAAGGAATGGGTAATTAGCATGAGAAGATATATACACTATATGTTTGTTTCAACCGGACGAGAGAACCGTCTTAGAACGATGATTTCCTATCAGTCAATTCATTTGTTAATCTTGACAAACGATCAAACTTTTCAAACAATAAGTGGGCGACTAGAAATTACCGTCCCAGGATCGGTTCGCGGTCCGGTTGGAACAAACCTAGTATTATGGACAATAAGAAATAAAAAAAATTGCGCACTATGTGCGCATATTTGATGTGAAACTTCTTCTGACTTCCGTCTACCTGCCCGTCTGAGGACTCAACACGTATGCACAAAGGTTAAACGTCTGCCTCACACAATGTAGCCACAGTATAGCATTTACGTATACACAAAGTAAGGAATACACAGTGTGCCGTAATATACACAGTGCTTGTGCATTACGTTTAAACTATGTTTGCACATTGCAGTTGTGACTACCGCGTGTATACGTATATATTTTGCTTCGTATATACATCTTGTGCTAGATAAAACTACTTCTTATGAACGAATTTAGGATATAATACAAGTTTTGATGCCTAACTTTTCGTTCTTTTTAAGAAATATTTATTCAATGATACCAATTCTATCTTTTTAGAACGAAAATTGGGAAGGCAAAACTTTGTATTTTCCAAAAGTATCTCGATCGTAAGTTCAAGAGAAGTTGCCTTAAAATTGTTCCATTTTTGTTTTGTATTAAATGTATCATTTTTCTTCCATAAAATGGATTAAGTGGTTAAAAAATAAAATTCTTATATTTTTTTTATCATGGCAATAATGGCAAATAACACAATAATAATAATTATTTACACTGCAGAAACCAGAAGTAAGAAAACACTGTAAAAGATCAGAATTTGTATCAAAATGTATTAAAAATATAAGTACCTAGTATAACAACATACTAAAATGGTAAACACTGGTATATCGCCACGATTTGGTGGACCTCGTTTAGTCCTTTTTTTTCTCCCTTTCTCCCTCCAAGCAGTTGGTTTATTAGCATGCTCATTCATCGAGCACTCTGTTGGACTTTGTTGTATTTTATTTCCAGATTAACAATCTCACCCTTAAATTTTATATGAAACTGATTATTGAATATTAAACATATCTGTATATTGATCCATCAATAACTTACCGAATATCAGTGTAAGAAATTCTTTGAAGTGTTTAAATCTTTCTTTCTCTGGTCCATTTAGATTTTTATTATTTCCAAATTAAAAAAAAATTATATTGCAGAGCTAACTCAGCTAACCTCTTTATCATTATACGAGAGTATTTGGAGTTTTCATTCATTGGAGTCAAAATTTGGTAAATTGGGTATCGAGTAAGGGAAGTGTCGCTGCTATAATATTAATAATACTCTTAGGAAGGTGTAACAAAGTAATTAAAAACGTGTACTTACCTTAAAATATCTTTTAAACTACACACAAACAGAACATTTATATAGAGCTTCCGAATGATAATACAATAATGGCTGCTAACACATACCACTCCTAGAAAGGAGAAATGAGAGAGGACACATAAGATACACTTGGTCGGTGTATCTACGCTAAGGCTATCCGCGCATGCGCACACCTTCATTTCATGCTAGTATGTAGACACAACAGTACACTATTACAAAGTGTCTATATAGATATTTATATTATGTGTATACGTCACATTTTTACAAGGTGTGTACTATAGGCACAACTATGATACGAAGTATCACACATACATATGACTTATACATTGTATGTCTCATATACCGACGTCAGATTTCATCATTTTAATAATTATTTGTTACGTCACAAAATTCTTTAGAATCTTGAGTGCATACGGTATACAACTAGTAAACACTGTATCGCACAATTCTATCAATATAAACCTGCGTGTATCTCATATGTATATGTTAGAACTAGATGAACACTTAGGTTCACTTTAACCTATGTTGTTTCTCATGTGTCTCCCTTGTAGAAATGTAATTTCATTTGGACGTGCTATATGGGACCTAACCATACACAATTTTATCCAACAGCAGAACTGTTTTATGTCCTATCTCTGAAGAACAATTGATTTAAAAGGATCTACCAGTTCTACTTTCATTGTTGCGAATTAATAAACTATCAGGGTGCGTTTATGTTACTATGCAATATAGATGTGCGTTTTGTTTTTTTTGTAAATAATAAATAGCACTGACATTAAGACGTTATTTAGATAAATCTCGATTTTTTAACGATAAAATAGTGAATTATCATCCAGAAAGTCAGATTTTAAAGAAAAATGATTCAGGAAGATCTTCCGCAAGTACTTGGGCCTACAACATCCTGAGCAATACACTGGCCATTGTATGAGAAGATAATCCGCTACATTACTGGGAAATGTAGGAGTGAACATGACAACGTTAGGACGACACGGAGGATGGCGATCTGCAACGGTTGCGGAAGAATATATCGAAGAGTCCATCAACAATAAAACTTTATTTTCATGTAATGTTAATGTTAATTTAAAAAAAAATTAATTAGTAATTTATCAATGAAGCTTAATAATTTCTATAAAATGGTGTGGCTTTGAAGTTATAACACTTAGTAGTATATACTAGTTTTTTCTAACTTCAAAAACTCACGCGTGTGTTATTTATTTTGTATGCATGTATACATGTCAGTAATGTCTGTATAAGTAGTGGCTGTTAGATAAACACTATTATTAAAAGTAAAATTTCATCAAATTGCACATAACCGCTGAAATCGCTGGTGATTAGTTGGGAGCAGAGTTGACACTGAGAGAGAGTCGGCACGTTTAAAAACGGATGATTAAAATCAAACGGTAACAAATATTTTTGAACGCCAGCAAGAAGAACAGTTTTAGCGTTAAAAAGCCTGTTAACAATAAGTACCTCTTAAACCTGTTAAAATAGGATAAAAGCTTTACTTTAACATTGTACTAGATTGGCAATAACAATGACGTTAAAAATACTAAAGGCTCTATTCTGGTATCAAATGCGATTCAAGCTAATATTATAACGCCCATTCATATTAAATTTATGATATTTATGTGGAACAGAAACATTTTTGAGAACATGACTTTATAATGCGATTAGGTGAAAATGCGCGGTTATAGCATATCATCAGGAAAATCGATTAGTTTTGCTGATTGGCAGGCGGTTCGTAATAATTAGTGTTCAGCTGAAATGACGCAAAACTGTTAGTTTGATGCACTCGTCGTAGTTTCGTATTTATTGAATATTTCCGCTTGAAAATGGCTTTTCAGTGTTTCGTGTTAATGATACATTTCGTTGCTAATTATATTATAATTATGCATTATCCCCATTAAACAGAATTATTATTGTTTGTAATCAGACGAGATTACAAACAATAATAATCATTCTTATTTCCTGAAAACAACATTAGGAAACTATTAACAGTAATATAAAGTGAGCTAATTATAGTTTTAAGCATACGACGTAGTTTATGTACAGAGAGATATTTTAAAGTGATGCAAGCAAAAAAATATCTAAACGGCATTTTATATTTTTATATAACAAAAATAATATTATTCTGCGAAGTTTCTCGACTATAATGATAGACATATAACAATTGTATCATTTCAATATCAACTTTTAGTTAAATTTCTTTTAATTTTTCAAATATTAATGTTTTAACAAAATGAGACCCCAGCAAAAATACACTCAGATGCAAAAAAACGTTTTTGGTTAAATTTAAAGTGTTATCTTTTTGTTATTTTTAGCTCTGTTTCCAAGAATTTTTTAACACGCTATATATAATTATAAATAAATAAATAAATATAAATAAATAAATGCCTTTATTGTCAAAAAATTTTTCAATTTGCAGACAAAGGTAAACTAACAAAGTAAAAAAACAAGGTACACAAACAAACAAACAAAAGATAATACAAAACATTATACAAATAATATTGTCAGTCTTATTGTTAAAATAAACATTTATAAATGTTTATAATGTCAAAGAACAAAAAAATAAAAATAATATTCAAAAATATTTAGCTATAGTTTATAGTAAAATATTAATGACCTCTAAATAAATTCATTTCGATGTCATTAGTAAATATAGCAATAGCAAACATTAGACCAGTGTTTACAAGATCAAATTTGATTTTCAAAATATAATTCATTTACGGCGTAGAAAGCCTTGTCTAGTAAATAAGAGTTCAATGCTTTGCGAAATGAAAAAAATGATGTTATGGATTTGATTTCAAATGGCAGGTGATTGTGCATTTTTTTCGAGTTGTATAATATTGAACTTTTAACTAACTCTGAGCGTGGGGTAGGTAGATAAAGATCTTGCTCCGCGTTCCTGAGTGGATAAGTGTGAGATGGCCTTTCTTGAGAAGCTGATACATGTTTACGTATTAGGCAAACGGATTCAAATATAAATAAGGAAGGAAGAGTCAATATTTTTAATTCTCTAAAAAAGCCCCGGCAATGAGTTCTGCTGTTTAGTCCCAGTGAATATCGAACAGCTCTCTTCTGGAGCTTGAAAATGCGGTCAAATTGAGCCGCACAACACGTACCCCAGAATGGAAGGGCATACCTGAGGTGCGACTCAAAAAGTGCATAATAAACAGTTCTAGCCACTGACAAGTTAAGCTCCTTAGAAACAGACCTTAATGCAAAACAGGCAGAGCTCAATTTTTTCGACAAAGCTTCGATATGTATGTCCCATTTCAGAGAATTGTCCACAACAAGCCCTAAGAATTTTACGGATTTTACGACGTCAATGGTGGTGTTGTCAAGTACAAAAGGCTGCAACGAGTTTTTATACGACAAAGCTTTAGTTTTAGAAATGTTGAGACTCAGGAGGTTCGAATCGCACCAAGATTTAATGGTGATTAAGTCATTTGATACAATCCTATGAAGTGCCATGATATCCTTGTTGCTCCAAGTGAAGCTAGTGTCGTCCGCAAAAAGACATATTTTGCCACTGATGTTTATGTTAGCAATGTCGTTAATAAAAAGAAGAAACAAATAGGGCCTAGTACTGAGCCTTTTGGTACTCCACATTCTACATACATACATACATACAGCCGTTACTCGCTGACGAGTATTCGACACACATAAAGAAAATGGTCACGCAAGGCGTTTTCTTTCATGAGCTTTTCTGTGACTGAAAAGCCCGATACGTGATGTTATCTGCCTACCGCACTCCGGACATTCAAAAATCTCATTGCTTTGTTGCCTCTCTACTTTTTGGTTGCCGCTGTTAACTGAGTTTACAACCCTTCTCCATTGAGTTCTATTGTGAGCTGCTTTTTCCCACTCATTCTGCATGTTAATTCCCTTTAAATTTTCGTGGAAAATGTCCTTGTATCTTTTCAGTTGTCCACCCGGCCTCCTCTTACCGTCCACAAGCTCACCGTAAAGCAGAGATTTTGGTATGCGGTTTTCTTGCATTCTGCATACGTGACCAGCCCATCTTAAGCGGGATTTTGTGACCATGACTTCAATACTCTCGCAGTTAGATTTTTCAAGGACCGATACGTTTGAGACATGATGGAACCACCGGACTCTTAAGAGTTGTCTAAGGTGTCTCTGTTGCAACTTGTTCAATGCGTTCATGTGTCGGCGGTAAGGCACCCAGGTTTCGCTCCCATATATCATGGTGGGGATTATAATTGCTCGGTATACTGCAAGTTTTGTTTTTGTACTCAAGTCATGATTGTAGAAAACCCTGTCTTTTAATTTCCAGAATGCTCTTGAGGCGCTACTAATCCTGTGCTGAATTTCAGAGTCAATATTGGCCTTTTCCGAAATCAAACTGCCAAGGTAATTGAATTCCGCCACATATTCGAATAGTTCTTCTCCGATTTTTATAGCATTGTTGTGATCTTCCGGGGGAGTGCACATGATTTTAGTTTTGCCGATGTTCAGCTTAAGGCCCAAAGCCTCGTATGCCCAGGTATATGTGTTCAACATTTCTTGTAATTGTTGTACCGTGTTTGCAACTAGAGCGCAGTCGTCAGCGTATTGAAGTTCTGTGATAAATTTTGTACGTGTTTTTGCCCTGAGTCTTTTTATGTTGAACAGACGCCGTCATATCTGTATCTAATGCCCAATCCTCTCTCCTGCAGTTTGCTGTCCACTATAATGGAGAGCGCTGCCATGAATATGTTGAATAGGAGAGGCGCTAAGACACATCCCTGCCTAACTCCTGTATTTGTTAGGAATGGGTCGCTCAGTGATCCATGATGTGACACTCTTGACTTGTTGTTGTTATGGAGGCTTTTACACACTGTAAGAAATTTGTTGGGTACTCCGAACTTTTCCATAATTGCCCAAAGCGCATCTCTGTTCACAGAGTCGAAGGAGTCCACATTACATTCTATTGGCTTGCTAGAAGACAACGTGGTATCCACCCTCACAAGTTGACTTCTGTTGCTCAGATACGACTTAAACCATTCGAGAGATGATCCCCTGAACGCATAGTGCTGCAGTTTATTAATTAAGATCTTATGATTTACACAATCGAACGCCTTAGGAAAATCACAGAAAATTGTTGCTGTAGAATGATGGTTGTTTAGGCTGGAGTAAACTTTATTAAGGAGGGAAAACATATATCAACTTTAATTTGCAAAATCAGTTTTTTTATAAACTGTAGTATTTGGCATAGTATACAGTGTTAAACGGGGAGTTGTTTTTACCTTAACTTTAAAACACCCTGTGCAATAATTTCGTGTGTAAATTTTCCTAAAATATAATTTTGCGGTCAGAACCATGACTTGTGAGCATCTTGTTTTTTGGATCATGTCAATACATGCCTTGGTTAATTTTTAAGAGCAAAATGAACTTGCCACCAACAATTTTTCAATATGACAAGACGGCTTTGGTGATTATTGTGAACTATATGCTACTATGAACTGCCCATCATATTCGACGTTTGGGAAATGCTTGGCAGGAGGTCTAGAGGTGGCCGAGCAGTACCAGCAATATTAAATGAACTTCGCTTGGTTCTTAAAGAAGAATGGGAAAACATAATGCAATATGATTTATGTAGCCTTAATGACAGTTTGAACGGACATATACAGGCAGTTGTAGCAGCCAAAGAATGCAATACAAAGTATTAGGGAATTTTTTACAATTTTTTTTCTGTTTGTATTTGTATTTTTTTTCTGTGTAGTTTATTATTTTAACTATAATAGTAATATATTAGTTTATTATATTTTATTGATCGTGATCAGTTCATTTCGATTTTAAATATTAACCAAAGCATGTATTGATATGAATCAAAAAACAAAATGCTCAGAAGTCATGGTTCTGACCGTAAAATTATATTTTAGGAAAATTTACATACGAAATTATTGCATAGGGTGTTTTAAAGTTAGGGTAAAAAAACAACCCCTCGATGAACCCTGTATAATATGCCAAATACTAAAGTTTATAAATAACTTAGTTTACAAATTAAAGTTGATTTAATTATATATATACAGTTTGCTAAAAAAGTCATGAAAATAGGACTAAAAATAACAAAAACATAACACTGAATTTGACCAAAATTTTTGCCGTTGCGTTTTTTGCATCTCAGTGTATATAATTCACATTCATAATTTATTTTTTTACATAATTAATTAATAAATATACAATAATGAAATGTTAGTAAAATTTATACAGGTAACTTAATTTTAATAATAAATTAAATTTAAGTAATCTGGAAACCTTCCACAGATAAATCTTAAACATAAACTCAAAGCAGATTCCAAGTTCTTCTCTAAATATACTTAGAATTTATTTGAAAACTTTAACAGGGGTTCTTTAAGCGAGAGAACTTAGTTGTTTGAGACTTACTTGAGGTTGGGAAATACTGATATTATCAGATCATGATAGTGCTATATTTCTGTGTTAAACGTATTCTCTAAAATTGAAATTATCATATAACTTCAAAAAAGTCTTATGGGTATTTCGCCACTGTAGGAAAATCTACATAATAAAATAGTTATTTTTTGTAACCACTGCTGGCGTTAATCCAGCAGAGTAATTGTGAGCAGTGGTTTATTAATAAGTAAATTTGCCTAACGGACAAAAACGGCATAAATAGTATAAATTAAATTTTAATATACAAGGTGAGTCTTCTACGATGTTCTGTCTTAGGAACTACTGGAGCTAGAAAAGCGGTTAAATAGAGGAAGAATTGCAGTTTTGTGGGGATAAACATATGCGACTTTCGCATTTTGAAAAAGTTATGGCTTACTAGATATTTTGAAAAAAAAAAACAAATTTCGACAATTTTAAAAATGTTTTCTAATTTCATTATAGTAAATTTTAGAAAACAAAAGTTTTCAGATAAAAGTTGTAGATAATTGTGGTGATTGTTTTCTGTGTTTTCTTCTAAAGGCTGTCATTTTGGACAAATGACATACAGGTATGTTTTTTTAAATGGAGACCATAATTGATCGATAATTAAAAACTGGACTTCGTAAAAAGCGCAATTTTTAAAATTTTTAGCGATATAAGCTATAATATGTTTTTTTTTTCGAAAAATTACAGAGCTATAGTAAATTCTTATATTTTTTAAACAATTTCACTTAGTTAGCAATGGAAACAAGTTCAATTGTCGTTGCTCTTAGATATGTCACACTGTCATCAAAATAAAAAAAAAATTATCGAGACGCAAATAAATTATAAATATTTTTACGTTTTTCGTCGGTTCCGTGTGGATAGTAAGTCACAATTTATTTAAACACAATTTATTCAACACTAATTAATAAAAACAATAACGATAAAGGACTTAAAGAACTATTTACAAACGATTTATAACTATTTATCTACAAAGAATTTATTTTGAATTTTAGCGCGTCAACTGTACTTGTCTATTTATGTCTGTCCTCTTTAGGCTCCAGCCGCCGGCTTTTATACCCACAGCTAAAGATTTCTCGAATAGTCCATAGATCGTTAGGTGCATAGAGAAGGTTTCGATTTTTCTCGTATGTACTACTCCATTCCAGTGGAACTCGATTCTTCTCGAAACTTCGAATGAATCATTACGGTGTCTATTCTTTAATGCTATGTTAAGGTCATCTGAGGGCGGGACATCTAGTTAGGTTAGGTCGATTATGAATTTTTAAATGAAGAAAAGCGTGTGGAATTATTGGTTCAAGTATTCTTGGGCCATATAATTTCGAAAATAAGGTGATCGGTGAACGCTACTTACGCTTTTTAGAGAACGGTATTCAAGACATGTTAGAATACTTAAATTTAGAGATTGGCGCATCAATAGAGTGGTTTCAACATGACTTTCATTATGACGCTC
Organism: Sitophilus oryzae; assembly: GCF_002938485.1. NCBI lineage: Eukaryota > Metazoa > Arthropoda > Insecta > Coleoptera > Curculionidae > Sitophilus > Sitophilus oryzae. The sequence goes on from NW_022146979.1 coordinate 627,726, forward strand.
CCCCTCATAACAAAAATAATTTTAATTTATTATATCATAATTATGCAAACTGAGGGATACGAAAACGTGAAGCAATTGCATAGGCCTCCTCGGTCACCTGACCTATCCATTTTAGATTTTTTAGATAGAGATGTGTGTATTTTAGATGTATCAAGAGAGGCACTCGAAAAGGAGAAGTTTAATGATATCGACCGCCTGTGAGAAAAGCTTTTAATTCAGTTTTAAAAAGATACATTTTTTGAACATTTGTTAAAATAACTTAAAGGGTATGTGGCGATATTAATTTTTTAAGTTTAAATTTGTTCATATCCAATTGTAAAGAACCGTTTAATAAAATATTCTGTCTTTTTAGAAGTTATAAATCATAATAGAATAAGTATGCCATGCCAGCTTAATGAAATTAGTAAAAAAAGATAAGAATTGGCTATAATTCAACAATTTTTCAAAAGGACATATTATAGCTTATATCGCTGGAAAGCTTAAAAAATGACGCTTGTTATGAAGTCATGGTTTTCATTAAAAAATAATATGTTTGTGTCATATGTCTGTCTATAACTTTTATCTGAAAACTTGTTATCTAAAATATATTATAATGGCATAATCTCCAGTAGTTTCCGAGATACCCGTAGAGAACATCGTATAAAACTCACCCTGTATATTAAATTTTAATTAAAACTATCAATATCCATACTATCATCTATGGAATTATTATATTTATCCTGTATAAGAACATGTCATTAATGCTTTCTCTATATTCTTTCTTAATACACCATAATACTTTGATTCCGAAAATACCCAGTGGTTTTCAAGAGATTTCCATTGTGTAATACGGATTACACGGCACTGAAAATATGCATATATACTAGAATTTAAAATAAATGTTTAAATCTATAAAAAAACAATTTTAGTTTACATCCTATATGTGCTGGTAAATTTTGCACGCTTAAAATTACAAATTCTTTATGCTCCAAGTTCAGTTTTAAATATTCATTTTAACCCGTGCTGTTTTGAAGTTTAGTTAGACCTCGAAACCATATGAGCTTGAATTTTTTATAGCGCTGTCTGTCTTTTACGAACTAGTCGGTGGGTTTGTTAGTGCCTAATTTTTTAAAAACGGGAACATCATTTTGGTAGATTCATGAAATATATAAAAGGACGAATAAAGTGAATTGGGAAGATATTTTTAACTCTGTTTTATTCTTATGAGCTTGAATTTTTTAAAGCAGTGTATGTCTTTTACGAACTAGTTAGTGGGTTTTTTACTGCCTAATTTTTTAAAAATGGAATATCATTTGGGTATATTCATGAAATATAAATATATACGAATAAAGTGAATTTGGTAGATAGTTTTAACTCTTTTATTTATTACTAGTTAACCCTGTTAAGGTGTGTCTCACTTGAATAAAAAATGTACATGCACTGTCAAAATATAATTTTATTGCCAATGACTGCGAAGAAGACTATGTTTGCCATATATTTATAGTCGGCTGATGCAAACGATTGCCAGCGACTGCCCAATCATGTATATGTAATTCCAAAATGTACATATAATTCCAAAATTGATACACGAGTTAACCCGAATAAATTCGTACTGCCTATATAACTTTTTTATTTTTTCAGATAAAAAAACAGATTTGGTATGTTATACTCTGTTTTTTTTAGGTAAGATTTCGACAGATGATGACATAATAAAAGCAGATGACATCCATACCAATTTATTTATTTTACTAAAAAAAGTTTCTAATATTTTTTAAGTTAACTGTCGAGTTAACTAGAGATGGGTTTAAATATAAATCCGTCATGCATGATCTCTTGTTGTTTTTAATCAGTTTTATTGGTTTATTTCAAAAATGACAGACAATATTTTGATTTTATTGGTTTGACGGAACCATGAACGACAAACGGATGCCGATGCGTATAAACTCGACTTTAGATTGTTAAGGCTTGTCAAAGTTTTGGCAAATTATAGGTTATAATTTTGTATCAACTTATGTCAAATACCCTGCGTTTTGGAAGATGATGCATGAAGTTTGATTCGTGTTATTACGTGTGTTTTGTGTCTTTTGAAGTCAAGTAGAGGAAAAATCTAGGGAAAATTAACTGTAGACCCAGAGCACAGTTTATAGTTAATACTCGGTGCCCAGGCAGAAAGTCTTATAAACCAATAAAGCTACAATCAATAAAGTTTGTTAGGTTAGGTTTACCATCTCGTCGTAGATAAGTGCATCTCGCATATGGTGCAAGGATCGTACTAAACATATACTAAAAACTGGAGTAGCTGTAAACTAAAAACATCACACGATAGGTAAATAATGGATTTTAGTACTGCAGAGAAAAATAATCTCAAAAGACACTGGTTTAAAAAAAATAAGATTAAAGTTAATTAATCAAACTTGTAAAATAAAATAAACTACTTTGAAATTAAAATGACAGACACATCTATCACTGTCAAGGATCTTGTCGTTGGACAGACTATAGTATATGATATAAATTAGGACAGATTGGTGTATTCAATGGTTTTTGGTCGCTTGACCACAACTTTTGATTTTTAAATGGTACCCTCTGTACCTTGCATAATTTTTAACTTTCCTTGGTAGAAAATGATACTCTGAATAGAATGACATATCATATGTCAACGTTCGACAATCTCAGTTAAAAAGAAATTGTATTGTATTTTTATTCGTATCTCATTTTTTTCAAATGGAACGAGGGTGGCTCATTAGCATTTTTGGGAAAATACTTTTTTACAAATAATTTGGTACCCCACACTTGGCACTTCGAGTCAAATTGTCATTACATTTATGGCCATGGCACTCTAAATTAAAATTTACAATGCTATTTTTTTTAATTGAAAATGTCAAAAGTTGGCATATGATCATTCTATTTAATTCATTTTCGATCAAATAAAATAAAAAAATACCAAGGTTGTCACTTAAAAATCAAATATTTTAGTCATTTCCGGTGAAACAGGAAGTGACCGAAAATAATTGAATCGGTCGATCAATCCTCGCTTCTTTATCTAAAAAAATTAAAAAAATATAGGGGTCAGCCACTTTTGAAACGGAACCGGGACTATAAAAGACATATATTTACATAAATTATTAAAATTAAATTATATAATTTATAATAATTTATAATTTATAAAAGACTAGCAAACCCGTTTAGGCGTTGCTGTGGCTACGATATACATTAACTACCGAAGTATCGAAGTACCAAAAAAAGTGCCGAAATAATAAAGAGAAAATTTTTCTTTTGGCCAGATCTTTCACTCATTAAAATAATCGCACTTATTTCCGCGACACTCTGTATAATACTATCGTATGCTCTATGGAACATAAGTTTCTAAATTATCAATATTTTTATGTTGGGAACTTAATATTTCGTATCTATATTATCGATGCATTAGTCTGTGCATATCATATACTGATATATTATGCAGTGTATAAATACTATTCCAAAATTTGTTTTCTTTTAATTCAGGATAACGGCTGCATTTTAAAGTAGAAGTTGATATTTTTCAATTTACTTCTCTTACCCAATTCCAGATGGCATTATTCTCAGTGTTAATTTATAGTATGTCTGTGTGTGGCCTATGCAAAAGTTCCGCTTTAAAATATCAAAGCTATAAATTAACACAAAATACCGGGTGCGTCTTAAAAGTGGCTAACCCTTATAACTTCTCTTTATTTTTTTAGATAAAAAAAACGAGATTTGGTGTTTAGTATAATATGACAAAAATTAGGATTGATTGACGTATTCAATTGTTTTCGGTTACTTCCTATTTCACCGGAAATGACAACAACTTTTGATTTTTAAATTGCACCCTCGGTATTTTTTTACTGTATTCCATAGAAAATGACACTCTGAATCCAATGACATATCATATGTCAACTTTTGACATATTCGCTCAAAAACAAATTGTATTTTAAATTTCAATCTGAGTGCCATGGCTGTGTTAAAAACACTAATTTTTAATCAAGAAGCCTTAGAAAAATAAATTTGATCGTCTAATGTTTTTAGTGTCTTGTCCTGGCCGGTTAAAAGATGCCCAAATCGTATTTTTAATCATATCTGAATTTTTTCAAATGGAACGAGGGTGGCTCATTAGCATATTTGGAAAAATCATTTTTTACGAATAATTTGATACCACATACTTGGTATGTCGAGTCAAATGAACCGTATGTTATTATTTCAAATAAACCATATGCAAAAATGTCAAAAGTTGACATATGGTATATTTCCGGTAAATTTCCAGTAAGACCGGAAGTGACCGAAGACAATTCTAATCTCTTAATCAATTCTAATTTATGTCATATACTAACACACACACCGAATCTCGTTGTTTTATTTGAAAAAATAAAGAAGTTATAGAGGCGAGCCACTTTTGAGATGCACCGGTATATGTTTTTTGTTAATATTGCCCGATCTACAGGAGATAAACCGTAAATAATTTCTATTTAGATGCTAGAAGCTAACTAAATATAAACAAATAAGTTATTAATTAAATAACTAATGTTGTTTACCCCACTCGACCTTTTTTTCAGTATTTTAAGTTTTGTGTGTTAGAAAAAGTGTTTATATATGACAGAAACACCCCATTTCATTTCATGATTGCCCTTTTTCCCTTACATAAAATTCTCGGAGGAAGTTCTTAAGGCAACCTAAATTTGCGAGAGATAGATTTTATTAAAAAGAAAATCTGTATATCCACTAGATCCTGTATCGATTGGTAACCAAACTATTGTTATCGAGTGTCGATAGATCTTATATAAATGACACTTCTCCGCTTGATACAACGTTCTTTGTTTAAGGATAATGAGAACGTTCGATCTATAGGGAGACAAGAGGGAATAAAAAAGGATCGGGACAATATCGATTAAGTGTTATACAAATCGAGAGCCTAAAGCCAATTTTTTTAAAGAGCACTGAATATTATAAAAAGGTTTATCTACGTCAGTCAGTTAAAAAGCTCTTAACTCACGCATTTTCATTACCGCACTCCTTGTTTAGATGACTACCGAAAAAAATATCTTGTAAAACATTTATTTTGCAGTAAATACAAATAAACTATTATGTTGATAATAATTATGAAAACATGAAAACTTATTTATTATGAATGTTAATGATACAGTTTGAACAATCTTCTTGTAAATGCCTGAGGAAGCATATACAGGGTGTTTCAAAACAAATGCGAAAAACTTTAGGGGGTGATTCCTTGTTCAAAATAAAGGGTAGTTTGCTTTATAAACGTTGGGTCAAAAGTCAACCATTAGGGAGATATCGCGGTACAAAGATGGTGGAAAAATAATATTTTTATTTTTTATCTTGAAAACGAAAAGAGATAGACTAATGAAATTTTATGGAAGCATTACTGTTATGAAAACACACTTTCAGGTAATTTTGTTACTTTTTTAAAATCAGTCGAAGGGGTTGAAATAAACTACCCCTATCATTCTTGTTAACGAAATTTAAAGAAAAATCTTATCAAACACATGCAAATCTTTAATTTGGATAGTTTAGTTTGTTTAGAAACTTTTTTACCTCTTGTGTTTTTTTGATAAAACTCACCGATTGGAAATTAAAAAATAAAATCTAAAGCATTACATGTCAGGACAAAAACATTTTTAGATTAAGAATCTAGTGATAATAACGATAATAATAATCAT